>NC_134877.1:52229216-52254216 GCF_041734735.1 Babylonia areolata
CGTGCACGCGCGCGCGCGCGCGCGCGCGCGCGTGTGTGTGTGTGTGTGTGTATGACACCTGGCAAATGTTATGCGAGACTCGCAGATCTCTCTCCCTCTCTCTCTCTCTCTGTGTCTCTGCCTGTTTGTCTGTCTGTCTGTCTCTCTCTCTCTCTCTCTCTGTCTCCGTCTCTCCTTACTGATTTATCATTATCATGCCAGCTAGCCCCAGCCACATACGAACGCCATTGTTTGCTGCTATACGAGGTCACAGTGACCTAATTTACTGTGCCCGCAGACTTGCAGACTTGCTTGTTGAGCAAGGGCCAGTGGTGGTGGTAGCTCCAGATTGTTTGTGATGCATTCTGCCTGTCTGTGTTCTTATTGTATTGTTCTTTTTGGTCACAACAGATTTCTTTGTGTGAATTTCGGGCTGCTCTCCACAGGGAGAGCGCGTCGCTGCACTGAGAGCACCCCCCCCCCCCCCGCAACCCCCACCCCACCCCTACCCCCCTCCTTTTTTTCCCTGCATGCAGTTGCTTTTGTGGGGTTTTTTTTGTTGTTGTTTGTTTTCCCATCGAAGTGGATTTTCGTACAGAATTTTGCCAGGGACAACCGCCATTTTTTTTTTTTTTTGCCGTGGGCTCTTTTACGTGCGCACGGGATCTCGGTTTATCGTTTCATCCAAATGACTAGCGTCCAGACCACCACTCAAGGTCTAGTGGAGGGGGAAAAAATAGTTGCGACTGTGTCGGGATTCGAACCAGTGGCCACAGTCAGATTCTCTCGCTTCCTAGGCGGACCCGTTACATCTAGGCCATCACTCCACACAGTGCGTCTCTGCCTGTCTGTCTGTATATATGTGTCAGTGTTTCTCTCTTTCTCTCCCTCTCTCTCCCCCACCTCCTTCTCTCTCTCTCTCTCTCTTTATTTATATCTATCTCCTATCGTCAGGGTAATGAAATTAATAAACCATCAGCATCTCACCCCCACCTCTCTCTCTCTCCCGATTCAGTGTGTGTGTGTGTGCGTGTGAAGAGGAGCGTTCGAGTTGAGGTGACAGGCATGTAGAAATGTAGGCTTTCCTTGTGACTATGAAAATGGTATTCTGTGGAAGTGTATTTAGGAGTATGTCAGCTGAAAACAGTTGGCTGATGTGGAACTGGACAATTCGTTTGCTGTTGTCGTTGTTGTTACTGTTACTGTTTTTGGTGTTTGCTGTACTCATATTAATTGCCAAGGTACATAAGCTGATTAAAGAACAACAAACGGAAGTAATTCTCTCCGTTTACAAGGTGCACCGCTTAAGTCAACGCTGTTTATGCTACCGATTCAGCTAGCGCACAGGTGAATAAAAACATTTCTTCTGTCGTTGCTGCTATGTAACACATGTCGAATGATCGGTATAATGACAGGCCCGGAACTTCCTTTTTTGAGGAAGTATCTGGGTTTGTTCCAAGGTACCTTTTATTTCACCTGTGTGCTAGCTGAATCGGTAGCAAAAGCAGCCTTGGAGTTCATTTGCCCTGTGTGTGTGTGTGTGTGTGTGTGTGTGTGTGTGTGTGTGTGTGTGTGTGTGTGCATCTTAGGGGCAGGGGCATGAACCAAAAGCAATTAAGGATGATGATATTGCAGTGTTGTTCACTTCTTTCCTTCTTTTCCTAATAAACGTCTTTCTTTCTTTCTTTCTTCCTTTCTTTCTTTCCCTCTTGCTATTTTCTCTCTGTCTCTCCCCCTCCCCTCTCACTCTTCCCCCTCCCTTTTTTCTTGTCACGTTTGTCAAGGACGGTCATATACACGTCCCATTACTCAGGGCACGGCAAAACTGTGCGCACGCGTGTGCCAGAGACAGAGACAGAGAGACAGAGACAGAGAGACAGAAACAGACATAGAGGGACAGAGACAGAGAGACGGACAGAGACAGAGAGACAGATAGAGATAGACAGAGACAGAGGCAAAGAGAGGGAGACAGAGACAGAGACGACAGATAGACAGTCAGAGAGCCAGCCAGACACAGACACAGACACTGACAAAGACAGACAAAGAAAGACGGGGAAACAGACAGGCAGACAGAGTGAGAAACAGAAAATTTCTCAATCACTCTATCGACCAAACTACGACAAAATTGAAAATAGTATCAAGAAGAAAGTAGATAGATAGATATAGTGTGTGTGTGTGTGTGTGTGTGTGTGTGTGTGTGTGTGTGTGTGTGTGTGTGTGTGTGTGTGTGTGTGTGATGTCTTTCTTCGTCTGTCTCCATTTCATTACCCCCCCCCCCCTTCCCCCAACCTCACGCGCGCGCGTGTCTCTCTCTCCCTCTCTCCCTCCCTCCCCCCACCCTTAGTCCTTAGCCCAGCCCCCCAGCCCCAGCCCTCTTTCGTCTGTTAACGAAGTAGATGTCAAAATGAGATATGAATCTTCGTGCTCTGCAATATAATAATTTAATCTGGAGTTTGGCGAAGGTTTTTAGAATAGGGTCTGTTATTCATTTCCTTCTTGCATCAAAATACTCCCTTCGCTCTCTCTCTCTTCATTCTCTTTGCCCTCCCCTCCCCTCCCCCCCTTCTTCCCATCTCTCTCTCTCTCTCTCTCTCTCTCTCTCTCTCTCTCTCTCTCTCTCTCTCTCTCTCCGTTAACCCCTTTCTCGCCCTCTGCCATGTGCGTGTTAACGAAGTAGTCGTTAAAAATATTTTACGATTTGCAGTGCCCTGTTTTTTTTTGTGTTTTTTGTTGTTGTTTTTTTTCATTTTATTTTTTATGCAGTCAAACGTGTGTGTTTTGCGAAAGTTTGGATAGAAATAAGAACCGAAGATTTATAGCACCCAAGTACCCCAATCTCTTTTTTTTCTTTTTCTTTGGCTGTCTGCCTGTCTGTCTGTCTACCTCTATCTCTATCTCTATGTCTGTCAAACCTTATGCCTGCCTCTCATTTTCGCTCTCTGTCTGTCTCTCTGTCTGTCTGTCTCTCTGTCTGTCTCTCTCTCTCTCTCATTGATAACTCTCTCATTCTCCTCCTTCCTGCCTCCTACAACTACTGCTAACTTATCAGAAAAAAAAACACAAACAAAATTCTCCCTAACATTAACCTAAAAACGAATCAACAACGAAAAATGAAAACTTACACTGCAGTACAAAATCAGGAAAAAAAAGTTAATACCTCGGTATCATCCTATTTCAGAACACAATTATCTGGGGTTTTTTCGGGTTTTTTCTGTGTCTTGGCGGGGACATGAACTCGCCATAAACGTCGTTTAGTCTTTATATAATTGATAAATTTGTTTTGTTACTTTCATTTTTTAGAAAAAACCCAAACAAACCCAAAACAGCAAACCCCCTAATCATTTTTCCTTCCTCCCCCCCCCCCCCCCCCCCCTTTTTTTTTTTCTTTTTTTCTTTTTCTTTTTTTTAAAAATTTTTTTTGGTTACGCCTGCGCCACTTCCGTTCGTCATTTCGTTACTTCAAACTTTGGAGAGTGCGAGCTAGGGGTAGGGAAAGAATAATATGGCAATTTGGAAGTGGTGACAGACGACATATAGGCACAAGTCTGTTTCCGTCAGCATATCGCCTTTCAACAGACGATGTTGTGTTTTAATTTCGTCGCGTGGGTGAGAAGATGAGGAGGTAAAGATTATTCCAATCACGTAGTCCAGAGAATTCTGGGTGTCCTTTGTCAATTGAAAAATAAAAAGGAAAAAAAAAAGAAGAAGAAAAAAAGAAGACAGAGGCGAGGAGTTTTTTTCAATGGCAATGAAAAATACATTAATAGCTTGTTTTATGTTACCTGATTTGGATCATGGAGGCGTTTAGGTATCAAGTTGATTATGAGTCGAAATTTTATATGCGAAGGAAAACACGCGTTCATCTTAAAAAAAACAAACAACTGAATTAAAAGAAAATAAAGAAAACAAAACGAAATAAAATAACAAATAAATCGGCAACAAAAGATGAGGCAATTGAACCATTTTTTTCTTTCCATATATGTTACAGAAATACAAAAGAACAAACAAACAAACAAAAACAAAAAAACAAAAACAAAAACAAACAAACAAAACTACAACAAAAAAACACACACACACACACACACACACACACACACACACACACACACACACACACACACACATGACATGCAAAACCAACGCTTTCTTTGGTAAAACGTGCATGGTGTTTCTCTCCGTTTCTGTGGTTTTTTTTTCTGTGTCACGTTCACTCCCTCCCTTTCTCTCTCCTTCCCTCTTCTCTTTCTTAATCTTCTTCTTTTTTTTTTCCTTCTTCTCCTCTCTTACTTCCCCTTCTCACAACCTTTTCCTTCTCTTAGAACTAAACTGGATAGAGGAATAGAGAGAGGCAGACAGGTATACAAAGCTGGAGCGGGAGGGGTGTGTGTGTGTGTAGATTTAAAGACAGGGGTAAAAAAGAGAGAGAGAGAGAGAGAGAGAGAGAGAGAGAGAGAGAGAAAAAAGCAGAGAATATTGAAAAGGCAGACGTTGAGTGGGTGGAAAGGGGGATGGTAGAAAGAAAAAAAAGAGAGAGGATGGGAGTGAAGGAGTTGAGAGAGAGAGAGAGAGAGAGAGAGAGAGAGAGAGAGAGAGAGAGAGACAGAGACAGAGACAGAGAGAGACAGAGACTGAAACATAGACACAGAGTTGAGATAGACAGATTGATAGAGAGATAGACAGATAGATAGAAAGAGAGATATACAGACAGACAGAGACTGACACTAAGAGACAGAGTTGAGAGAGGGAGACTGGCATATAGACACAGAGTTGAGAGACAGACAGACAGACAGACAGAGACTGACACTAAGAGACAGAGTTGAGAGAACGAGACAGAGACACACAGAGAGAGACAGAGACTGGCACAAAGACACAGAGTTGAGAGAGAGAGGGAGAGAGAGAAAGCGAGAGAGAGACAGACAGAGGGACAGAGAGAGACAACGAGACAGAGACTGACACACAGACGCAGAGTGGAGAGAGAGAGAGAGAGAGAGAGAGAGAGGCAGAGACTGACACAAAGACACAGAGTTGAGAGAGAGAGACAGAGAGAGACAGAGACAGAGAGACAAACAGAGACAGAGAGGCAGAGACTGACACAAAGACTTCTACAGACTTGAGAGAGAGAGACAGAGAGAGACAGAGACAGAGAGACAAACAGAGACAGAGAGGCAGAGACTGACACAAAGACACAGACTTGAGAGAGAGAGACAGAGAGAGACAGAGACAGAGACAGAGAGACAGACAGAGACAGAGAGGCAGAGACTGACACAAAGACGCAGAGTGGAGAGAGAGAGAGAGAGAGAGAGAGAGAGAGAGGCAGAGACTGACACAAAGACACAGACTTGAGAGAGAGAGACAGAGAGAGACAGAGACAGAGACAGAGAGACAGACAGAGACAGAGAGGCAGAGACTGACACACAGACGCAGAGTGGAGAGAGAGAGAGAGAGAGAGAGAGAGAGAGAGAGAGAGGCAGAGACTGACACAAGGACACAGAGTTGAGAGAGAGAGACAGAGAGAGACAGAGACAGAGAGACAAACAGAGACAGAGAGGCAGAGACTGACACACAGACGCAGAGTGGAGAGAGAGAGAGAGAGAGAGAGAGAGAGAGAGAGAGAGAGAGAGAGAGAGGCAGAGACTGACACAAGGACACAGAGTTGAGAGAGAGAGACAGAGAGAGACAGAGACAGAGAGACAAACAGATACAGAGAGGCAGAGACTGACACAAAGACACAGACTTGAGAGAGAGAGACAGAGAGAGACAGAGACAGAGACAGAGACAGACAGAGACAGAGAGAGACAGAGAGACAGAGACTGACACTTAGACACAGTTGAGAGAGAGAGAGAGAGAGAGAGAGAGATGCAAACAGACAGGCAAACAGACAGAGAGACCGAGACCAGACTGACACATAGATACAGAGAAAGAGACTGAGAGACGCAGGCAGAGAGATATACACAGAGACAGACAGAAAAAACACAGACAATCAGACAGATTAGACAGACGTGCAAAACAAACAAACAGAAAAAAGAGAGAGTGGATCTGAGGGGCCGGTGTGTGGGAGAGAAGAGCCGTTTCGAAAATGACGCTTTGGCGTGTAAATTTCACGCACATTTCTGAACACGTTTCTTCCATTTCCAATTGCTAACCCTAGATAGGATACACAGTAAGCTCTACATTGGATCACCTTTAAATTAAATGGTGTTGATGTCGTTGTTTTTAATTTAAATATTTTTTTATTTTTTTCCCTTTTTTTTGTATAAATATTCATTTACTTTTTTTTTTTTTTTTTTTTTTCTCAAGGCCTGACTTAGCGCGTTGGGTTATGCTGCTGCTTCTTGGCAGATGTGGTGTAGTGTATATGGATTTTTCCGAACGCAGTGACGCCTCCTTGAGCTGCTGATACTGATACTGTTGTTGTTTTCACCCTCCAGAGTCATGTAGACGTGCTGACAGTGTCAGTTTCCAGGAGGTGTCAAAGCGTATGGACTGATCGATTTTCGCTGCACCACATCTATTGACTCTCTCCATAAGAGACGACGTTAACAGCGTTTCACCCCAGTTACCATCATCAAATCATTGCAAGCGGAAGGCTCTTATACTGAAGAGGTGAATGTTGACAAAGAATACCACAATTCTGACGAAGGAAGCTATAGGTTGGGTCATTCAGACACCAACTGGACATCCGAGGGGTTTGTGTAGAGGAGAAGAGAGGACTGGCCGTACTGAGTGAGTTAAGCAAATAGCTATAGAAGCAAAAGGGAAAGATGCCCGAATTACGCATAAACCCAACTTGCGCACACACACAGACACAGACACACAGAGACACACAGACACAGACACAGACACACACACACACACACACACACACACACACACACACACAAGCATGGTGTTAATAAAATAAAACAAAAAAATGTGTGGATTGTTGTTTGATCCGCAAAGAGATTCTGTATGGAGAAGCAGGTCATTTATGCATATTGACAATAGTGAAGGGCCTAAAGGGTCATTGAGAGCCTTGAGAGCCAGCTAGGTTTGGATAAAACACGAACATAAAATGAATTCAACAAAATTAACTACAAATATGCATAAAAAACAAACCCATGATAAATGAAACATACCAAGAAGGTCAATGACTAAAAAGGAATGAAAGGGTCAAGTGATTACTATTGTTTTGGTTTTTGTTGTTGTTGTTTGTTTTTTTTCCTGTTTGACGTGTGCCAAGATTCGAGTTTTTTCCTCATAAAATAAACAAATGATAATAAACAAATCAACAACTGATAATGTTTTTTTTGTTTTGTTTTTGTAGTTCGTGTTAAAAACGCAGCTTCACAACGTTACTATAATCTTTCTTGTATATCATTGATTTAAACTAAGTGTCACAAACACAGACACAGGCAATTAGACAGACAGGCAGATAGACAGACAAATACGCACGTGTGCGAGCGCCCCCCTCCCCCCACTCACACACACATTATTATAATTATACGAAACAACATATGCTTCATTTAGAGCAATACGATTTATCTCTGTTTTTGTCTCTCTATCTCTGTTTGTCTCTCACCGTCTCTCTCTCGAACTCTTTTTTTCTTCTACAATTGTTTCAATGGCGTTATTCTTATTGCTGTTTTTGTAACACAAGCATGCTCACCCTAATTCAGATTTTATTGCATGATCATTATCTTGACATATGTCAAATTTCATGTCCTGTGCTCTCTCTCTCTCTCTCACTCTCTCTCTCTCTCTCTCTCCTCTCTCTCTCTCTCTCTGTGATCCCCTTATAAATATCATTCTCCTCTAGCTGTGTAGTGTTGTAAATGTCAAATTACTATTCACGTAACCATGGCTTATAACGTGCATTTTGTATCAATATGGCCCCCCCACACCCCTCCCCCCTTTTGTTTTACTTCACTATTTCACTTTAGTGGATGAAAAACAACAACAACAACAACAACAACAACAAAAACATTTCTCGCCTGCTCTATTACCCTCAGAAAATGTATTCAGTTCAGGTCTGTTTAGTTCTACCTGGCTTGTGTTTGTTTTCGTCTCTGACTGTGTGTCCATCTGTCTGTCTGTCTGCCTGCCGTCACCACCCCCGGCCCCACCCTCATCGCTACCCCCACCCACATACATAAGCGCCGGCACGCTTCATCATCAATGTTTCCGTCACAACGATACAACGATTGTATACAGCCCACGGTCATTGTTTATGATCGCGTCTCGTCACACGACAACCCACTGGCAAAACAATCTGTCACAACAGAATAAACAGCCTCACCAGTAAAAAAAAAAAAAAAAAAAAGAAAAGAATAAGCCATGCAACACATCAGTATTACGGTAACACAAAGTCGCTGCCCCCACTCGACACCCCCCGCCCCCCCCCCCCCCCACACACACACATTACATATTATTTGATTTTACATCACCAGCATGATTGGTGTATATAGCAGTTAAATGGTGATAGTTTGGTCATTGCATGGTACGTGTGGGCGTTTTGCAACAGATCTCAGAGTAGTTGACAAAAAAACCAAACAAACCATCATCAAAAAGCCAACTCTCGTATGGCAGTGATTCTTCCGGACTTTGGGGATAATGTCTCCCAGTCCATCAAATATACCTACCCATTCCAACAAGTAACATATGTCAAAAAATAAATGTTAGCTAAATTCGGGTCCTGTGTGCATTGGTGCATTCCATCTCACTGAATGTATGCGAGCCATGGACCCTCACTGCGGATATTGGAAAGAAGATTCCAACACATTATTATGAGGTGTCAAGGCAACCGTTCTTTTAAGGGTGTGTGTGTGTGTGGGGGGGGGGGGGGGGGGTGCGGAGGAGGGGGGTGAAATGATACTGAATTATCGTCAAACAGCGGTGTGTGCAGTGAATATAATGAGGACCATTCATTGCCAGAGGTGCTTTCTTGCACATGCACTTTACAATGTTTCACAATGAAAAACCACAACCAGACGAGGATGATAGATAAGAACCGGCGCGCTTTTTTTTTTAACATCCAGTTCCCGCCCTGAGCAATACTAAACAGAGTCATAAGCATGGTAATATTAAGATATAGAGGAAAAAAACACACAAAAATAACCCAAAACAAACAAAACAAAAAAACAAAAAAAAACAAAAAAAATCACGCACGCGCGCACATTTACACACTCACACGCACACACACAAACAAACAAACAAACTCTCTCACACACACACACACACGCACACACACACACACACACACACACACACACACACACACACACACACACACACACACACACACACACACACACACACACAGAGGAACAAACTTGGTGTCAATTGAAAATAATAATGTGTGGGTTGTTGTTTCATCCGCAAAGAAATATCATATATATTTTATAAGGAGAGGCAGGTCATTTGTGCATATTGACAATAGTAAAGGGCCTGAAATCGACCACTGAGGAAGGCCACTATCAAGTGCTGTTTGTGCGGAGACTGAGGTAGTCATTGTCACACGTTGTTTCCTGTTTGTGAGATATGATTTAAGTAAATTAAGACTATTGGTTAACAGACCATTTTTTATTATTATCATTTTATTAGTATTACTATTATTATTACTACTACCTTTTTCTATATTATAATTATTATCTATTTATTTATTTATTTATGTAAGCTTATCTATTATTTATTCCCCCGGATTTTTTTTTTGTTTTTTTTTTCTCAAGGCCTGACTAAGCGCGTTGGGTTACGCTGCTGGTCAGGCATCTGCTTGGCAGATGTGGTGTAGCGTATATGGTTTTGTCCGAACGCAGTGACGCCTCCTTGAGCTACTGAAACTGAAACAGACCATAATAGTTCAAACTTCATGAGTAAGAACTTGTGATCTATCACATCAAATGCTTTTCTGAAATCAACAAATAAAACTCCACAATATCTGTATTTATTGATATTGGCAAGCCAGTCATCTATAAGATTGGCTAATGCTGTCTGGACTGAATGTTTTTGTCCGAAGCCAAACTGAGCTGGATGTAAAAGCTCAATGACAACAACGTGATGTGAAATAAATTTGTTTATGTGCTTTTCTAGCGGTTTCGAAAGAATACAAAATGTTAATGAAAAATGGCGTATAGTTTGAAGGATCGGAGGTGTCCCCTGATTTATAACTAAGAATGCCTTATGCTTTCTTAAATGCGTTCGGGAAGTAATACACATATTACAGCTGTGCGGTAATGTGTCCGGTAATAACTGAAGCGGACTCCTGTTTGTTTTAGATGGATAAGTGTATAGTTATAAACGGCAAATAGTATTATGGGTGGAATATCTAACATAACAGATGTCTTCATCACGACAGTGCAGTTTAAACTTTTCAAGGTAATTCAGTTTTGTATAATGAGAGGGGTAATGGGGCAGCTAACTGTTGATGATAATTATTGTTGTGAATAGACCAGCGTATGAGTGTGTAGCTTTTTTTTTTCAGAGTTGCTTTTACGTTCATAAACATCTCATAAGTACTTCTCCAAGGTTGCGGTGTTTTATCATCATGGTTCTTATTTTTCCTGTTCTGTTTGTTTCATTTTTTTTTCTCCTCCACTTTTGTTTTGTTTTGTTTTGCTTTATATTACTCGTTTTGTTTTGTTTTGGTTTGGTTTGCTTTGTGTTTATTTCTTCCTTCTGTTTTTTGGTTTCTCTTCTTTCTTTTCTACTCCTTTGTCTCTCCTTTTTTCTTCTTATCATTCATTTTGTCCGCCTTCTTCATCTTTTCTTGTTTCCTTCTCTTATTTGTTTCTTTCCTTCCATCATGCATTCTTTTTCTTTTTTTTCTGTCCCTCCTTCCTGTACAACAACAACAACAACATCAACACACACACAGAGAGGCACACACACACACACACACACACACACACACACACACACACACACACACACACACACACACACACACACACACACACACACACACACACACACACACACACACACACTCACACACACACACACACACACACACACACACACACACACAATCAAATATCTCTGTTTTTGTCTGTGATTGTCACACCGTCTTCTATACCCTCCCTCCCTCTCTCTCTCTCTCTCTTTATCTCTGTGTGTGTGTGTGTGTGTGTGTGTGTGTGTGTGTGTGCGTGTGTGCGTACGTGTGAGCGTGTGTTTGTGTGTGTGTGTGTGTGTGTGTGTGTGTGTGTGTGTGTGTGTGTGTGTGTGTGTGTGATTTTCATGCTGATATTTATACTATACATTGTGGTTCTATGATGGCAAATATTTCTTAACTGTCTAGAAATGACATGTGTGAGTGTGCTACTCGTCAAGAGAAGAGGGAGAGAGAGGGAGAGAGAGAGAGAGGGCAAAGCGGAGAATGTGGCAGCAAAGATTCAACGCATGTTTGACAAACAACATGTCAAAGCAATGATTATGATCACACACACACACACACACACACACACACACACACACACACACACACACACACACACACACACACACACACACACAAGAATGAACACAATTTAACCCTTTGACCCGTGCTGGGGTACAGGGGATGGATATCAGCAACATCAGCATTGCTTTAGTCATAAACGGCAACTGAGCGAATTCATTTGCAGAGTTAACATGCAATAAACTAAAAACATGAACAGTCATTCGAACACGTGAAAATGGTGACGACGTTCAGATAAGAACATGCCACATATCAATCTTTCTCTTCTTCATGGATGTTCCCTTGTTTAAACATACTCCCTTCCCTTCCCTACACGCACGCTCACACATACTCGTAATCAGAGAGAGAGAGAGAGAGAGAAAGGCGGAGACAGACAGAGAGATACAGAGACAGAGAGACAGACCTAAACACGGAGAGAGAGAGAGAGAGAGAGAGAGAGAGAGAGAGAGACACTGGACACTGGACACTGGAATTATTTATTGTCATTGCCAAGAAAGGTCTTTTGACAAGGGGGCAACAATATAAATGCATATATTTTAGCTTCAAAACAATAACAACAAAAAACTATATTTTTCTCTGAGTCCTTCAGTCAGTTTAAACCAAGAAAATATGCAATACTTGGAAACACTTAAGTCACATCCTGACAAAAACTCAACGAAACGGAACTAAAGAAAAACAACAATGTAATGATAATAAAATACCAAAATGAATGGGGACTGACTCGACCATCCATTCAAAAATACACCAAACCAGTACATACTGCCTCAACAATACACTTAAGTATCCAATGTTGTGTTTTCTGTTTTGTCCAAATAAAATAGCAACTTCTGTACTAACTATAATTAAGTGTCTTCTATGCTGTTGATACTATTCTGACTTATGTACCTTTGTCTCATTGTTTGAGCTTCTGCAATGAATTTAGCAACCGATCTAATTATGATTTCATTATCACATGACAAGACAGTAACAACATCATGGCTTTTAGCCATCTCTGTTTTAAAGAATATACATTTTTCTCGCACAGTATTATACATTTCACACTGAAAAAGAAAATGTTTTTCATCATCCACTTGGTATCCACAGAGAGGACATGGTGACTGTATAGAAGTCCCAGGTTCAAACCATCTTCTGTTTGCATTAAACCCCAGAGTTCTTAACCTAAATCTCGCATAATTTATTCTGTGCGAGAGAGAGAGAGAGAGAGAGAGAGAGAGAGCGACAGACAGCCAGAGCCATAGCCAGAGTGACAGAGAGACTCAGACTCAGATCGATGTTATATCATTAGTGAAAGCCGACAGCTGTGGCTCCTCAGAAGACGAAATTTGCAAGAAAATAACACGAAGGAATAATAATATTTCCGCATAGACCGGCATGACAGGACTACCCCATAACGGGTATGAATGGTCCAAAATATTCAGTTCGTCTTCTGTGTCATCATTCAGTTTTCTCCAGTATCATCTTTAGCTTACGTAATTTTTGACTCACTTGTGTAAACAAAGTGAGTCTATGTTTTAACCCGGTGTTCAGTTGTCTCTCTCTCTGTGTGTGTGTGTGTGTGTGTGTGTGTGTCCATGGTAAACTTTAACATTGCCATTTTCTCTGCAAATACTTTGTCAGTTGACAACAAATTTTGCATAAAAATAGGAAATATTCAGTTCTTTCCAGTCATCTTGTTTAAAACAATATTGCACCTCTGGGATGGGCACACACACACACACACACACACACACACACACACACACACACACACACACACACACACACAAATTAAAAGAAGCCAAATTATATGCAAAATGAATTTACTGTTATATTTATATTTTTTTTATTCTCTAAATTTGGCACTTTGATCTGATATTCTGACACAGCATCAAGAGCAGTCATTTTTATAATTTTTTGTTCAAACAGGAACTTCTTTTGCTGAGCATGGAAGTTATATTTCTGGTGCATGTCTTTGGTGCAGATAGTAAAAAAGGGAAATTAATCTGTAATTAATGCTGGGGGCGGGGGGGTTGGGGGGGGGGGGGGGGGGGGGGCGGAGGGGTAATTTGCTTTAATCTGATCTTTCTCATCTTAAATATTACATTTTGAAATTATGCTCAATACATAAAAATCTTGTGTGTTTTACTCTCAGTTTACAGGGATTTAACTATGTTCATTTGCCCAAGTGGTCTTTTTCGGAAAATACTAAAATCAATACTACGAATGGACTTTATAGATCTATTGGCTGAGCCTTGAAGGTCATGGGCAAAAATCAATTGTGCACACATATTTATACATATTCAAAGCGCATGCTTATATTCCTCGCGAACGCGAAGGACGCCATTTTGTTTCAAGTTGTTGACCTGCACGTTCAATCCTATATTCAATCGACAATACACAATAACATGCGATGGAAAGTTGGAGAAGGAGACCGTTAAATATTTATTCAAAGAAAGATTTGTGAACGCCTCATCACTCACTGGATTATGCCCCAAACTGCCATAGAAATATCAACAAAATCAGTCGGAATTCACAGTTAAAAATAATAAACCATGGGAGTTAATACCCTTCATGAAACGTAAAAATTTCCAGTCTTGACTTTTCTCAAAATTAAGTCCTTTTCATTTCATACGACGTTTAGAAGTACTTGTACTTGGCTCAACATGTTATTAGTTTAACAAAATATTTCATTTTCATATCAACTTTAAAACTATAAAACTAGGATGAACATAAAAAAAGAAATTAAATTGACCGTGTCGTACATTCCCGGCGGGTGTAACTAAAATTGTACATCTATCTAGATCCAGAGAAAACGGCTAAATGTTGCAGTGTGATTGCGACGATAACCACGTCTCCTTTACCGCGGACTTAAAAAGAATTCTTAATTGCCCTTAAAGATTTTTTAATGCCCAAGATACACCAGAATAATATGATTTGAATAGCGTTCTCACTGCGAATACTGCAATCGATTCATCGCCCTTTAAAAAAGCATGTTTAAATGTTAAATTTTTGAACTTCAGTTAAGGAGCCATGATAGTGTATTGCGTAAGACAGTTTCTTCTCACCCGAACACGCGGGGTTCGAATCTGTCTTCAGGGTTATTATTTTTTTCTTTTTTCTTCCTTTTTTTTTTTTAACCCGAAGCTTTATAATAACAAATGGAGAACACATTCTAACGATTAGATTTCTTTTTTTTTTCTTTCTTTTTTTTTTTAAAGTGTATCACAAGTGAGTCTTGAAGGCCTTGCCTTTCTTGTTTGCTTAAGAACAACACCGATGTCTCCTCAAATTTGTTGATAGTTTTAACTGTATCCTGGCGGTGATGTTTTACGCATTTAACATTTCTTCTTTATTTTTATTTCATTTTATTTTTTTAACATTGTATCGTATTGCATTGTATTGTAATTTGTGTTGTATTCTTGTGTAGTGCATTGCATTGTATTGTATTGCATTGTAGTACACTGTATTGTATTGTAGTGTAGTGTAGTGTAGTGCATTGTATTGGGTTACTCTTTGTTACAACAGATTTCTTTGTGTGAAAGTTCGGGCTGCTCTCTTCGATGAGACCGAGTCCCTACTATACTGTACAGTACAGCTTTATTATCCAAGTAGATTTTTGCTAAGGACTACCGTTTGGTTGCCGTTCCTTGGGTTCTGCGCTTAGTAAATGCTGCACACGAGACCTCTGTTCATTATGGAGGATGTGCACACGCATTCGTCGGGAATGTTTCGTCGCTTGCAGGGCGAATAAAAAGGTCATATGACGTCATGGGCAGCCCATCACCGTCACTAGAGCTTGTCAGGGTGTGTACTTCCTTTCTTCGGACAAGTTTTCGGCAGAGTTCGATCACATCATTTTATTTGTACAGACTGAACCAAACAACAAAAACATGTCGTCAAAATGGTTTTTAGAACTCAAGAACTATACAGCATTTTAAAAGAAAGTAACGCGGTAAGTATATTACTTTAAAATCTTTTTTTTTTTTTTTTTTTTTATATAGACTACTCCGACCGAGATCTGGCGTAAACAAATGACCGAAAGCAGATCACGCAGGCCCAACTGGCTTGGAACCTTTGCCTTGAAACGCAATATATATATAATAGATTCCATCGACAGTTGTCGAAAACAACAATTTTCCCTTCCCTCAATTTCACAAAGACATGAAAAAGTATGCGTGCTGTGGATAAAATGATGCTTTAAACTGATATTCGGTGTGTCAAGTCTCTCCAAAGTGGAAGCCATATGAGGCTCTGTGTTAAATTTCAAACAGATCAGTTCGAATACTTGAATGGCAGAGATCTGGAAAAAACAACAACAACCAAACCAAACCAAAAAAAAAAAAAAAAACAAGAAAAAAAAAAAAAAAAAAAAAAAAAAAAACAGGATCAAAGTAAACATAGAAGCAAGCAAATAACTTGTCGTCCTTATAAAACGAAATAATAACTTGTAAACTTGCAAAAATAATCATAGAAATAGTTCAAAATCCTTTTGTCGGAACAGGCGATTTCCACATCGAAATTTTAGCATTTCGGTGACCAAGGGAAACCGGCAATGGAGACGCGCATGCGCACGCAGGTTCTCGCTAAAAATAACCGGGGAGTTCCGACGGGAGTCCGACGAAAGTGGGCCTGCACAACCTCCCACCTGACTGACTAGCGTCCAGACCATCACTTAAGGTCTAGTAGGGTTTCGACCCCGCACAGTCTGATTCTCTCGTTTCCTTGGCGGACGAGTTATGCTACTCCATCATGTATGTTGGTTTATTATTAATTAAAGAAAATGAAATAGAAGAAAAAAATATGATGATTTGCGTGTAGCGCGCATGCGCGCGCGAGTGTGTTCGTGCGCACGTGCGTGTGTGTATGTGCGTGTCTGTGTGTGTGTGGCGGGGCGGGAGTGGGGGTTATGCGTGTGTGCGTGTGTGCCTGTTTAATCTGGTTTTTTTCTGCTTTGTGTCTGACTGACGTGATATTGTAAATCAGCTTTCACATATAAACATTATCATCATCATTTTCATGATATGTACATATAATATTATGTATATATATATATATATATATATATATATATATATATATATATAGAGAGAGAGAGAGAGAGAGAGAGAGAGAGAGAGAGAGCAGTTCAAGTTCCGCAAAAGTACACAACACTCACTCGCTCTGCACCATGTCTGTCTGCTAAAGCACGAAGCTTGCATACGATGCTATTCAACATCCACTTCGACATGGTATTAAGGAACAGATGGAAGTGATTACATCGAAAAACAAGAGCCGCGAACTGCTCTCTCTTAAAAACAAAGAAGAAGAAGAAGAAAAAAAAGGCCCATCACCAGATACCGCAGTCTTTTGTGTATCGTCGCCATCCTGACGTCAAACAAAAGCCACTGACCACTTATTATGCAAAGCTTCTGCTTTCAGAGAGAAACTCTGAACTCTCTAAAACGTTTTCATTCAAGGATAAAGGTCTCAGACATGACATGGCTTATTCATTCCAATCTGTCCTTGCTAATCCACATGCACTACACACGTGTTACGGAAGATGAACAGGAAGAGTGAAATAGAGGTGTGGTAGGAGAAATATATAGAAATATACAGAGAGAGAGAGAGAGATGTCTGTAATATATATTCATTTATATTGTATGTACACACATCTATCTATCTATCTATCTATACATATACAGAGAGAGAGAGAGAGAGAGAGAGAGAGAGAGAGAGAGAGAGAGAAAGAGGAAACGAAACGAAATTTCATTTTACCAGGGTAATGAGATAAGCAAGTGCATATGCTTTTTCTACCCAGCCCTGGACATAAAAAAAAAACACGCACAAAAATGCAAATATCAAGCACAAGAAAAAAAAATCAAAGTAATAGATCGAGAAAAAAAAGGGTGGTGGGGGGTAGGGGTGGGGGAGAAATCATCCATAGACCACAATCAAAATTACATACACACTCACGCACTCGGGGGAAGAAATTACAAAGGGAGAAGAAAAGTCAGGCATCATAATTATACTACTCACACACAGACAAACTAGGACATCAGTAAGACAGCCAAACATTATTAAAACAACAACAAACAAACAAAAAAAACCAGTTATTCACATGAAGAGAATAAAGCACATATTGTGATGTGTTACCTGTGAATTTAGGTTCTTAAGAAGGAAAGATTTGCAAGCTGATTTAAATGAGCTGATACTGCTTTTATTTAAAAAAAAATTCTGGTAAGGAGTTCCAAAGTGCCCCCCCCCCCCCCCCCCCACCTCCACTGAGTATGCCCGACTAGTTTTTAACAGATCGATTCTTGGTTTTTTGATAATGATATTGTTTGTATACCTGGACTGATTTAAGGGGAACCGCGCGCGCGCGCGCGCGAACACACAGACACACACACACACACACACACACACACAGATCAACATAGCGTCAGTATAGTACCATCATAATAGGTAAAATAACCATATCAGCTACACACACCACAGCTGCTAGGCAAACGCCTGACCACCAGCTTAGAGCTTAGCCCAAAGCGCTAGTCATGCCATGCCTTGAGTGCATGCATAGTTGGTTACCTGTCAGAGAGGATTAATTTTCTTCTTCACAATTTGGTCAGAGGACAACAACACGTTTAATAGGTTCTTTTTCAGCGCGCCATGTGAAATGCTGCGCACATGACCTCGTTTTATCGTCTCATCCGTAATGACTGGACGCTCTGTTTGATTTTTCTGTCAAACGTGGGAGAAAGGGTGAGATCTGGATTGGGACTCCAGAATCTTTTAACCGCCTTGACTATTCTGCCATCTTGATCTTATCAAATCGCAGAAATAGAAATGGGAATATGATACATTTCATTTCATGTCGTCCCGTTTGAAGTAGGCAAAGTGCCTTATAATTATAAGCCTGTGACATTCTATTGGCATGCCATTTAGAAACAAGTTTAGTCACTGCCTGGAAAAGCATTTGCCATCTGCAAAACTCAAGACTGAAAACTGGCTTATTGTCTGTATACGGGTACAGAAGTTCACATCTCGACATGTGCAAACAAAAAGATAAAATAAAAGTAAGCTAAAGCTGAGAAAATTTGAGGGTAAGTTATGATGTCATTATGCTGACATAATACTTTTCACACTATATGAACAAATCTCATCCTTCCCCCTTAATCTATCTGTTTCTGTCTGTTCCTCTGTTTTTCTGTTTGTTGATCTCTCTCTGTCTCTGTCTGTCTGTCTCTCAATATATCTCTGTCTATTTCTCTGTCTGTCTCTTTCTCCTTATCTCCTCTGTGTGTGTGTGTGTGTGTGTGTGTGTGTGTGTGTGTGTGTGTGACTCTCTTTCTCACATATCCCGACTTTCTCTATGGTTTCACAACAGTCAATAGGTGCGGGCTAATTAGCACATTGCCCGAGATATGCTGGTATGTGGCGTCTTGAAGTGTCGCATGCTTTTAGCTGAACATGACCTGTATGTAGTCATCTGTCGTTCCCCTCAGGCCTGTTGTGTCTGGGTCTCAGTCTCCAGTGTGTGCAGTCTGCTGCATTTCTTTGTACTGGGCCAAGCTTGCAAACATTGCACAAAAACGACGACAACAACAACTGCGTTCGAGAAGAATAGGTGTGATGCACTCACACACACACACACACACACACACACACACACACACACACACACACACATCACACACACACACACACATACACACACATCACACACACACACACACACATCACACACACGCACACACATCACACACACACACATCACACACACACACACACACACACACACACACACACACGCACACACACACACACACACACACACACACACACACACACACACGCACGCACACACACACACACTACCCTCACCCCACCATAACCCTCTGATGATAAGCGCCATATAAAGCCAGTCCCTGCTCCCATTGTTTTCCGGAAAGACGACCTGTTCCAGTTTTCATGATGGGCCGAAGAGGGGAAATATGTAGTGCATGTGTGTGTGTGTGTGTGTGTGTGTGTGTGTGTGTGTGTGTGTGTGTGTGTGTGTGTGTGTGATCCTTTTCCTATCTGTGTCTGACTTTTCGTGTGTGTGTGTGTGTGTGTGTGTGTGCGTGCGTGTGTGTGTGTGTGTGTGTGTGTGTGTGTGTGTGTGTGTGCGAGCGTGTGCGAGTGTGTGTGAGTGCGTGCGCGCGCGTGTGTCTTGTTGTTTGCTCTTCTCTTCTGATCCTGTCATGATGCCAAATGCTGCTGTTGGTGGCATTTGTGCCATCTTCGGATGAGACCATCCAAAGCTATTTTTGTCCGCCCTCGCTTTGAAACCTCGAGGTATGCGGCAGGTATGAAGCAACACGAAGAATAATTGCCAATCAGTTTGTCACATCCAGCCACTTGTCCCGTTCATCCATCCGTCCATACACTCGCCTGTCTGTCTATGTATGTATGTATGTATGTATGTATGTATGTATGTATGTATGTATGTATCTGTCTATCTATCCATCTACCTACCTACATTTTTACGTATCTACTGACGTACGTACCTACCTAAGTACTTACCTATGTACCAACCAGCCTATCTATCTATCTATCTATCTATCTATAAATCTGCCTAACCACCTACCTACCTAACCACCCACCAACCTATCTATGTTCCTACCTGCCTGCCTATCTATCTATCTATCAACAGAACTGATGATCGACAGATGGATTTATTTAACAACTTTTCTTTCCCATTTGTCTCCGCGTCTCTTTCTCTGCCTGTCTCTCTGTGTATGTCTTTGCATGTCTGCCTGCCTGTTTGTCTGTCGATATCTCTCTGTGTCTGTTTCCCTGGCTTTATTGTCTGTCTGTCTCTGTTTCGCCTTTGTCTATGTCTGTCTGCCTGTCTCTGTTTGACTTTTTCTGTTTGTCTTTCCCTTTCTTCTTCTTCTACTTCTTCATTCTCTCTCTCTCTCTCGCTCTCTCTCTCTCTCTCTCTCTCTCTCTCTGTGTGTGTGTGTGTGTGTGTGTGTGTGTGTGTGTGTGTGTCCCTGTCTCCTCTACGGTTATGACTTAAAAACAAAAACAAAAAAATAACCCTTCTTCACGAAGATTGTTATGACTTCAAAATCATGACAACCTTCCCCCCCCCCCAACCCCCACTCGCCCTCCTTTTTTTTCTCTGCCCCCCCACCCCCCCTCTCTCTCTTTCTCTCTCTCACCTTGTAAAGGAAGAGGTTTATGACTTCAAAATTATGATAGAAACTCTCCCCTTCTCCCTTCTCATCCCCCCCCCCCCCCGCTCTATCTCCTCTCTCTGTCGCTGTGTATTTCACTCTACCCCCGTTCCCACCCCCTACCCCTTTCTCTCTTACAGAAGAAGGTCAGCCATTTCACCCGTCACGAGCTAATGAATTATCTTTTCACTTTGCCCACAGCCTGGAATGCTGCACCCGGGACAAAAACAGAAGAACCTTAACGAGGGAGCGATCCGATGCGTCAAAAAAAAAAAAAAAAAAAAAAAAAAAAAAGGTGGGGGGTTGGGGGGTGGGGGAAGGGCACAATAAATCATTCACGCGGTCATAGGTTTTTATGCATGGTTTATGAGTAAGAGAGGGAGGGAGGGCGGAAAAAAAAAACAGATACGTGGACACGTGGGGTCCTGGGGACGTTTGGTGGTTGGGAGGAAGAGAAAAAGGAGGGAGAGCTGGAGGTGGGGAGGGAGAGAGAGAGAAACGGGTTGGCATCGCTCCGCTCGATTCATGAAAGAAAGAAAGGAAGAAAAAAAAAAAAAAAAAAAAAAGGCAGAAGAAGACGGATTAGCTGCGCTGCGCTGTGTCTGTGTCTTCCTGGCCGGACATCGTAATGGGATTCTCCGGGCTTTTAACTCACTCAGTACGGCCAGTCCTCTCTTCTCCTCTACACAGACCCCTCGGATGTCCAGTGGGTGTCTGAATGACCCAACCTTTAGCTTCCGTCGTCAGAATTGTGGTATTCTTTGTCAACATTCACCTCTTCAGTATAAGAGCCTTCCGCTTGCAATGTTTTGATGATGGTAATTGGGATGAAACGCTGTTAGCGTCGTCTTTTTCGCCGTTCGTATGGAGAGAGTTAAGGGGACATGTTTTTTCTTTGCGCCCCTGCGAGGATGAGGACCGGACAGATTTATAAGTACATACGCCCGGTATTCTTTACTGGGTCGAGGTCTCTGTCTTCATGTTGTTATGTTGTTAAAAAAAACCACCCAAACATATTCATTATTATGCATATAAGTCTAAAAAACTCTACGATTACAAGGTTAGGGGGGAAGCTAGGAGGTAGGGAGGGAGGTGGGTGATAAGAGGAAGGAAGGGGATAAGGAGGAAGGAAGGGATAAGGAGGAGGAAGGGGATAAGGAGGAAGGAGGAAGGAAGGGATAAGGAGGAGGAAGGGGATAAGGAGGCAGGAAAGGGATAAGGAGTAAGGAAGGGGTAAGGTGGAAGGGGATAAGGAGGAAGGAAGAGGATACAGAGGAAGGAAGGGGATAAGGAGGAAGGAAGGGATAAGGAGGAAGGAGGGGATAAGGAGGAAGGAAAGGGATAAGGAGGAAGGAAGGGGATAAGGAGGAAGGAGGGGATAAGGAGAAAGGAAGGGATTAGGAGGAAGGAAGGGGATACGGAGGAAGGAAGGGATAAGGAGGAAGAAAGGGGATACGGTGGAAGGAAGAGGATACGGAGGAAGGAAGGGATTAGGAGGAAGGAAGGGATTAGGAGGAAGGTAGGGGATAAGGAGGAAGAAAGGGGATACGGAGGAAGGAAGAGGATACGGAGGAAGAAAGGGATGAGGAGGAAGAAAGGGGATAAGGAGGAAGAAAGGGATAAGGAGAAAGAAAGGGATTAGGAGGAAGGAAGGGGATAAGGAGGAAGAAAGGGATAAGGAGAAAGAAAGGGATAAGGAGGAGGAAGGAAGGGGATAAGGAGGAAGGAAGGGATAAGGAGGAAGGAGGAAGGAAGGGGATAAGGAGGAAGGAAGGGGATAAGGAGGAAGGGGATACGGAGGAAGGAAGGGATAAGGAGGAAGTAAGAAGGAAGGGGATAAGGAGGAAGGAAGGGGATACGGAGGAAGGAAGGGGATAAGGAGGAAGGAAGGGGATAAGGAGGAAGGAATGGATTAGGAGGAAGGTAGGGGATAAGGAGGAAGGAAGGGGATAAGGAGGAAGGAAGGGATTAGGAGGAAGGTAGGGGATAAGGAGGAGGAAGGGGATAAGGAGGAAGGAAGGGATAAGGAGGAGGAAGGGGATAAGGAGGAGGAAGGGGATAAGGAGGAATGAGGAAGGAAGGGGATAAGGAGAAAGAAAGAGGATAAGGAGGCAGGAAAGGGATAAGGAGTAAGGAAGGGGTAAGGTGGAAGGGGATAAGGAGGAAGGAGGAAGGAAGGGGATAAGGAGGAAGGAAGGGATAAGGAGGAAGGTATCCGGAGGAAGGAGGAAGGGGGAAATGAGGAAGGAAGGGATAAGGAGGAAGGAAGGGATAAGGAGAAAGGAGGAAGGGGATAAGGAGGAAGGAAGGGGATAAGGAGGAAGGAGGGGATAAGGAGGAAGGAGGAAGGGGATAAGGAGGAAGGAAGGGATAAGGAGAAAGGAGGGGGATAAGGAGGAAGAAGGGGATAAGGAGGAAGGAAGGGGATAAGGAGGAAGGAAGAGGATACGGAGGAAGAAAGGGATAAGGAGGAAGGAAGGGGATAAGGAGGAAGGAAGGGGATAAGGAGGAAGAAAGGGGATACGGAGGAAGGAAGAGGATACGGAGGAAGGAAGGGATAAGGAGGAAGGAAGGGGATAAGGAGGAAGGAGGGGATAAGGAGAATGGAAGGGATAAGGAAGAAGGAAGGGGATAAGGAGGAAGGAGGAAGGAAGGGGGTAAGGAGGAAGGGAGGGTTCTGTTTTTAATTTATTGTCATTCATTAAATGACTGCAGCATACCATACAGCACAGTACAGTACAGTACAGCACAGTACAGTACAGTACAGCACAGGACAGTACACTACAGCACATAACAGTACACTACAGCACAGTTTAATAAATACAATGCAATATGATACAATGCTTATTTCATCATCCGTCAGAACTTACATAGTATCCCAAAAGTTTGCCACTCTGACTTTCGTCTCTCCACCCACAGTCAAGAATGGCCTGAGGCCGATGTACAATAAACCGTTTGTCTTGTCTTGTCTTGTCTTGTCTTGTCTTGTCTCTCCACCCACATTCTGGTGCATGCATAAACACGGCGAACGTCGAATTAAAAGTTAACAATTTTTTTTTTATTAATTGATTTAACGTACTTGATTGCATACAACCATGAAGGTGATTAATTAGAGCAACCTATTTTTGAGGTAATAAAAGACGTCTCTCCTAAATTAACAATTAATATTATATTTTTAAAAATTCGAGTTCTGAATAAGAAACATAACTCCAAAATTATTTATCATTATGAATTCTGAAACTGAAGAAAGAATACTTAAAACGTATCAATGTAGGACACGCTTAAAGGGTTCTGTTCTTGAAGGCCATACGAAATCTATAGTATTTCTGTATATTCTGCACCTGTGGACTTTAGCCAAAGTATTTCGCTGGATTTTCTCAAGGAGGTGTTTGGCCATCAGTCAAAATCTAGCAGTGTTTCACGTGGGAAAATATCGCCTGATAGTGCCGCCTGTCACACCCCCAGTCCTCAGAAATAAATACACAGATTACACCAATCCATTGTTTTCACCCACGACAAACACAGGTGCACTTGCGATTGAGTATCTCGCTCCTCGTTTGGGGAAATCAGCAAAATATTAGACGTTGGACGTGTTTCTTCTTCCTCTTTGTGCATGTGTGGGTGTGTGTGTGAATGTGTGTCTTCATGTTTTACATTTATTCGCTTATTTATCACCATTGTTGTCTTATTTATTTATTTATTTATTTATTTATATTTTTTATTTTATTTCTTTTTTTTTCTCTTTTTAAAAATCATTCTATTAGTATTACTATTATTATTACTATTACCTTTTTCTATATTATAATTATTATTCATTTATTTATTTATTTGTGTAAGCTTATCTATTATTTATTCCCCCGTTGTTGTTTTTTTTTGTTTTTTTTTTCTCAAGGCCTGACTAAGCGCGTTGGGTTACGCTGCTGGTCAGGCATCTGCTTGGCAGATGTGGTGTAGCGTATATGGTTTGTCCGAACGCAGTGACGCCTCCTTGAGCAACTGAAACTGAAACTGAAACTGATCTTCTTCCTCATCCTGCTTCTGCGGTGTGTTTGTTATTGTTATCCTCCTCCTCCTCCTCCCTTCTTCTTCTTCTCCGCCACCTCCTCCTCTTTCTCTTCCTCCTCCTCCTCCTCCACCTCCTCCTCTTCCCCCGTTTCTCACCCCCCCCCCACACCCCCCTTTCCCATTGTTCATCTTCTCGTTTTCTTCTCCTGACAAATTGAGAGCATGGTCAAGATACACCGTGTAACTGTTGCTTTCGAAGTTTCCTTTATAGATGTTATTGAGGCTTTCCATCTGAACCCTTGGCTGCATCGCAGCGTCTTGCAGAAACCACCACATAAATATTTTATTGTCTCTGGACTAGAAAATAAATTCGTCGGCTGACATGCCTCGTTCCGTTTCAGGGTGA
>NC_134877.1:52259216-52266716 GCF_041734735.1 Babylonia areolata
GCCACACATTGGCAAGGAGATGTTGCTACGTCTGAATAGAACCATCTTCGGTTGGCATTCAGTGCAAGTGCTCTCAATCTGAGCCTCGCAAAAGAGACTTTATGCCATTTATCTGTTACAATCTTAATATACTTCTCTGTTTGAAAAAAATGATTTAAATGGATAGAACCATTTATACCTATCATTGCTCTCAGTTTCTCCGTGCCAGTTTTGTTTGTAACATGCTGTTGGTCTGTCTTTAAATTCCGATACAAAGCCGCTCTCGCGCGAGAGAGCAAGAGTGTGAGAGAGACAGAGAGGGATAAGGAGAAAGAGAAACACGCAGGAAGAGAGAGAGTACAGAGACAAGAAAGGAGGGAGAGAGAGAGAAGCAGGAGGGAAGGGAGAGAGAGAGCGACAGAGATAGAAGATAAAGAGAAGGAGGGGAAGATAGAGGGAGAGAGCAACAGAGGGGAAGAGGGAGAGAGAGAGAGTAGCAGCAGGTAAAGAGAGAGAGAGAGAGAGAGAGAGAGAGAGAAGGACAGATAGAAGAATGGGAAGGTAGACACAGAGAGAGGGAGAGTGAGCAATAGAGAGAAAGGGAGAGAAAGAGAGAGAAGCAGGGAGAAAAGAGAGAGAAAGAGAGAGAAGCAGGGTGAAGAGAGAGAGGGGGAGAAAGAGATAAGCAGGGAGAAGAGAGAGAGAGAGAAAGGGAGAGAAAGAGAGAGAAGCAGGGGGAAGAGAGAGAGAGAAAGAGAGAGAAGCAGGGGGAAGAGAGAGAGAGAAAGAGAGAGAAGCAGGGGGAAGAGAGAGAGAGAGGGGCGGGGGTGTAGAGAGAAGAAGGGAGGGGAGAGAGACAGGTGATGGACATGAACACATTCCTACAATGTCAAAGGACTGACGTGACGAAGGGCCAGACCCTAAATTCTAAATCTAGTTACCGTCTTCCCTGCCTTGCCTTAAAAACATGTAGAGTGCAGGCATGAATGAACAGATGAATAAGTGATCTATGACACTATTTTTGTCTGCCAGTCTCTCCTCTGTGTGTGTGTGTGTGTGTGTGTGTGTGTGTGTGTGTGTGTGTGCGCGCACGCGCGTGTGTGTGTGTGTGATGGAAACAATATGCAAGACAGACTGACAGAGTGGCAGACAGACAGACAGACATACAGACAGACACAGAGGGACTGAGACACTTAGTGACAGGTGTGAACATAAATCGCAATAAAAGAAGTGAAGACCGTCTTCCGCCCCCTGTCTCCTTTATCAAGACTGTGTCCAGTTCATCAGTGGTGTGTGTGTGGCAGTGACTGTCATCATCAGGTGTGATTTGGAGCTCCTCATATCATCCCTGGTGTGTTGTTGTTGTGGACATGGGTCAATCATCTGTAAGCCTCTGGCTGCATGGAAGCCGGTGTCTTTTGTTGCACGTTCACTGCACTTTAGAAGAAGAGAGGGATGGAGAGAGACAAGGTGACTAGCGGGGTGGGGGATTGGGTAAAGGGAAAGAAACAAGAGAAACAAAGACAGTGAGGGGGTGGTAGGGGGAGGGGGTGGGAAGAAGAAGAAGAAGAAGGAGAGACAGAGGCAATATCCACAAATTTCCCCCTCAAGACAGAGTGAGCAGTGTTCACAAGTCGTGGACGTTCATACCGCCAGTGACACGAGAGGAGTGCAAGAGAAGAAATTTAGAAATAACAGCCAAGAGAGAGATAGAGAGAGAGACAGACAGAGAGAGAGAGAGACAGGGAGAGAGAGAGAGACAGGGAGAGACAGAGACAGAGAGAGACAGAGAGGGACAGAAAGAGAGATAGACAGACAGAGAGAAAGAGAGAGCCATAGAAAAATAGAGAGAGAGAGAGAGCCACAGCCAGAGAGAGAGAGAGAGAGAGAGAGAGAGAGAGAGAGAGAGAGAGAGAGCCACAGCCAGAGAGAGAGAGACAGAGAGAGAGAGCCACAGCCAGAGAGAGACAGAGACAGAGAGAAAGAGCCACAGCCAGAGAGAGAGAGAGAGAGAGATGACGGACGTGAACACACAATCATGATGACAAAGGTCTGACGTGACAAAGAGGCAGGTGCGAGATTCTAAATCCGGTTACACTCTTCCCTTGTGCCGTCTTGTAATATCATGTCCAGCGCATGCATGAAGGAACAATGGTTTGTTTGCCTTGGCAAAAGTCTGTGAAAAAAAAGGGGCTAGGACTGTGCCGGTCGGGTGTATTCCCGGGGACCGCTACGGTAGCCGGATTGGCCTAGCTGGAGATGCGAGCACACCAGTGGACTGAGCCCCATCTCCCCTATCAATAGCACATCCCTCGGCAGACCAGTTAAACTGCGCCCAATGGCAACCTCCCACAAAACGACAATTTTCGTCAACATACTGATCGTTGGTCATCACGTTGAAGAAAGAAGAAGAAAGGGGGAAGCAAGTGTACATGCAGACACGAGAAAAGGGTGGCGCTTCACTTTGGCGACAGACTCTCCCCGGGGATATCAGCCCAATTTACACGGAAGAAATATGTTGTGACTTATGACAAAACTACCTTACACTACACTAGACTACACTAGACTCGACTACACTACACTACACTACACTACAGTGCACAATAAACATACCATATCTGATACTCCTCTTTCCTGGGATATAAGAAAAGTCTGTTGTAAGAGCAACACAACACAACACAGCACAACACAACACAGTACAGCACAACACAACACAGCACAGCACAGCACAGCACAGCACAGCACAGCACAGCACAACACAGCATAGCACAGCACAACGCAGCATAGCACAGCACAACGCAGCACAGCACAACACAGCACAACACAACACAACATAACACAGCACAACACAGCACAACACTGCACAACACAACATAACACAACATAACACAGCACAACACAGCACCACACAGCACCACACAACACCACACCACACAACACAACACAACACAATACAATACAATTGAGTAAATAATCAACACACAGTGCTCTTCTCTTTCCTGGGATATCAGAAAAATCTGTTGTGACAACGATACAACACAACACAACACAATGCAATGCGATGCAATGCAATGCAATGCAATGCAATGCAATACAGTACAATACTATACACATCCAGTACTTCATTCTTTCCTGGGATACCAGAAAAAGATATGTTATGATAACAACACAACACAACACAACACAACACAACACAGTAAACATGTCCCCCCCCCCCCCAACCCCTCCGACCCACCCACTACCCAACCCCATCTATCCAGACTTTCTCTTTCTTGGGAGTCCACAGCATTGTCCACACAGTGGTACTTTCTCTCAGTGTCCTCTTTGTCTGTCTGTCTGTCTGTCTGTCTGTTTACCATCCCCGTCTGTCATATGACTTGAAGTTAGGTGGTGTCCTTGTCAAGTTGAATCTGATGCAGATATGAAATACTAATTTCTTAACAGCAAAAGCTGTTCGTTCAAAGCATAATGTGTTACTACTATCAACATGTTTTGCATGTAAAGCGATGGCGCAGATTACAAGTTTGTACACAGGTGTGAAGAGCTTCTGTTTGACAATTGCGTGACTTAAATACAACTTAAGTAGGGGAAATGGAGGAGTGCGTACGTTACGATACGCGGATGATACATTTTTGGTGGGATTGACATCTGTTCTTATATTTGATGACCAATCAAAATGATTTGTTCACTTTTTCGCCGGTTGTTGTTGTTGTTGTTTGTTTGTTTGTTTGTTTGTTTTTTTGCTAGGAATGCTGAATATTTATATCATTTTGCTCTTTTATTTTCAGTTTTGTTTTGCCTTCGTGTTTCGTCCGTTTTGTCAGTGTTTTTACGTTCTTATATACTTACGTATTCATGTCAATTGTCTATGTGCTATGTAAAAAGAAAAAAAAATTGTTTCTAAAAACAAAAAAACCCAAAACCAGGATGCATTTAACTAGCTGACAGACAAGGTAAAAATAGCTAACCAGCTAACAGACCAAAACCTAATCCGATAATCATATTTCATGCTACTGTTCTCTGTATTCATTGTTATATGTTTTGTTTAATGGGGACTGGAGGTACGACTGGTGTTCCAGATATACCACAGAAGTTCATGCCAGACATTTTTTGCGCCCCCAACTCCCCACCCCCAACCCCCTCCGAATCTGTGAACGAACTGAGTTAAGTTCACAGACAGTACATTGTCTGCTCAGTGGTATTTTCTGTCTATGTCATGTTGGTCTGGTTTTGTCTGTTTGTCTGCCTGTCTCTGTCTCATTTTTTGCCACGTGTACCCTACCCCCCCTCCACCCCCAACCCCCACCCCCCGCCCACCTCTCTCTCACTCACCTCTCTCTCTCTCTCTTGGGTGTTATTTCTAAATTTCTTCTCTTGCACTCCTCTTGTGTCACTGGTGGTTTGAACGTCCACGACTTGTGAACACTGCTCACTCTGTCTTGAGGGGAACAATTTGTGGATATTGCCTCTGTCTCTCCTTCTCCTTCTCCCCCCCCCTCCCCCTACCACCCTTCACTGTCTTTGTTTCTCTTGTTTCTTTCTCTTTGCCCAATCCCCCACCCCGCTAGTCACCTTGTCTCTCTCCATCCCTCTCTTCTTCTAAAGTGCAGTGAACGTGCAACAAAAGACACCGGCTTCCATGCAGCCAGAGGCTTACAGATGATTGACCCATGTCCACAACAACAACACACCAGGGATGATATGAGCAGCTCCAAATCACACCTGATGATGACAGTCACTGCCACACACACACACCACTGATGAACTGGACACAGTCTTGATAAAGGAGACAGGGGGCGGAAGACGGTCTTCGCTTCTTTCATTGCGATAGAGCTTCAAGAATATGGTGCTATAGCAAGAAGTCTTAACAAATAAATTTATGTTCACACCTGTCAAGTGTCTCAGTCCCTCTGTGTCTGCCTGTCTGTCTGTCTGTCTCTGCCACTCTGTCAGTCTGTCTTGCATATTGTTTCCATCACACACACACACACACTCTCTCTCCTTCTCTGTTTTCCTCCCATCAATAGGTGAGGTGGTCAAATGGTTAGAGTGCTGGATTCTCACCGGAGTTTCCTGAGTTCGATCCCCGTCTCACCTTGCTGGTTATGGGAGGAGATCCCCCCCCCTCCCTATTCACTATAAGTGTTATTAGACGGGAGTGAGTGAGTGAGTGAGTGTGTGTGTGTGTGTGTGTGTGTGTGTGTGTGTGTGTGTGTGACTGAAATCTGACCGAAAGACACAGGAAATGATGAACCCCGACAGGCAGCTCTCAGTCTGCTCTGTCTTCATAGTCAGCCTGTTGTGCACATGACTCCGTGTTTGTAAAGCGCTTAGAGCCTGGCCCTGGCCTCTGACCCAGGACTGGCGATATATAAGTATCAATATCCTCCTCCTCCTCCTCCTCCTCATCATCATCATCACCACCACTATCACCGTCATCATCATCATCATCATCATTATCATCATCATCATCTTCTTTTACTTATTCTTTGTCTGTCTGCCTCTCTGTCTTTTCTCTACTCGTGCGTTTGTATGCATATTTGAGTGGCGTTTGCGTGTGGAGCCCGGCCGGCGCGCACGCACTCTTGCAAGCATATGTATATGTGTGTATATATATATATATATATATATATATATATATATATATATATATATATATATATATATATATATATATATATATATATATATATATATATATATATATATATATATATCTGCGATTTTTGTTGAAAATTTCCAGACAGCATTCCAGAATCGGTCAGACCCACCCCCTTCCTCTGATGAATTGAATTAATCCAATTTGGAACCCAGGTTCCTGCATTCCAGTTATGTTTCCTTTCGTCTATTTTTCTGTGTGTTTATTTCTTTCTCCCCCTACTACCCACCAGAACTGCTCACCCGCATGGGAATTATTCTTAGCGTGCCCCATAAAGGCGGCGCAGACTATGACCAGCAACAGACAGCTTTGACTCAAAGCTTAGCAGGCGAGGATGCAAAATGGGAATTTGGGAGTGTGTGTGCGTGCGTGCGTGCGTGCGTGCGTGTGTGTGTGTGTGTGTGTGTGTGTGTGTGTGTGTGTGTGTGTGTGTGTGTGTGTGTGTTGCTGCCGATGCTGATGATCCCAACCCAGCAGGTGACCGGCATTCCCGGGCCTGGCTGACGCCAGCTACAGTATTATAATAATAAGCGTGTGGGGTGGTGGTGCTGGTGGGAATGAGGTGTATGTGGGGGCGGGGGTGGGGGTGAGGATGGTGAGGGTGAGGAGGGTGAGGGTGAGGAGGGTGGGGGTGGGGGAAGAACGTGCCCCTGTCAGCAAAAGACTGCCTGCCGGTGTGACGGACAGCGCCAGGCTTCCGTGACTATCATCCTCCTCCTCCTCCTCCTCCTCCTCCTTATCCATCATCAGAAAGTTATGAGAGGAGAAAGGGGGAAGGGGGAAGGGGGAAGTGAGGGAAGGACGATGGAGTTGCGGAGAGAAAGAGAGAGAGAGGGGGCGGGGGGGGGGGGGTAGGGTGGAGAGAGAGTGGCAGAAAGGGCGAGAGTGATAAAGAGAATGGCAGAGAGAGAGAGAGAGAGAGAGAGAGAGAGAGAGAGAGAGAGAGAGAGAGAGAGAGTGGCGGGGAGAGAGAAATAAACTAGAGAGAGAGAGAGAGAGAGAGAGAGAGAGAGAGAGTCCCCACCACCTTCTTCACAGAACGTACACAAAACTGAAGCAACCCATACTAAACCGCCTCTGCTGCATGAAGCATGAAACCAGAAGTAAATACACAAACCAGCATTTTAAACACTACAGTCGATCAGATAAAAATAGAAAGCTTTGCTCTCCTTCACATCACAGGAGATCACACACAGCTTCTTCTTCTTCTTCTTCTCCTTCGTTCGTGGGCTGCAACTCCCCTGTTCACTCGTATGCACATTATGGTGACATGAGAGATAGGAAAAAAATCTCCACCCTTTACCCACCATGCACCGTTACCGAGATTTGAACCCGGGACCCTCAGACTGAAAGTCCAACGCTTTAACCACTCGGCTGTTGCGCCTGTCAGACACAGCTTCAAGAGGAGTGGTGTTGGACGATTCAGCTCAGCTCATGCCACGAGCTTTCACTCACGCCGTTAAAATCAACATGCAGAATAAGATCAGACATTTCCTCAGAACGAAAGTTTTCTGATCATGCTGGTCATGGATTATTATGTAGCAGAAGAAAGGACGGACCGTTTTCTCATTTCCCCGTGTTCGTGGAAGAAAAAGAGAAAAAGAAAAAAAAAAAAAACCCACAGAACCCCCCCCCCCCCCCCCCCCCCCCCCCCCCCCCCCCTGTGTCCCAGGTAACTGGGGCTTTCCCACTGACCGATAAAGCACAAAACAGGGGATGTACCTGCATTCACGAACACACTCAAGATACTGATTGGTTCTTCTTCTTTTTCTTCTTCTTCTTCTTCTTCTTCTTCTTCTTCCCTCTATATCAAAGAAGTCAGGGAGTGGAGGGGGGAAGGGGTCGAGGAGGGGCGGAGAGGG
>NC_134877.1:52271716-52274216 GCF_041734735.1 Babylonia areolata
AGACACACACACACACAGACACACACACACACACACACACACACACACACACACACACACACACACACACACACACACACACACACACACACACAGGTCAATGAAAGTTAGAAACACAAAAAAGGACTGCCTGTCACTTCACTGCTAACCCAGCCTGGACAGTATTTCGTTAAGAACCAGATGGATAATGTAGAATGGCTCCTATGTAACACACAGCCAACTCAACTCACGACCGATGTAAGGCGGCCAGTTTGATGTTAAAGTTTTAAGGTACCATAGCTTTTCACGGTCATCAGGTGAGAATGTATGTATGTATGTATGTATGTATGTATGTATGTAAGAGTAAGTTTACATTTGGGCCAACAGCAAAGTGAGAGCTGTATTATCAATGGTTTCTCTAGTCAATGGGAAATCATTTACAGCTTAGTCTTTTGTGAAGGACTATGACTCTCAAACTAGGAGGCGAAATTGCACTGGCTCTTAGTGCTGCAGCCTTGTGGGCCAGTTGGCCTTTGGGAACCATCCCAACGCCGACTGTCCTAAAACCCTATTGGCCGAGAGAGTGGGGATGTAACTTGGGCAAGACACTCTCCACTATAATCAAATTCTAGCCCAAATAGTCGGAACAGCTGCCCCCTCTGCTGTTCTGATGGTCATAGTCGGACACGACTGGCTATCATATATATCTATATATATACTATGTATGATAGTCACCTGTGTCCAACTATGACCATCAGAACAGCAGAGGAAGCAGCTGCTGCCCCAACTATCTGGGCTAGAATTTGATCATAGTGGAGAGCGTCTTATCCCAAAATTACATCCCCACTTTCTCGGCCAAGAGAGTTTTAGGACAGTCGGCGTTTGAGTGGTTCCCAAAGGCCTGCTAGCCCCCAAGGCTACAGCACTACGAGCCAGTGCAATCCTGCCTCTTACGGCGATCAGTGCTGTGAATTCATATCCACTATGTCCAGGGCTGAACCCATCATTTTGACCTTCTCCAACTGAAGTCAGGTACCAGTTGACACCTTTGGTGGAATGGGGAACATAGGAGCAAAGTACTTTTCCTAAAAACGCAACACAACACCATGCCGAATTGTGATGAAGCCAATGTAAGAGTTGAATGCAATGTGACCCAGCCAGGGTTAGACAGACAGCAAGCGTAACCGAGCAATGTGACGCGGTTCATGTAACAGCCAGTGTAACAGCCAATGCAATTTGACTTATGTGACCTAAAGAAACGTACCTTTTTCCTTCCTTGTAAAAGTAATAAAGCTCTCTCTCTCTCTCTCTCTCTCTCTCTCTCTCTCTGTGTGTGTGTGTGTGTGTGTGTGTGTGTGTGTGTGTGTGTGCTTCTTTTTCTCTTTCTGTCTTTTTATCTTTTTCTATCTACCTGTTTTCTCTCTCCCTCTCTCGCATTAGAAAAGTAAACTCTCTCTCTCTCTCTCTCTCTCTCTCTCTCTCTCCCTCTCTCTCTCTCTCGTTGTCCCTGTCTGTCTGTCTGTTTGTCTCTGTCTGTCTCTGTCTCTCCCTCCCTTCCCACCCCCACTCTCTCTCTCTCTCCTGTCCACCCCCCTCTCCGTCTTATCTCCCCTTCCTTCCTTCCTTCGTTCTTTCCCCCTCCTTCCAACCGTACCGACGTTCGCCACCTGACCTCCCTCCCTCCTTGTACTGTACTGTTCTGTGCTGCGCTGCCATCGCGGTTCTTTCTGGAGAAGTTCCAGCCAACACAGACATCAGACCTCATCATAATCAGCACAGGGCATCCTCTGTCTCCCTGCAATCTGATCACCCATGTTGTTGTGCTGATGCCAGAGAACCTACGTCTTCGCACGTCCGTCCGAACGATGTATATGCTTTGAGCGAAAGATGGAGGAGACAGAAAGAGGATGGTCGGGCATGGTGTGTGACCTATGTAGTGATTTTTTTGTGTGCTGACTCCGCTTCTGTCTGAGAGCATTGAGTGGAGAGTAGGGGTCGCATTATGATGGGCTTTGGGGTCTGTTTTAAGGTCATGTCATTGTGTGTTCTCTCACTGTGGTCTATGGCGGTGGTGGTCCGTGTTGGTCTTCTTGGGAAGTTTGAAGAGAAGATTGGTTTTTTTGGTTGTTGTTTTTTGTTGTTGCTTTTTTGTTAGCTGTTGTTGTGGGTAGTTACATAATTCAAAAAACCTTATTATATACAAAAACATACATTAATTTATGTTGTAAAAACCCCAAAGCAATTCATGAGAGTCACAGTCATTCGGTATGTATTTTTTAGATAAGACATAGGATACTAAAATGTTAGCTTGAAGCAAACAATACATAAGAATACAATGATTACATATAATATCATGCACATGCAATAATCACAGAAAAGAGCATTGGCATAACATATCATATTATACTATGACTGAGCATAATCATAATGACAACAGACCAGTCAACGGTATTTTGAACTGAGGTGTTACACTATATAGACAAATGTACACTTGTATACATTTTTGTGAGTTACGTCATTA
>NC_134877.1:52279216-52284216 GCF_041734735.1 Babylonia areolata
GTGTGTGTGTGTGTGTGTGTGTGTGTGTGTGTGTGTGTGTGTGTGTGTGAGTCTGTGTCTGTGTGTCCGCATGTGTATTCCTAAACGAAAAACATGATAAAAGAGGCATTTAAAACTATTCCTTTATTGTTTTTAAAACAAACCGCAAAAAAACAAAACAAAACAAAAAAACAACAACAACAGCTGTGTGTTTCAACGTGCATCATGTACGTACAAGCCAGAGCGCTTGTTAAGGGCACCTCCCAACATGGCTTCTCTATTTACCGGTCAGTGGGGAACACTGAACAGATGACAGGGATGAGTGAGTGACGATTTAAAAAAAAAAGAAAAAAAAGAAAAAAAAGCAACAAACAAAAAACCAAAGAAAGAAAAGAAAAAAACAACCCCAAAACAAACAAACAAAACCCAAGCACATGAGAGACACACCTTACCCTTCCCTTCCCTTCCTCCACCCCCAACCCCACCTTCTCCACGCACACACACACACACACACACACACACACACACACACACACACACACACACACCGCTCCACCGAAAGAAGAAGAACAAAATGAAAGATGCTTTTGGATTGTCTTTTTTTTTGTGGGGGGGGGGGGGTGTTGGTTGTTGTTCTTTTCCTTTAAAGTTTGTGAGGCCTTGTTCTCCTTTTTGATAACGGAATGGTTATATGTGGGATCGAGTGGGTGAGTGGGTGAGTGAGAGTGAGACAGACACAGAGACAGAGACACAGACGGAGACAGATACAGAGACAGAGAAAGAGACAGAGACAGAGACAGACAGGTAGACATCGTCTGGGAGAGCAAGACAGAGCAGAGTGATGCACAGTGGCAGGACACATGACATACCCCGGAATGTTCGCCTGCCTTTTTTCGTTGTTATTATTTTTCTTCCAGGAAATGTATTTCTTCAAGTTTTTGTTGTTGATGTTGTTGTGGTTGTTGTTGTTGTTGTTGTTGTTTTTTTCACAAGGGAATTTCTCATGTCCAATGACGGATTGTTTTGATTCGTGAAGGATTATGTCTTTGCTGATAATAAGAACTGTGAAACTGCATGTTTGGTGCATATCTGTTATCCATGTGTGGGTGTATGTGTGAATGTGTGTCTTCATGTTTTACATTCATTTGCTTATTTATCATCATTGTTATCTTATTTATTTATTCATTTATTATTATTATTATTTTTTATATTATAATTATTATTTATTTATTTATATTATAATTATTATTTATTTATTTATTTATTTATGTAAGCTTATCTATTATTTATTCACCTTTCTTTTTTTTCTCAAGGCCTGACTAAGTGCGTTGGGTTACGCTGCTGGTCAGATATCTGCTTGGCAGATGTGGTGTAGCGTATATGGATTTGTCCGAACGCAGTGACGCCTCCTTGAGCTACTGAAACTGAAACTGAAACTGATAATAAAAATCAGTCCGCGAAACTGAATGGCGGAGGTGAGGAGAGGAAAGGGAGACAAACAGACAGACACACACACAGACACACACACACACACACACACACACACACACACACACACACACACACACACACACACACACACACACACACACACACAAGAATTCACATCAACTGTGTGTCTAGTGCTCAGTCTAAGCAAGGCAGGGCCCAGCCGTTTCCTTGCACCGTTGAAACCTTCCCCAAACGAAGTCAGGTAGCCATTCACACCTGTGGGTAGAGTGAGGGAAATGGGGGGTAAGTAAAGTGCCTTTCCCAATGACACGCCTCCCAATGCGGCGCCTCAGATGATATGACATTGGTGTTTACGTTAAATCCGACTTCAAATGATAAGTGACAAAACGGAAAATGAATAAAATAATGGTTGTGTAACCAAGAGAAAAGATAGAAAAAAAGCCAACACGTAACTGTTTTGTAAAAAGACAAAACAAAGCAAAAAACAATAACAAAAAAAGGAACCCCCAAACAAAAAACCACAAAAAACAAACAAAAACAACAACAATAACAACAAAAATATGTAGAGAGGAACAGCCTTTCCCTTCCGTTTTACTCTGTCTTCTGTTGGAAGAGATGGGTGGATAAAGCAACGGGAGATATTTGTCACCTCGACACTCAACACGTACACACACACACACACACACACACACACACACACACACACACACACACACACACATATATATATATATATATATATATACATAAACACGCACGCACGCACGCACACATACACGCACGCACACACGCGCAAGCACGCACGTACGCATGTACACAAATGCGATTGAACAGCTAGCTAGCTAGATAGATAGATAGAGGACAATCCGTCGGACTTAACAAGAGTTGCGGAGAGGGTTGTTAAGTTAGGGGGGAGGGAGTAGGGGAGGAGGGGGGGGGGGGGGTGAATGTAGAACCTCGGGTATGATGTCTGCCACGAGACGAAATAGGAGTGCGTGGCATCCAACACTACCCGGGGTAGGAAGGTAGGTAGGTAGGTAGGTAGGTCGGTGGGGGTGTATTATAGCAAGTGTCACTGGCCGTTGTTGACAGACATCACTTGAACTGATCTGACACTGGGAGTGTCACAGCTACCCCCCAACCCCACCCCACCCCCCCACCCCCACATCTGCCAGGCAGATACCTGACCAGCAACATGATAATACCAGCGCACTTTAGTCAGGCTTTGAGTGCATGCATTTACATTTGTTTACCTATCAAAGTAGATTTCTCCTACAGAATTTTGCCAGAAGACAACAATCTCGTTCTTTTTCAGTGCGCCAAGTGCGTGCTTCTGAAGGGACTTGGGTTTGGGTTTATCGTTTTATTTGAAAGACAAGACGCTCAGTTTAATTTTCCAGCCAAACGTGGGAGAGAGGGCGAGAGCGGGATTCGAACTCAGATCCCCACGGACTCTCTGTATTGTCAGATGAACGTGTTAACCATTTTGCCACCTTCCTCCTGCTGAGACAAACAATAATAATCAAACAACCAGAATATTTTGTGTCGTGCTCTTGAGCCTCAAGCGTTGTCTTTAAGTCCTAGTCATGCGCCCATGCTCTCGAGTTACCCTTATCCCTAACCCTGGTTTATCAGACAAGGGTTTTCCCATCCCTGTCAACCATGTGTAAACAATTGAGGAAGGGACATAAATCTTGCTAGACTTCCTGCGACTTAATCGACGGACAATTTCGAGGAACTGGATGACGTCAAAATTGCGAGAACCGGGATCAACTCCCACTCGACCCCATCCCCCCAACCCCTAACCCCATCCATTCCACTGCCCTCCGGTTGTGTCCCTTGACTGGATAAAATCCATGGAAGAACCCCAAACCAGGGGCCATTAAAAGATGGCGTTACGAGGATCCCCCCTCCCTCCCCCCCTCCATCCCCCTTCAGGACCTTTCCAAGATCAACCCCCGGCCTCTCTCACAACACCCGACCTATGTACAGTGTGATGGTATCTACTCCGCCTTCAGACTGAGAACTGCCGGGGCCATTTCTTTTTCTTTCGAGCCGTCGCCGTTTTAGATCAGATCCCCGGGTTCTAATCCCACCGCTCCAACTCACAAGCCATCGAGTTGAACTCTTCTGCGTAACTTTTGAGACCCTGACAGAACCCTCGGCTTAAAACCCTCCTCCTCCTCCTCCCTCCCTCCCTCTCTCTCTCTCTCCCTTCCTCCGCCGGACCCATCAGCAGTCTCAAGCATGACGTTTAATGGCATTCCTGCCCCCTCCCCCCCCCCCCCCCCACACCCTTACTGCCCCTTCTCTCTCTCCACCCCGTCCTCCTCTTCCTCCCCAACCTCCCTACCCCCCACACCCACGCACCCATCCCGACATCCAAGCCAGTGGAGGGAGGGTTTTCCCCTTGCACGGCGTTGCAACATTCGATACAGACATGTTAAAAGCAGCGGGCCATTGTTAACCCCTTTCAGTCTGGTTACATGATGTTCCCTTGTTCGGCTCTAACCACTTCCATGTCGGCGGACACTTTTTATTGCTTTCTGATAGAGCGACGGCCCGACATCCGACTCCAGGATGAAAGCGGGGCTGGCAGTGGCTGAGACATCGATGCCGTCCTCTGCTTTCAGGAGATCGGACGGGAGCGATAGCGGAGAGAGGGGGAGAGAGAGAAGGAGGGAAGGAGAGAGAGAAAGAGACCCAGAGAGAGAGTGGGGTGGGGGGTGCGGGGGGGTGTAGAGAAGAAAGGAGGGAGGGAGAGAGAAAATGGGACACAGACAGAGGGAGAGAGAGAGAGAGTGGGGGGGGGGGGGGTAGAGAAGAAAGGAGGGAGGGAGAGAGAAAAAGGGACACAGACAGAGGGAGAGAGAGAGAGAGTGGGGTGAGGGCGCGGTGTTTGAAGTGGGGGTATTTTGGAGGGTGTTGCGCTGGCGGTGGTGGTGGTGGTTAGTACGGCATATGACTGACAATATGACAGTTGTGGCGAGGGGTGATTATGTTAAACACAATACGTACTCGTTTACTTGTTGTACGCGGTCCCACGCAAATACACGCACACGGGCGCGCGCGCGCGCGCACACACACACACACACACACACACACACACACACACACACACACACACACACACACACACGCACGCATAAGTGGAGTGATGGCCTAGAGGTAACGCGTCCGCCTAGGAAGCGAGAGAATCTGATCGCGCTGGTTCGAATCACGGCTCAGCCGCCGATATTTTCTCCCCCTCAACTAGACCTTGAGTGGTGGACTGGACGCTAGTCATTCGGATGAGACGATAAAACGAGGTCCCGTGTGCAGCGTGCACTTAGCGCACGTAAAAGAACCCACGGCAACAAAAGGGTTGTTCCTGGCAAAATTCTGTAGAAAAATCCACTTCGATAGGAAAAACAAAACTGCACGCAGGAAAAAAATACAAAAAAAAAATGGGTGGCGCTTTAGTATAGCGACGCGCTCTCCCTGTGAAGAGCAGCCCGAATTTCACACAGAGAAATCTGTTGTGATAAAAAGAAATACAAATACAAATGCACGCGCACAATACACACACA
>NC_134877.1:52289216-52291716 GCF_041734735.1 Babylonia areolata
CTGTCTGTCTGTCTCTCTCTCTCTCCATCCTCTCTCCTTCTCCCTGAACTCTCTGTTCTATACCCCTTCTTCTACCCTTCTACAAACCCCCTCTATACCCCCACCCCCCACACCCCCGGGAGCATAATCATCATGGCAGGACAAGTTTCCAAACACCGAGACATTGACGAAGGGGCAGGTCCACAGGACTGTTCTGAATGGAATTTTCAGCCTAGCCAGCGACGCCTCAAATGACTAGGCCACGTCGTGAGGATGGAGAAGAGAATATATGGATATTTCTTCTTCTTCGTTCGTGGGCTGCAACTCCCACGTTCATTCGGTGTGAACACGAGTGGGCTTTTACGTGTACGACCGTTTTTACCCCACCATGTAGGCAGCCACACTCTGTTTTCGGAGGTGTGCATGCTGGGTATGTTCTTGTTTCCATAGCCCACCGAACGCTGACATGGATTACAGGATCTTTAACGTTGAGTTTTTGATCTGCTTGCATATACACACGAAAGGGGTTCAGGCACAAAGCAGGTCTGCACGTTTGTTGACCTGGGAGATCGGAAAAATCTCCACCCTTTACCCACCTGACGCCGTCACCGAGATTCGAACCCGGGGCCCTCAGATTGAAAGTTCAACGCTTTAACCACTCGGCTGTTGCGCATACGGATACTAATACCGCTTTATGCTTCATTCAACAAAGGCCTTTTGTCCCTTGTGAAGAGGTGTGTGCAGATATCTTCGATCCAATAATTGTCTTTTTTTCTTCTTTTTTTTCTCTTTTTTTTAATTCTAAAACTGACTGCATGTCAATGTGATTTTAAATGATCTCGAATGTTTTGATAAAACAAAGAGGAACAGAAGGGCCAGGGCAAACCTTCGACTGGCCCTTGAGCTGTTATGTGGGATGTCCGGGCCTTCGCTGAGCTCTGTTGCTATAGTATAGTATAGTATAGTATAGTATAGTATAGTAGTGTTGTGTTGTGTTGTGTCGCGTTGTGCTACATTGCGTTGTGCTGTGTTGTGTCGTTTTTTTGTTGTGTTATGTTACTTTTTGTCACAACGAATGTATGTGAAAGTCTGCAAAGTGCATGATGCACACGATTGGGAAAGTATCATTACAGACATACAGACAGACAGACAGCCAGCCAGCCAGACATACATACATACAGACAGACAGGCAGACAGCCAGCCAGCCAGTCAGCCAGACATACATACAGACAGCCAGCCAGCCAGACAGGCACACAGACAGACAGGCAGACATACATACATACAGCCAGCCAGACATACATATATACAGACAGACAGACAGGCAGACATACATGCATACAGACAGCCAGACAGCCAGACATACATACAGACAGACAGGCAGGCAGGCAGGCAGGTAGACTGACAGACAGACAGAGACAGACAGACAGACAGGAAGGCAGGCAGGCAGGCAGGCAGGCAGGCAGGCAGGCAGGCAGGCAGACAGACAGAGAGACAGGTAGGCAGGCAGAAAGGCAGGCAGGCAGACAGACAAACAGGCAGACAGACAGACAGACAGGCAGACAGACAGGCAGGCAGGCAGGCAGGCAGAATGATAATGTTATGATAATTGGTATCTATACAGCGCTGGATCTTGTGCAGAGACAAATCAAAGCGCTTTCACACCAGTCATTCACACGCATGCATAACTCTAAAACTGGATAAACTGAAGACAAAGAAGAGGGGGGCTATCATGGAAGGAGATGGGTTTTAAGGCCAGATTGATAGAGCTGAGTGCAGGGACCTGACGAAACGAAAGAGGAAGTTCATTCCACAAGCAAGGTCCAGAGACAGAGAAAGAACGGCGGCTGACAGTTGAGTGTTTGAATCTGGGTATGTGTAAGCGGAGTGAGTGCGAAGCCAATCTTAGAGAGCGAGATGGAGTGAAGAGGTGAAGGCAACCAGAGAGATAGGAAGGGACAGATTTGTGAATACATTAATTTTATAACATAATTATAGTGCTGATCTTGTACTTTACTCTGTGTGAGACAGGGAGCCAATGGAGATGTTGCAAAAGAGGATATTTTCTTTCTGAGAACAGGTCGGGCAGCAGAGTTCTGTATGCGCTGAAGGGACTGAATGGATGAAGCAGGCAAACCAGTCAATATGAAGTTACCGTAGTCAAGGCGAGAGAGAATGAGAGAAATGGCAAGTCTAGATGTTGCGTCGGTGTACAGGTATTTCCGAATAGATCTGATGTACCGCAATTGACAATAGCAGGATTGACAGGTCTAACCGATAAATGTTTGCATGAACAGTGTGTTGCCAAGGACAACGCCAAGGTTCCTGACTGAGCTGGAAAGAGGGATGGGATGTACTGCCAAGTGTGATTGTGTCAGTTGTGATGGAAGAGAGAACTTTTTTTTGTTAAGTTTCAGACAGACAAACAGAGAAGAAGAGGACTGACTGACAACAACGACGACGACGACGATAGTTGACAACAGAATTCTCCTGCACCTTCCGACCTATGTGAACAATGGCCTCA
>NC_134877.1:52299216-52311716 GCF_041734735.1 Babylonia areolata
CCTTGATGAAATGCGAGACAGTCATTACAACAACCGGACATCACAAAACTCGAAGATTCCAATTGATATCGATCAAACGTTTAAAGTTTCTACAGGTTACAAATCAATGTCATATGCCGATTACGGTCACATGTCATGGTCGAATGTCAGATAAAGTTACAGGGCAGATAACCTGTATTGCATAAATTAGATTGCATTACATTAAAAATATACTTTATATACATATTGTACAATATATATATATATATATATATATATATATATATATATATATATTACATTACATTACATTACACATTTCTCAAACGATTTGGTGAAATAAGACCCCATACCATACGGAGAATTTCTGAAATATAAAAAACTTTTAAAGTGACATTGACCTTGACCTAGGTCGAGATCATAGAGGGATTTTTTTTTTTTTTCACAGATTATGTTTTTTCTAAAGAGTGTGGAAGAAAAAAACAAAAAACAACCTTACTCTGCTTGATCAGATAAAACATGATGATACGCATCCGACATTTTACATGTACGTTCACTCCAATCTACGAGTGAGCTTTTACGTGTATGGCCAATTTTACTCCGCCGCATTGACAGCCGTATTCCATTTTCGAGGACGTGCTTGCTGGGCATGCTCGTGCTTCCATAGCCCGCCGAACACTGACTTGGGATATGGGATTTTTAACCTGCGTTTTCGATTTTGTGTATCTGAAAATATGAGAATGAGGGGCATTAAAGGCTTAGCGGGTCTTCACACACAAAAAAGACAATGCTGACTTGAGAGACAGGCAAAATCTCCATCCTTACTCTACCTGTTGACGGCATTAGGATAGAAGCCCAGGTCTCTCTGATTGAAAGTCAAACGCTTTAGCCATTCTGCTTTTGCGCCCGTCATATGTTGGTGATTATGTTTCAATATAAATCGTCCATGAAGACCGTTTTATGTGACGTTGAGGGAATACGAAGATGATTAAGAAGGCGAATCTTGTGCACATGCTCATATCCTATAGATAGAGCAAAACAACAAACAAAATAACGACGACGATGATAGCAACAACTACAAAATTCATGTTTAAGATTTTTTTTTTCTCACCTGACGGGCGCAATAGCCGAGTTATTAAAGCGTTGGACTTTCAATTTGAGGGTCCCGGGTTCGAATCTCGGTAACGGTGCCTAGCGTGTAAAGGGTGGAGATTTTTCCGATCTCCCAGGCCAACAAATGTGCAGACCTGCTAGTGCCTGAACCACCTTCGTGTGTATACGCAAGCAGAAGATCAAACACGTACGTTATACATCATGTAATCCATGTCAGCGTTCGGTGGGTTAGGTAAACAAGAAATTCCCAGCATGCACACCCCCGAAAATGGAGTATGGCTGCCTACACGGTGGGGTAAAAACGGTCATACACGTAAAAGCTCACTCGTGTACATACGATTGGATGTGGGAGTTGCAGCCCACGAACGAACGAAGAAGAAGAAGAAGAAAAAGAAGATTTCTCACCTCAGTTGTATGCAGGTCAATCAGCACCATGGTATTTTTTGTTTGTTTGTAATTGTTTCAATTCACTTTTTTTTAAATGTTTAAGATAAATTTGCTTTGCTTAATCTGTTATTTAGCAATCCAGTTTGATTTGAAGAAAACTAAACGAAGAAGTAGTGTCATCTCTCTCTCTCTCTCTCTCTCTCTCTCTCTCTCTCTCTCTCTCCCAATACAGCACAACGTTTTGCATGTCTTGAGGAATTGTTTTCAGTTTTAAATTTCACGGAGGTGTAACACATGCTCAAAAAAAAAAGGAGAAGACGCCAGATCAACGCACAAAATCCAACACTACTCATCAATAGTCAAAATGTAAGTAGTTCTTTTCAACATTTTTTTTTTTTTTTTTAATGCTTGCCGTTTTTACTGTTGGTTGTATACTTAGAGCGAAAGGTATACCTACGTCTTTTGAGTTTGACAAATGTTTGCGAAATAAAACAACAACAACAACAAACAAACAAACAAATAAACAAAACCATCCTAGGTTCAGTCTTGGTAAGGGAGGCATTTTGCGGGTGTCCTGTTTCGCCTTCAGCGCTCGAAGAGCTGCTGTGGTTATTATGTTCCTTGAATACCTCGTTGTTGTGTTGTGTAGGGGCCATGGCTACCGTTTGTGACCGGCGTTTTTGTCGTGCCAAGTTTGCATAATTTTGCCCCCCACCCCTCCACCCATCCCCCTCCACAACCACCTACTCCCACCTCCACCCCCCCACCCCCCCCCCCCCCGACACACACACACCCTCTCCTCCTCTGTGATAATCTCGTAGTTGTGGGGGGTGTTGAAGGTTACCCTGTGGTTTATTCAACTTTAGAAATATTTCTCTCTTGTTCTTCGTAGTAGTAGTAGTAGTAAAGGTAGTAGTAGTAGTCGTCGGTGGTGATCATGGTGGTGGCTGCAGAAGTAGCGGTGGTAGTTCTACTGAAGTATGTCCAAACTTATTTCGTTGTAGATGGTTTTAAATTCAGTATCTTTTTGTATCATAAATACATCCGTTCACTTTCATTTGAACCTTTGCTGGACTTCTCCAGCAACAGCTCACTGAGAATGTTTTTATATTATTCCCATATCTTGTTCCTCAGTGATTATTTTTGTTGGATTTTCGAGACTTCGCTGCACGACTCGACTTGAAACGACATCACAACGCAACGTCATCGCAACGCATGTCATACAACGTCATACCACGCCGTGCCGTTAGATGGAACGCAATTCAGTGTGATGCAAAGCTTACGGGATCCTTCTTCAGCATCCGTGAGCTACATCTCACACAATTGCCCACTGAGTACTGGTGGGATTTTACTCGCATGATCGATTCTCACCCCGTCATGTAGGCAGCCATACTCCGTTTTCGGGCGTGTGCATACTCGATTATGTAACAACCCAACCCAGGCGCCGTAACCGGGGTTCGAACCCAGGTTCCTTGGGCTGAATGTTCAACGCTTTCACTCGGCTGTTGCGTCGGTCAGGTTATGTGAATGACACACACATAATTATCTATACAGGTTGAGTTTAGCAACCTTGGCGTGACGCCTCTTCTTCTTTTTCTTCTTCGTCCGTGGGTTGCAACTCCCACGTTCACTCGTGTGTACACGAGTGGGATTTTACCTGTACGACCCTTTTTACCCCCGCCATGTAGGCAGCCATACTCCGTTTTCGGGGGTACGTGACGCCTCTAATATTAGGTCAAGTTGTTCGGGGCTGAGGTCTTGCTCGGTGAACTGGCGGTGTGGGTCGAGGCGTGGGGTCCTGAACCAAATGTGAACGAAACCCAGCGCAGCGTGACTTTGTACAGTACAGTACAGTACAGTATAGTACAGCACAGTCTAGTAACGTACACTGAGTACAAAACAGCAGTACGGGGCAGTTTACTGCAATGCAGTCGAGTGGAGTCCAGTGCAGTGCAGTGTAGTGCAGTATCGAATGGTACACTACAGTACAGTGCAATACAGTCGAGTACAGTACAGTATAGTACAGTACAGCATAGTACAGTAGAGTGCAGTGCAGAAAAGTACAAAACAATACAGTACGATAAAGTAAAGTGCAGTACAAAGAAGTACAATACACTACATTACAGTACAGTATTACACAGCACAGTACAGACTACAGCACAAGACAAGAGTTCAGCCAAGCGACCACTGACAATACAGGCCGTGAAAACGACATGAGTGAGCAAAAACCAAGTTCTAGAAAGCTGAATGGCGCTGGACAAGGCGTTACAGGACGACAGGGTACGACTGGACAGCACTGTCGACTGGATTCCAAAAGGAGCGCCGACAAGGTTAAAAAGGAACACAAGGACGTATTGTGCGCACGTCATGATCAAGACCTATGTATCAGCCTAACACCACCACTCTTTCACTGTCTTCCAAAACAAAAAGGCGTCTCCTTAAACCGGGACCACTTGGAAAAGATAGTCACCACAGCGAAATTTTCACAGGGGAAAAACAGTCCGTTGTATCAAACAGTCCGTTGTATCAAACAGTCCAAACAGTCCGTTGTATCAAACAGTCCGTTGTATCAAACAGTCCAAACAGTCCGTTGTATCAAACAGTCCGTTGTATCAAACAGTCCGTTGTATCAAACAGTCCAAACAGTCCGTTGTATCAAACAGTCCAAACAGTCCGTTGTATCAAACAGTCCGTTGTATCAAACAGTCCAAACAGTCCGTTGTATCAAACAGTCCGTTGTATCAAAAAGTCCAAACAGTCCGTTGTATCAAACAGTCCAAACAGTCCGTTGTATCAAACAGTCCGTTGTATCAAAAAGTCCAAACAGTCCGTTGTATCAAACAGTCCGTTGTATCAAACAGTCCGTTGTATCAAACAGTCCAAACAGTCCGTTGTATCAAACAGTCCGTTGTATCAAACAGTCCAAACAGTCCGTTGTATCAAACAGTCCAAACAGTCCGTTGTATCAAACAGTCCGTTGTATCAAACAGTCCAAACAGTCCGTTGTATCAAACAGTCCAAACAGTCCGTTGTATCAAACAGTCCAAACAGTCCGTTGTATCAAACAGTCCGTTGTATCAAACAGTCCGTTGTATCAAACAGTCCGTTGTATCAAACAGTCCAAACAGTCCGTTGTATCAAACAGTCCAAACAGTCCGTTGTATCAAACAGTCCAAACAGTCCGTTGTATCAAACAGTCCGTTGTATCAAACAGTCCGTTGTATCAAACAGTCCAAACAGTCCGTTGTATCAAACAGTCCGTTGTATCAAAAAGTCCAAACAGTCCGTTGTATCAAACAGTCCGTTGTATCAAACAGTCCAAACAGTCCGTTGTATCAAACAGTCCGTTGTATCAAACAGTCCAAACAGTCCGTTGTATCAAACAGTCCGTTGTATCAAACTGCTTGTGAATTCTTAACGACGAGTGCAATGGCCGAGTGGTTAGAGCGTTGGACTCTTGCCCGTGTTTCCTGAGTTCGATTCCCGGTTCTGGAGCGCACCTGGTGCGTTAATCAAGGGTGAAGGTGGAGATTTTGTGGAGGTGCAGATTTTTTCCATTCTCACGGGTCAACATATGTACAGTCCTGCTTGTAGCCTGAACCCCCTATGTGTGCCAACGCATGCAGAAGATCAAAATGTTCACGTTTAAGATCAGTCTTGTGATAGTGTTCGATGAGTCATGGAATCAAGAACATAACCAGCACGCACAACTCCGAAAACGGAGTATAACTGCCGACATGGCGGGGGGTAAAAACGGTGTTACACGTTAAAGCACACTCGAACATACGATTGAATGTGAGATTTGTGTAGCCAACGAACGAAGAAGAAGATGGTGATGAAAATAAAGACGACGACGACGATGATGATGATGATGATTGTGAAGAAGAAGAAGATGATGATGATGATGTTTTCTGAACAAAAAGACGCTGAATGACTGAGAACAGATTTTAATCCATAAAGGATCGTTTTTGCTGTCAAAAGAATCTATCCTTTTTTTCCATGCTACTTGACACCATGATGATGCCCAGCATCGAAAGCCTGCTGATCCAGTGCCAGTACGCTGGACAGGACACGTTGTCCGCATGACAGACAGCAGGACCCCGAAGATGTTTTTGTATGGCCAGCTGAAGGAAGGCCACCGTGAACTTGGAAGACCCTGCAAGCGCTTCAAGGACACCTTGAAGACAAACATCAAAGCCTGTGACATAGACATCTCTTGTGTCTCTCTCTCTCTCTCTCTCTCTCTCTCTCTCTGTGTGTGTGTGTGTGTGTGTGTGTGTGTGTGTGTGTGTGTGTGTGTGTGTGTGTGTGTGTGAAGAATCTGTTTTTACTCAGGCAGTAAGTCCACACCTCGCTTACAAACAAGAGAACGCAGGCCATTAAGGAGAAGCGTGAGCGAAGGAAGCAGGGCTCAACTTCTGGAGACGTTTTCCCTTGCAACACATGTGGGAAGTGCTGTGCATCCAGAATCAGCCTCTTCTCCCATATGAGGACACACACCGACAGATAAGCCTGCCTGCCTACTCATCCGTCGGACCGACGGGAGACTCCATCACTTAACACTCATACACTCTTTGAAGTGGCACTATCCTCAAACTGTTCATCCCGATCCCTCTACACACCACCACACCACACCTACGTTCCTCCTGTCGCATTGCACGTGCCGTAGGTCTACAGGATTCTATCAACGTTAGTCTGCCAGGTGGTCACACGCCAAAGAAAACCCCGCTGTGCTGCTGCAAAACCATTTCGGCGGTGACGTCATTAATGAGGTACTTAATACCTGAGCTTCCGGGAGTAATCTATCCTTATGATTTTCAGACGTTTCCAAGACAGCAGTAGCAGATGTAAACAGGAAAGTCGACTGATAATATTGTTTTGATACTTTTACGTTAATCCGCCCTTTAGTCTGCCAAAACCTTGTAAACCCCCATGAGCGTGTTAATGCCGAAGCCTCATTTTGATACAGTCTGTTGTTTGTCCCAGGACGACAATGCCAGTCCTAAACAGAACAGAATCCAGGAGAGATCCCTGCTGAACTCCAATATATATATATAAGGGTCATTCGAGAAGAATGTACCTTTCGCATGCTGGTGGTGAGGGTGTAAACCTTCCGTATCAAGTGGTGAAAGGGCTGTGTGATTCTGAGCAATCCCAACGGGTATCAAGTCTGCTCTGGGACCTTGAGGAGAACATCACAGCATGTGTGCTGTTTCTAAGTAAAGCTACAACGCAAACAGTCATGTGATGAGTAACGATACGAGGCAATAGAGAGCATGATTATGTATATAATTATGTGTGTAGAACAATCTCCACACTGCAAAGCGCGCCGACCACACCCTTCTCTCCCCCTCATGTATGTATGTATGTATGTATCTATTTATCTATCGATCTATCTATAATATGTATATCTGTAGACACACACATCTATCTATCTATCTATCTATCTATCTATCTGTCTGTCTGTATATATATATATATATATATATATATATATATGTAGACACACACACACACATAGATATCTCTGTCTCTCTCTCCATGTCTATAATATATATTTCAGTAAAAACAACAACATATATATATATATATATATATATATATATATATATATATCTGTCTGTCTGTCTGTCTGTCTCTCTCTCTCTCTCTCTCTCTCTCTCTATATATATATATATATATATATATATATATATATGTGTGTGTGTGTGTGTGTGTGTGTGTGTGTGTGTGTGTAATATATATTTCAGTAAAAAAAAAAAAAAAGAAGAGAAAATATGTATATTAAACAAAAAAGTAAAAATACGATACAATTTCACAGCCAGACTGCCCCCCCACCCTCACCCCTCACCCCTCACCCCCCCCCCCTCCCCCCTCACCCCACCCGGCCCCGGACTTGTTGCAAAAGGCTCAGTCCACACGACGGCGGAGCTTTTACTTGCCGGACGAACGAACAAACGTCCCAACCCCTATACTGTCCGTGTCAGACTGCGGACTCCAGCAGCGCCCAAAACGTAACAACTGGCCCCTGTTGGCGTCCTCGGGACGTGTCCCACTTGTCACGCTTTGTACTACAGGCGGGTCCACTTGTCGACAAGACTGACCACTACACTGGACGTGGCAGTAGGTGGCCCAGTGCAACAAGTCTTTTGATGTTAGCTGCTGTGCCTGCCTGGCCTCTGGATGACCGGGCGCCGAATGTCCGGCCTTGGGTGGGAAGGGTGGCGGGGGGAGGGAGGGGGCGGGGGGGGGGCGAGGGGGGAGAAGGCGGGGTGAGGAGGGATCATGCGTGATAGGGTGGGTGGGGTGTAGTGTGGGTTTGGCGCGCTTTGTTGTCAGTGTGGTTGTTCTTCTTCGCGGGTTTGTGTGAGAGAAACTGTGGGATGTCGAGTAGGTGTTGTGTTTCGCTGGGTTCTGTTGTCTTGCCTTGCCTTGCCTTGCCTTGCCTTGCTGTGCCATGCCTCGCCATGCCATGCATTGTATTGCATTACTTTACATTGCATCTCATTGCCTCACATTGCCTTACCTTGTCTCGCCATGCCATGCATTGTATTGCATTACTTTACATTGCATCTCATTGCCTCACATTGCCTTACCTTGCCTCGCCATGCCATGCATTGTATTGCATTACTTTGCATTGCATCTCATTGCCTTACATTGCCTTACCTTGCCTCGCCATGCCATGCATTGTATTGCATTACTTTGCATTGCATCTCATTACCTTACATTGCCTTACCTTGCCTCGCCATGCTATGCATTGTATTGCATTACTTTGCATTGCATCTCATTGCCTTACATTGCCTTACCTTGCCTTGCCATGTCATGCATTGTACTGCATTACCTTGTATTGCCTCTCTTTGCCTTACCTTGCCTTGCCATGCATTGTATTGCATTACCTATACCTTTTATTGCATCGCCTTACCTTACCTTGCCTTGCCATAACTTGTCTTGTCATAACTTGCCTTGCATCATATTGCTTTAACTTGTACTGCATCGCCTTGCCTTACCTTGCCTTGCTTTGCCATGACATGCATTGTATTGCACTACCTTTCATTGCATCGCCTTGCTTCCAGCTGCCTTTCCCTTTGAATTGACGTGCCCTGCCTTGATCGTATTGTATTGCATTGTGTTGTTGTGCACGCAGTGAGCTGCACTTTGCTGTGATGTCACGTGCTGTAATGCGCTTAGAATGGAATGCCATATGCCATGCTGCACTGTAGTCGTCGCCGGTAAGCATCCATGACTTTTAGGAGTCGTATGTATCGTACGGTATCGTGGTATACTGCATTGTGTTCTTCTGCTGTTGTTTCGTGCTTTGGAGTGGATTGTATTGTATTCTACTGTGCTGTATTGTATTGTGTTGTACTGTACTGCACTATACTGTACTGAACTGTGCTGGATTGTACTGTGCGGTACTGTGCTGTACTGTGATTGGTTCGTCCGTCGGGATCGACGAGGACCATCTAGTCATCCTGGGGGTGGGTGGGTTGGGCTCTGTGGGTGCGCAGATGACTGGTCAGGCCAATTCGCGCCCGGAAGGTTCTGACGCAGTGTGGACAGGGGATGGTGACGGCTGTCGGGGACTTGCTGGCCCTGCTTTTCCTGGCCTGTCTGCGTTGCTCTGCTGCAGCGATTCTGTTGGCCTCACAGGATTTGGCGCCTTTGTGGACAGCTGAACGCCACTTTGGTCTGTCCATTGCATTCAGCTCCCATGTGTCGTGGCTGATGTTGAAGGCCTTCAGAGAAGCTTTCAGAGTGTCTTTGGAGCGCTTCTTTTGGCCTCCATGGGAGCGCTTGCCATGTTGGAGTTCGCCGTACAGTAGTTTCTTGGGGAGCCGGTGGTCTGGCATGCGAACTACATGGCCAGGCCCAGCTGCAATCAAGATGGTGTAGATGCTGGGCAAGTTTGCACGAGTGAGCACCTCTGTGTCAGGGATCTTCTCTTGCCACTTTATGCCGAGAAGTTTTCTGAGGCTGGTGGTGTGGAAGTGGTTCAGCTTTTTGGCGTGGCGTTTGTAGACCGTCCATGATTCACATCCATAGAGCAGTGTGGTGAGAACTATGGCTTTGTATACTTTGAGCTTCGTCTCCGGGGTGATGCCTCTCCTGTTTCAAACGTTCTTATGGAGTCTGCCGAAGGCAGCGCTGGCTTTGGCGAGTCTGGCATTCACCTCGTCGTCAATGAGAACTGTACGAGAGAGTGTACTGTCCGGGTATGTGAACTTGTCCACCGCGTTCAGTCGTTGCCCGTTGATGAAGATGTTTGGTTCAACGTAAGCCTTTCCTGGAGCTGGCTGGTGCATCACCTCAGTCTTCTTTGTGCTGATTGTGAGGCCAAAGTTGTCACAGGCAGCAGAGAACTTGTCGACGCTGTGTTGCATGTCAGCTTCGGAGGCAGCGTTGAGAGCGCAGTCATCAGCAAACAGGATGTCGTTGACGGTGTCTGTCCTCACCTTGGTTTTTTCTTGAAGCCTCCTGAGGTTGAAGAGTGAGCCATCTGTGGGGTACCTGATGCCAATGCCTACGTCAGCGTCTCTGAAGGCATCTATCAGCATGGCTGAAAACATGAGACTGAACAGGGTGGGGGCAAGAACACACCCTTGCTTGACTCCGCTGGAGACAGGGAATGGTTCTGAAGTCTCTCCGTTGTCTTGGACTCGGGCCAGCATCCCATCGTGTAGTTGCCGTATGATGGTGATGAATTTTCTGGGACATCCGTACTTCGCCATGATTCTCCAAGGGCCATCTCTGCTAACAGTATCAAAGGCCTTGGTCAGATCGACATACGTGGAGAAAAGGTCGGCGTTCTGTTCCTGACACTTCTCTGGAGCTGCCTGGCAGCAAACACCATGTCGATAGTCCCGCGTTCTTTCCGGAAGCCACACTGGCTGTACTGTACCGTAACTGTACTGTACTACACTGTAATGTATACTGAAGGCTCAGCACCTTACTAAGCCGCACTGCAATGGCTCCACTCTGCTGCACTGCACTTCTCTGCACTGTTCTGTAGTGAGATTTACTACACTGTACATAATGTATTGTACTGTGCCTGTTTTATATTGCACTGTGCTGTCCTGTCCTTTGCAAAAAAAATCAAAGCAACCACGTGGTTATACTCATCGCTTTCTGTGGAATCTGTCATTTATTATATTACTATTATTTTACGTTGTTTGAGATGAGCAGCCAGTTCCTCTTTTGGAAAATCGAAATGGTTTAACCGTTCAAAGAGTTATCTTTCTAATCTGGCCAGTTAAATACTGCCCAACCCGACAGACAATTTTATAGTACTCTATCTGTGTGTGTGTGTGTGTGTGTGTGTGTGTGTGTGTGTGTGTGTGTGTGTGTGTGTGTGTGTGTGTATCTGCTATCCCCCGTTTTGTTTTGAATTTAAACCACTTCTGTGACTTGATCATCTCATTTCAAATATCATCTCAAGATACGACACGTAGACCCTGTTTGTTCGATTTCAATCAGACATCCCTCACCTGCATAGCGAATTATCTTTCTGAACTCAGACAAACTGACATTTTAAAGATTCTGCTTTCGACACATTGCAGAACATTTGTTGTTGTTTTTCTGAGAAAACTGCATTTGGAAGATTTTTTATTCTATATCAGGTAATATTTTGACATTTTGTTCTGGAATATCTTTCCTGTCTCATGTACGCCTGCGCATGAAGGACGATACCTTCAATTTCGATGTTTTGCAATATCATTCTTTTTTTTCTATCGAATGTCATTCCTATGTTTATTGCTTTATCATTTTTCATTTCTTTGTTGTTGTTTTTTTCTTTTCCAAATGGAATAAAAAGAAGAAGAAAGAAACAAAACTCTTTCATCTAAAAATCTCTTATTTTGTTGTGAAATCAATCCTGTCCAGTCCGCCCTTCGACTGGCTCAAAGTTAACAAGATGATAGACTGGTGTAGGATCACACACACACACACACACACACACACACACACACACACACACACACACACACACACACTGACTGACTGAAACCATTTATTGTCAGATTAACTGTTTGTTGTACTGACACACACACACACACACACACACACACACACACACACACACACACACACACACACACACACACACACACACACATTCAAATAAGACGTTGCTTTCATGTCCCTTTGAGCGGCTCGTTTCAAATCTGAACATGTCAAGTTTCGCTCAACACTTCTAGTCCGGGATCGATCTCTCTCTCAGCGAAAGGGTCCCACGTTGAATGAACATTAATTTTGTGCAAATCGTGTGCCAGAACGATGATGATACAGCCACTGGTCTTAACGGAGAGAGGATGCATGTTTCAACTGGAACCACGTACAGTCTCTGCAGTCACAGACAATTGAATAAAAACATCTCTTTCTGCTGACCTTTATTTCTCTACATATTCTGTTCGTAAATACTGGCATGAGAATAAACCTACATACCACTACTGAAATACTTGATCTCCGAAACGCTTTGATCGTCGACGGAGAGAGTTGGATCAGAGCATCGGGAGATGCGTGAGCCTCTATAACAAAAGACAATAATAGTAAAAATAAAACGTCTATAAAAAAAATACTGTTGCTTATAAATACACAGTCGTTGAATGCATGCGAGAGAGGAATCCATGTTCGCCGTCACACAAGCATACTGTACGCTCCGAAACTGACAGGTATGGATACGTTTTGTTCAGCCTTCGAACTACATGTATACAGCACAGACCTATGTAATGGAAGCTACCCTTGCTATCATCCCCTCCTATTCCCCAGCACTGGCTGAACATCTCTCTGTGGAGACCAAATGCTATGCTGACTGAACAGACCTGATATGGCCCTGTGCGGTCGGCTGGACCATAAACAACAATGCCAAATGTTTACTGACGGCGAAGGAAGGCCCATGTTAGCAGCCTGTAGATCACAATCGTTGGGACACAGCTGCTGCCCACCGCCAGTTAACGCCTCTGTTAGTGATAGCACGCTCCGTGCAAAACCACCCTGTACGAGAACACCAGATGTGACAGATGAAA
>NC_134877.1:52324216-52354216 GCF_041734735.1 Babylonia areolata
AAAAAAGGCGTCATCGAAATTTTGAAAACACTTAGAAAACTGAACTCTATTGATTCCTGTTTATTTTGGAAAATGTTTGATGTACAAATAGAACCTTTGCTGACATATGCAGCTGAAATCTGGGGACTAACGGTTAACTCGCACATTGAGAGAATACATACTTATGCAATTAAACGTTTTCTGCATGTTCCAATCCATTCATCCAATACGGTTTTATATGGGGAAACTGGAAGATATCCTTTGTATATAAGAACTTTTGTCAAATGTATTAAGTATTGGTTAAAATTGTTAAAGCTTCCACAAACACGTCTGAGCAAACAGGCCTATGACATGATGCTTTTGCAGATGGAGTTAGGTAAAGAAAACTGGTGTTACAAAGTGAATAAGGTTCTGACTGAACATGGTTTTGGAATTGTGTGGTTGTCCCAGGGTGTAGGAAACGAACAGCAGTTTATTGCAGAATTCAGAGACAGACTCATTTGTTCCTTCAAACAAAACTGGCATTCTGACATGGAAAGTAAAGAAAAATATAGTTGGTTCTTTTCTTTTAAAAGTATATTTCATCCAGAAACATATCTCAGAATCATTACAGACAAATGGCACAGAATAAATTATGCGAGATTTAGGTTAAGAACTCTGGGGTTTAATGCAAACAGAAGATGGTTTGAACCTGGGACTTCTATACAGTCACCATGTCCTCTCTGTGGATACCAAGTGGATGATGAAAAACATTTTCTTTTTCAGTGTGAAATGTATAATACTGTGCGAGAAAAATGTATATTCTTTAAAACAGAGATGGCTAAAAGCCATGATGTTGTTACTGTCTTGTCATGTGATAATGAAATCATAATTAGATCGGTTGCTAAATTCATTGCAGAAGCTCAAACAATGAGACAAAGGTACATAAGTCAGAATAGTATCAACAGCATAGAAGACACTTAATTATAGTTAGTACAGAAGTTGCTATTTTATTTGGACAAAACAGAAAACATAACATTGCGTACTTAAGTGTATTGTTGAGGCAGTATGTATTGGTTTGATGTATTTTTGAATGGATGGTCGAGTCAGTCCCCATTCATTTTGGTATTTTATTATCATTACATTGTTGTTTTTCTTTAGTTCCGTTTCGTTGAGTTTTTGTCAGGATGTGACTTAAGTGTTTCCAAGTATTGCATATTTTCTTGGTTTAAACTGACTGAAGGATTCAGAGAAAAAATATAGTTTTTTGTTGTTGTTGTTTTGAAGCTAAAATATATGCATTTATGTTGTTGCCCCCTTGTCAAAAGACCTTTCTTGGCAATGACAATAAATAATTCCAGTAATTCCAGTCTCTCTCTCTCTCTCTCTCTCTCTCTCTCTCTCTCTCTCGCTCTTATTCTATTACCCTCTGAAATAAAATTCATTCATCCATTAATTCTTCCCTCCCAAAGCATCCAAGAAAGAGGTCATCAACAGCTTCACTGCCCTTTGAAGCGGTGCAAAAGTTGTTTTCTGAGGATGACTCCACAACGCTCCGCTAATTGAAGGGTAGCAGTGTTCGTCTTCTGTTTCCTTGCCTACCCACCTACGTACCTACCTTCTTCCTGTTGATGTGTTAGTGGGAAAGTCCAAGGTGGGAGTGGGAAAGTCCAAGGTGGGAGTGGGAGTGGGAAAGTCCAAGGTGGGAGTGGGAAAGTCCAAGGTGGGAGTGGGAAAGTCCAAGGACTCTCACGAAGTGGACCCCTATGTGGACAGTGTCCTTGTGGTCTCACTGCTCCCAACGTCGCTTGCATGGAAGAGCCAGACACTCCCCTACCCCCCCACCAACCCCACCCCCTACCAACCCCCAACTCCCCGTATCCAACGACTCTCCTTCTCTTTCCACCTCTCTTTCCTTCTCTTTTCTTGACCTTCTCCCTTACCCTCCAACACACCAACTCCCCTTCCGCTTTAAAAAAAAAAAAAATTTTAAAGTGAGGAAACCTCTTCAAAACTATTGGTGTGAACTGGTGTAGAAGTCACCATCTCTCTACCCCGATCTTTTACTACCGACGCCTAACTTTTTCACACAACGCGATCGCACGGTAGCACCAAGAGAGAGAGAGAGAGAGTGTGTGAGCAGAGGAGGATGGGGTGAAGAAGTAAGGGGTGGGGTGTGTGTGTGTGTGTGTGTGGGGGGGGGGGGGGGGGGGTTGCTGACGGCTAAGGAGAGTGGGCAGAGGGTGGGTGAGAGTGGGTGGTTGGGAAGAGGGAAGTGGGTGAAGACTGTGACATGAACACGTAGGCAAGGAGTTTGAGCAGGAATTTCTGTTCCAGCGTATCACAGTAACAAAGAAAAGTAATGTACGTAACTGCAACGAAATGTCCAGTATGTGGATAAATGAACAAATAAATTAATAGCCGGGAAGGGAAGATCAAATAAGCAAGACAAGTATAATGACCAGAAACAAACAACAACAAACAAACAAAAAAACCAACCAACCAAACAAAAATCCAACCAACCAACCAACCAAACAAAAAAAAACCCAAAAAACCCAGCAGCTTCACCCAATGAAGTCACTGGACCATTCCTTCCGGTCGTTACCGGAAGTAAACCCAACCAAAAACCAAATCAACTAGTTATTTACAATATGGTCGTGAGCCCGAACTCACGCGCAAACACATAACTCTTCGATGGAGCTGGACCCGAACTAATGCAGATGGAGAGAGAGAGAGAGTTAAAATGACCTGAGCAAGGGTCAAAGGGGTCGAACCTAACCGATCCCGACGAGGTCCGGAGACTGGCTCCAGTTGAGCCAGACTCGAAACAGTCGGATCCGCGCGAGTCACTCAAGCGGAAAAGATGTTGCTTTAGCTGACACTTCGGGTTGTTTGTCTGCTGATCGAGGGGGATGGGGGGAGGGGGGGAAGGGGGGGGGGAGGGAAGGGAGAAGGGGGCTGAGGAGGCCGGGGGTGCGGTTGTGGGAGGTGAGGGTGTGTGTGGGGGGATATATCATAAAGAACTGAATGATTGTGGGGTTGACCTGAGATGATGAAAGTCTCTCTCTCTCTCTCTCTCTCTCTCACACACACACACACACACACACAACTCTGTGTCTTTGTGTCAGTCTCAGTCTCTGTCTGTCTGTCTGTCTGTCTCTCTCTCCCTCTCTCTGTGTCACTGTCTCGTAATCACTCTCTCTGTTGATTTTAAGAAGGCCTTTGATTTTGCAAACAGAAATGTTCTATGGGCAGTCCTGGGGGAAATGGGGTAAGAGGCAAACTTTACAAGGCTTTAAGGAGTGTCTGTGATATCGTTTCAGCGTGTGTTCGCGATAAATGCTGTTACTCTGATCATTTCAGGTGTCCAAGAGGGGTTAAACAAGGCTACCTCCTCAGACTTGTGTCCGTCTATCCGTGAGATAATGGTAGAACCTTGGTCAAAGTCAATCCTGTTGACAGCAGCGTCTAGAGTGGCTCAGCAATCCGATCCTCACATGGCAGGACAATCTCTTCCGCAGGTATTTCAGTCATCAGTGAGCTGGTGAATACATAGGTGCATAGGCATGAAAATTTTTGTTGGTGGTGGTGGTGTTTAAAAGATCTGGATGCTATTTCCCATCTTTACAGTGTCAAACTTTCGCTTTTACAACTCTGTGAGAATGCCTCAAACAGCTCCAGCAAGGGTAAAACAAAAGGGTTGGAATAAGTAAATGTAAAATGCACGTCTAATCCGTGTGTTCGTGTTCAACTCTTCGTTTTGTGTACATGTATTTCGAATATGTGATCAGAGAAGTGGATTAATAGATATGTACATAATAATACAAACAAACAGCCAGTAAGACATATTCATCAATTAATCAATCAATTATGAATTGTAATTAATTAACAAATAAATCATTAATGATTGATTGACTGATAACAGATAATTAAGCTTCACAACATAAAACACAAAACATAATTTATTAGTTTAAAAGATTCTTTTATCTCTTGATTCCTTTACTGGATAAAGTATGTATCACAAGCAAGTCTTCAAGGCCTTGGCTCTCTTGTTATATTTTACCTTTTCCCTACGTAAAAGTGTCTCCTACACCTCCATCCTTCGCCCTTTCCCTACTTAAAAAAAAACCCAACAAACCCAAGCTGTTCTACAATCTGCTCCCTGTGTGATGACAAACGTGAAAACGAAAGAAAACGAAGAAGAAGAAGAAAACGAAGAAGAAGAAGAAAAAAAAGAGAGAAAGAGGTGATGTGATCAAAGACCACTACGTATCTACCCCATTATCCACTGATCATGTGACTGTTGCTGGCAAAAGCACCTGACAGCGGCGGTGGGTGAAAAAAACACACACAAAAAAAAACGAAAACAGCAACAACAACAAAAAACAGGCTCAGCCGTTTTGTCAATCTCCTTACCTCTACTCCTCTCCCCTACCCTCCCCCCCCCCCCCCACACACACACACACATCACTCCCCTCCCCATCCCTTCTCTAAATCACCGTGCTCTCTCTAGTTCCCAGTTAACCCCCTCCCCTCCCTTCCCTTCCCTCCTACCCTCCCTCCCAAATTACGACATGGTAGGTAAGGGAGGGGAGGAGAGGAGGCGAAGGGGTGAGTGGGGGATGGGATGGGGGTACGGAGGGCAACTCTTACCGTGTAATTTTCACCGACGCGGCTTTGGCTGAGTGTGACAGGCTTGGGAATGGATAGTCCCTTGGCTCGTTATGGCGGATCCAGGCTGTTGGTAGGTTCAGAGGGCACAGGGGGACGAGTGGGGTGGGGGTGGTGGTGTGGGGGTGTGGATGTGTGTGTGTGGTGGTGGTTGGGGGGGGGGGCTGGGGGGGATCAAAGGTGGTCGTTAACTGATCGGTATAGTTTCTCCTCCCCCTTCCTTCCACCTTCCGCACCCACCCTTCCCTTTTGCGATAACCCCACTCCGCCCCCCCCCCCCCCCCACCCCCCACACCCGCTCCATTTGGCTGTCAAGACAGAGGAACTCTGGATCCGCTTTCGTCGTGAGCGTTTTAGACCCTATAATGTTAACTGTCTTATTGTCGGCAAGCAATCTTCGAATCGCTCACATGGGTAAGGCTTAATGTCAACCCGCACGCCTCGATAGTCTAGACAGTTTCTTTCTTCTTCTTTAGTTTTCTTCTTCTTCTTCTTCTCTCTCTTTCTGTTTTTTTTTTTTTTTTTTTTTTTTACCCGCCGCGGTGAATGGGTTCTCTTTTCCTTTTCACATGACAAAGAAGAATGAGTAACAAAATGTACAACATTCCAGACAGCTTCTTCTTTCTCTTCTTCTTTCACTCTGAATAGGAACGAAGCCTCTCTGGTGAACGATCCAGCTGGAGCATATCTGTCCGAGCTGTTTGGATCTGATCATCCAAATTATTTCACCAAAGAGTATGCATTTTATTATGTAGAATAGAAATGACATAAAGAATTGTTTTTTCGGGGTGGGAAATCTCGTGAGAATTTAACACGAACGTAGAGGGGTGAAGAGGGAGGGGGGGGGGAGAGAATAAGCAGCAATGTTTTGTTCATTTTAAAGGTTAAAGATCCCAGAGCCGTGTACGATTGTGAGGTCAGTGAATTCATATCCACTGTGTCTGGGGCTTGGCATGGGGTAGGCGGGTTCCCAATCCTGTCCTTCCGTCGCTTTAACCTTCCCCAACCGAAGTCAGATATCCATTCACACCTGGGTACTAGAACGAGAAAAAAAATCAGAGAAAAGTACCTTCCCTGAGGAAACACACCAGACCGAAACGGGGTCTCGAACCCGGACTATTAGTGAACAGTAGATCAGAAGTCTAACGCCTAACCGATTCTGCCACTGCACCTCGCACGACATCACGAAAACTACCACCAAAAAGTACTCACACGCACACGTACCTTAACCGTACCTGCATCCACCACCTTGCCATCCTATTTCAGCCTGCAGAATCCTACCCAAGGACAACCGCTCTCCTGTCTGTTGTTGTGCGGTCTTTCAGGTGCACGAAGCACATGCTGTTTAATACGGGAACTCGTTTGACCGTCACACTTGAAATGCTAACACAACTGCTCCCGCGGTGATGGATGTATGAGGTAACCAAAGCGTTCCATTCTTCACACGGTCTTCAGCCAGTTTGTTAGCGTCATCCCATCGTCTATCGACAAGTCCGAGGTCTCTCTCTGTTGTCTGATACACAGACCACCATCCAACAACTGCAGTTTAAAAAGGGTGGAGGCTGCAAACTCCTCAATACTTTGGATGGTATCCGAACCTGGAACAACAACAATCCCCATGACTCTGCAGACGTCAAAGACTTTGATAGGAACTCACCACCAAGTATGGAAGTGGAGTGTAACTCGAAACTAAAGTCACCGTGAGAAAAGAGCATGAAAAGCCAAATAAATTGGAGACATTTCTTTTTTGGGGTGGTGGGGTGGGTTTCAGTACTGTTGATGATGAACAATGATTAGGATGCTACTGCTGCTGCTGCTGCTTCAGAAATCCGTTCAGGCTTGGCACTACAGGACAAGGCTGTCCTCTGCACTTCCTCTCATAATGTGTCCCGCTTTTCAACTAGGTACAGACACCAGCAGTGTTGGTTGGATATTTCAACAGTACTCCCAAAGACGAATCCATGAAGCGGATGACTCTGTACTGACTGATCTCCCCATTCCCACATAAAATTATGAGACCATACCACACGAGCCGGTCGTGCGCTGAAAAATCCCCCCTCTGGTGAACTTCGATCCCGCGTCCTCCGATTCGTCAGTTCGCGACGCCGATGATTTCGCCATGACAGCTGGTTAGTTAGTTAGTCAGCTAGTGTGTGTGTGTGTGTGTGTGTGTGTGTGTGTGTGTAGGAGTAATAATAGTCATTATATATATATATATATATATATATATATATATATCTGTGTGTGTGTGTGTGTGTGTGTGTGTGTGTGTGTGTGTGAGGGTAGTGGGTGGTATGGGGGTTGAGAGAGCATGCGTGAGCCACCATTGTTTTCTATGATATCTAGATGTGAAGTGGCTGATTACTGAATGTCCTTTTAATACCCCATTACGCATACCAAGTTCTTCTATTTTAAGATTCTTTTAAGTCCTGAAGTCATGAAGCCTCGAAGTTAGTTAGCTTTGACTTTTTTCAGTTTTTCTTTTTTTTTAATTACAGGACGGATAATTCTTGTTCTCAGGACAGTTCTCATAGTTTAGCGCGGATAAGGGTAAAAATCTTGTAAAAGGAAACAAAAAAACAAACAAACAAAAAACAAACAAACAAGCAAACAAACAAAAAACAAAAACAAAAAAATTAAACAAACAAACAAACAAACAAAAAACAACAACAAAACAACAACAAAAAACACAGCTAAAGCTTTCACGTTTATGTCGGAAGAACCTTTCTGGGGCACTAATCTTAATAAACAAAAATCTGTTAGAACTACAGCCTGATCCATAAAAAGAAAAGAAAAGAAAGGAATCTGTACACCCCCCCTCCCACACACACATACTCCCCACTCCCTCCCCCATCCCACACAGAATATGTTCTGCCAGTTATCACCAGGTACCAACTTCCTCTCAGCAGTCCTTTCAGCCAATGTGAATCAAAGATTAGAGTGAGTAACTTCTTTTTTTTTTCTTTTCAACAAAATCAAGGAAACGTATGCATTCTACCTGAACCAAATTTGGGAAGTAAAATGATCATGCCCTTTAGGGTCAAGCAACTTGACATTTAGTTTGTTTTTGATTGTGGTGGTGGTGGTGGTGGTGGCGGTGGTGTTTTTTGCTTTGTCCTTTGAAATGCCCAAATTATGTTTCCAAAGTGACAGTTCCTGTTCTCAAGAAACGACTTGAATATCAGCGAACCATTGTGGTGGTTTTATAATTACTTCAGTACCTCACTTCTGGTCGAAAGTCCGCTTTCTGAACGACCTTATAACAAGCTGGGCGTAGGAGGAAATAGTTTAATCACAACAGGCAGCGCGAGAAGACTGACAACTACGTCATTCGAAAAATGGCGGATGGAAGGAGATACCTGCGTTCCTTTGGTGTCAGTCGGTCCTGTAACACACATGTCCGTGTGGGACAGTCAGGCAAAGGGGTGTGGGGGAGTATGGTGGGGGTGGGCAGGGGGAGACAAGCCACGTTTCGCACTGACATGCTTAAAGCAGAGCGGTCGGAGGAGCTTGCTAGCAGGGGTGGGGGAGTAATCCCAGTGTGTCATGGGAAGGAAGATGTGAGGAGAGTAGCGGAGTCATCGCTCATCCGCTTGACCCCTAGGGGGATTTGCCTTGTCCTGTGACCCCGGGCCGCGCTTTCTCCTCACTCACGTCCTCTGTCCTTTCATCCTGAAACACCCCCCATCCCCCATCCCCCTCGTCATTCTTCATCGCTACGTCTCGTCTTCACAGGGAAAATAGCACTGGAGGTGCAAAGTGTAATTAGCTTTGGGGTGGAGGGGGATGGGGTGGATGGGGGCAGCTGGTGGGGTGTCGGGGGTACGGGGGGGGGGGGGGTAGGGGAGGGGTGACACCGTTATGGATTATATATGACCAAAAGGCTAACTGTACGATGTTTTTAGTAGAATGCCAGCGGTATTTGTGTAATACCACGTGGCAATGTTACCGAAAAAAAACAATTGTTCAAGTAAAACTGTGAAAAGATCTCGTACTGCATTCGTCTGGCATTAGTGTCGAAAATTACTATGCTGTTGTAGAAAAACTAAAAGCTATTGCTATTTCTCTTTGAGATGATATAACGTGCCAATCACAGGGTACTGCATTTCTAAGATCTGAAAACAACGATTACATTGATATTGCCAACGTGTACAATCACGGATTTACACACTGTCAGTAGGAACACACAAGGGTTGAATCTTTATCAGAAACAATAACAATACTCTGCCAATACGATTAACCTAAGATTACAGTACGCTGCCAAAATCTGCCAATACAAAATGAATAAACTACTGTCAGACTACACTGCCAGATCGAACCATCCAATACGATTCCAAAACAAACAGTACACATCGTCAAAACGCTGCAATCAAAGTTGAACTGAAACAACCAAAAGAATTTGCACTGAAGATAGCACACCCATAATGTACAACACTTACAAGGCCCAAATGCCAAAGGTTACATTCTTCACATGCTGATTAGAAAACACTATAATTCCAAGACAAAACACCACAAAAAAGGTATCGCACCCCCAAGACGAAAACAGCAAAGGTTGACTGTCTTTCTAAGCTAGAACAAACAATGGTGTTGTACTTCTGGGAGTTAGGTCATGGTATTGTACTTCTGGGAGTTAGGTCATTGCACCTTAACGATAAAACAGACTACTTTCCAATAGCACGGACCAAAGAATAAACAAGATTACCAAAAGCTTTGGTGTCACTGTGACTAAACTGGAGAAAATTAGAACACCAAAACGACAAATCTAGCAAAGCTCGTTTTCACATCGAAACTGGCAGAACTTATACCACTTCAAAGACGGTTACAGCAATGATTATTTCCAAGACCAAAATATCAAACATAACTGTTGACTCCAAACAAACCTAATCCTTAAGCAAAACTGGTAAAAGAAGCTGTTTTCTTTTATGACATTAACAGAGAAAGGAGATGCTTCTGAAACCAAAAACACTCTCAGTTTCCGAGGCCGTTTATCCACGTTTATTTCTTCGCTTGCCTTTACCGACTGTGTGTGTCTGTCTTCACCGTGACCGTCACCTGAACAGAATGCTTGTCGCGTCAGCCTGTAAAATGGCAGGCAAACAAGCGAATGAACCAATGAAAGGTGTCAGTTGTTATCCTCATCTCAGGAGTCAGTTGTTATCCTAATCCCAAGTGTTAGATGTTATCCTAATCCCAAGTGTTAGTTGTCCTAATCCCAAGTGTTAGTTGTTATCCTAATCTCAAGTGTTAGTTGTTATTATAATCTCAGGTGTTGGTTGTTGTTTTTTTCTCACCTAATTTCGGAAGTTAGTTGTTATCCTAATGTCACGTATAAGTGTTATTCTAATCTCGGGTGTTCGCTGTTATATCAATCTCAGGTGTTAGTTATTATCCTCATCTCAGGTGTTAGTTGTTATCCTAATTCCATATGTTAGTTTTTATTATAATCTCAAACGAGCCTGTTACAGAACATCACGTCGCCCTGGTGACACCTTTATGACATTCTGTATGTCACACTGAGTGACATTCTCTATCGGCAGGTCATATATTTTTGTCCACTACGTAACAAATTGTCACCATTTGTTAACGTGCGGTTTGGGGTCGGGTCTGATTGGCCACTTGGTTTATGTGATCTTGGTGTACAATGTGGAGAAATAAAGGTAAATAGTGATCACAGGCGATCTGGAATCAGCATCTTAAAAAAACAAACTAAGTAAAACAAAAATGCAAGGTGAGACCAGCCGCCGTGGCGAAGTGGTTAGCGTCGCGGACTGACAGCTTGGAAGACGCGGGTTCGATTCCCAGCGGAGGCGGTTTTTTTGTTGTTGTTTTTTTTTCCCCGCAGCCGGCTCCTACCCAGAGCTGAGTGTGCTATAGGCTAAATGGGGAAACTGGGAACATACAGTCGAATATCACCCGCTTCACTCCCCACCTCCACGCCCCCACCCCCCCCCCCCCACCCCCACCCCGCTCCCCCTCTCCCCTCCTCCCCAACCCCCGGCCCCCCCCCCTCCCTCAAAAAAAAAAAACAACGGCAAAAGATGATGCAATGTCACACAGTAAATCATCAACAACATCATCATCTTCACGATCGTCGTCATCTTCGCCGTCAGTTGAGGAAGTCGGTGTTCTTTCCACATTAAAATACATGCACAGTCGGGTATATCGAAAACCAGACTTTCTTACACCACCATCACCACTATCAGAACGAAAAGTAACAGTCTTCGATTGCTTTGTTGCAGACCACTGTCTCTGGTCGTTCAATTATGGTGTTCGGTTGTATTGTTATAATCATGCATAGAAATTGGTTGGTTCAATACGGTGAAGTCAGATTTCAAGAGGGCATTCGACAGGGTCTGTCGCGAACCCCTTTACGGTGACCACAAGAAAGTACAACAGCAAATCCAGTCCACCAGGAGTGGCATATCTGTACAACAATACTGCCAGTGCAGTGCGAAACAATGACAGCATTGGCAAACGGCTGTACCAAACATTGGAGTTGGACAAGGCTGTCTGTTGCTTCCTATAGTTTTCAATCTCTTTCGATCAAGAGAGCCTCGTATAAGACGCAATACTACTGCCGCTGCTGCTGGCAAGGATGGTGGTGCTACAACTTTTGCTGCTGCTGTTGCTGCTACTGCCTGTAAACCCTGCAACTGAAATTGCGACTGATTAATACGTCACGATTGCCACAAGCATTTTCCACCAATATATTTGCCACTCTGAGCACTGATAAGATCGGCAGCAAATCCTGTTAAGATCATAATGACCAGACCCCTGGCGGATTTGCGCGCTCACGAGGAAGGCTTGTAAATGGTTAAGGTATAAGCTCGGCTTTATCAAACACTTCAAGCCTCGAAGATGGTATCTGGCTGTGGTTGGGATAGGCAAAAGGACGAAAATCCTTCCATACCTATCCTTAATCTTTGAGGCTTAAGCGGAGAGTGTCCCGCGGTATGTAACGCTGTGCGGGGTTAGCGTGTGCGTTTCGATACATTTTTGAAGAGTCAGGAGGACGAACCTTGTGGGGTGTTGTGTGCCGTCATCAATGCGGGGCGAATTCCATCTGGGAAGGCATGAAATCTGTTGTGAGTGGTTTATCTTATCATCTACAGCACGGAGAGGCCCCACTCTACCTTCTCTCCATCAGTGAATATTTGTCACTGAGTCCATTAATTTTGTCATGTTCGGATTACCTTTATTTGTCTTTTCTTTTCTTTTTTTTCTTTTTTTTTTTTTTTTTTTTTTTGGGGGGGGGGGTGTTGTTACACCCCCACCCCCCACCACACACACCACCTTTTTTTTCTCTAGAGGATCTAATCCTTTTATTCATTCACTGCTATCTCGCCGCTCCAAGTCTAACATAAACATTTTGCACCAATTTTAAGTAATACAGAGAATGACAGACGGATTAACAAACGAAAAGACAGGAAAAATGAGCTCGAAACCATTTCTCTCTCTTTCTCTCTCTCTCTCTCACACACACACACGCGCGCGCACGCGCGCGCGCGCGCGCACGTACTAAGTGAATAACGTTTCTGTTTATAAGCTGTAAGCTAAAGAAGAGGAAATTTCGAAAGAGACATTCACCTGAATCCTCATGTGAAAAAAAACAACAACAAACAGTCTTGAGTGTCAATTACGAACGAAACCAGAAACGCGATTAGCGGGTGCGAATGTATGTGTGTGGGGATGGGGTGTGTGGAGGGGGCATAATGATATGTGCGTTCGTTTCGCCTGCTCTCGCGTGTATGTATGAACTGAATGTGACTTCTCGGTCAGTGAACAATGATGTCTTTGAAGAGATGGAAGAAAAAAAGAAGAAAAACCCACAGAAGAACATGACAAGTTCACCATACCTCGTGCCGTTGTTTCTGATTAATACTGACGGAGGAATTCACACCTGTGTGGCCTCGACAGGACATTGCGCATAAACCAGCTGTCAGTCCTTAACCTGTGCCCGTGATGTCATTGTACATCACCGCGTAGCAAAGCCTCAACAAGGTCGTTAAGCACGTGCTGGGAAGCGGAAACGCGTCATCCTCAACACCCCCAAAATGGCCGGCGCCTGAAATATACCTGACGTAGCAGGACAGTCCTGTTTCGTCTTATTAACAAGGTCGTTTTGCAGAAGAGGAGACAGCGTCATCAACCACGAAAACCGCCAATATGCGGGAACGGACGTCACATATCATGGCGAGGCAAGACTAAATAATCTTGGTTTGAATGTCTGACGTGTTTAGATTTGGCGCTGTGCAACTATAGTTTTATTATTAGCACGATTTACATGTGTCAGGCGACTGGATATTTTAGAAAAAAAAAGATTCTGGACAGGAGTAGTTTTGCTGTTTTGCATTTTCAGTTATCGGCAGAAAATACAACAATAAAAGTTTGATCGATGGTTTAGCTGTAGTGTATGACCTTTTTTCCCTTCTTTTTTTTTCTTTTTTGTTTTACTTTTTCTCTCCCGATTGCTAATGGAGCTTACGATAATACAGCAATCTTGGCGGCTTTGGATTTTTTTTTTTTTTTAAGTACAGCTCTTAAAGAAAAAAAGAAAAGAAAATATAATCTCCTGAGCTTCTAAAACAAAACATGTCGCCTGTTGATCCTCTATAAAAAGTATTGTAAGAGGCATGTCACAAGTTTAGTGTCTGGGCATTCTGTGTGTGTAATGTGCGCTCGTGCGCGTGTGTGTGTGTGTGTGTGTTATGTTACAGGATGTACAGCCATTCACTCCATGATTTACATTAGGTTCCAATATCCGAGAGTAACGCTGAAAAAACAGCTTCTACGCATCTCATCTCGCTGACTGGTTCTGCACCCTCTCTCTCTCTTACTTTTCTGACCTGGTGAAGATGTAGAGTCCACCACACCATGGCCTGAGTTCTTCGTCTGACACACCTATGTTTTCCACACGCAAATCTCGTGGTTTCCGAAAATTTGTGCACTATATTTATACTTCTTTCTGGAAACCATTTTCACACAAATCACTATTCCAGCACCAAAAAAACCGCAATTTTAGAACATGTGCTCAAACAATATATTTCAAACAAAAAAAATCTTTCGGCCCTAAAATATCTTTGTGCGTGCATGCGCGCGCGCGTGTGTGTGTACGTGTGTGTGTAAAGAGGATGAAAATGTGTGAGGGTGTAAGTAGCTTTGTCCTGTGAGCATGTGCAGGGAGGGAGCAGTAAGGGGGGAGGAGGGAGAACAGAGAACTGTAGGATGGAAAGAAAGAGAGACAGAGAGACAGAGACAGAGATAAAGAGACTTTGACACTTTGACACTTTACTGTCATTAGCTTAACAGTCCATGTGACACTGGGGGTAAAGGGGAAATTACATTTTTTTTTTTTAAATTAAAACAAAACACACACACACACACACACACACACACACACACACACACACACACACACACACACACACAAACAAAAAAGAAACAACAACAAAACACTAACGCACCGAATATTACAAAGATTGTATCAATAAACAACAACCAACAAATTACACACACAAAAACAACAACAACCATCATCATCGGGTTGAGCATCCAAATACCGATTCTATCTGTTTATATTTTGTCCCTCGAGATAACTATTTGGGAAAACATTAATGTTTGCATATATTTTGTATCAACAGGTGTTTTGATCATTTATTTTCTTTTTCTGTGTGTCCACTGCCTCTGAGACGTATTTTGCAACTGAGAGGATAACGTTTTCGTCATTTTATGTTAAAACACTGACTAGGTTTTTTTTTTTCTTTACTGCTGCTCTATTCAAAGAGTGTACACTTTTCGCGAACCTCCTCGTAACCTTTGCAACTGAACATGAAGTGTTTTTCATCTTCTTTACCTTCGCCACACATTGGGAAAAAAAAGATGTTTTACTTGACCTGTCTCAAACCATCTTTTGTTAGCATTCAGCCCAACTGCTCTCAATGTATATGTAGCAAGATTGACTCTGTGACACCTGTTTAGAGAGAGAGAGAGAGACATCCACGTGCGAGCGCAGCTGAGCAAACTAACTAACGAACTAACCCAACTGACTAACTAACTTACTAAAAAGATAAATAAATACAATTTATTTATAAAAACAACAACAACAACAACAACAAATAAAAAAAAAATCCCAGCGACTTAGAGAGAGAGCACAAAAACCTTCCCCAAACTGCATGACTGAGGCATTATACACTGATACATTCCATCAGCCTTCCTCCCTTCTTCCCTTCGCTCTCCGCTCTCTTCCCCCTCACCCCCTCCCCTCTTCCCTTCCCTTCCCTTCCCTCCCTCCCTCCCTGCCAGGCACAGGGTCCTCTCATAGCTGGGCTGATGGGTTTTTCAGGGCGGCTGCTTCTCACCTCCCTGCGTCACGGGAGACAGGGCGAGGGGCCAGTTGTGTAGGAACACAGGAACTTGCTCTTTTCTTGGACAAACACCGCTGTACCGCCCCCCCCCCCCCCACCCCCTGCCCCCCAACCCTCACCCCTTCCCCCACCTACCCTCCCACCCCTTACCTGCGCCGCCGCAGATCAAGAGCAAAAAATCTGCCCTGATGATACCGGAGACTCAGTTATGCATTTTCGGTGGCCGCTCGGTTGCACTGCTGGTTTTGTGTTTTTGCGTGTGTATGTTTGTTTGTCTGTTCGTCTGTCTGTCTACCTGAGTATCCATATTTGTTGTATCGTTAAGTGTAACAGTGTGAAATTCCTGCTGCTTTCTTCTTCTATCTATCTATCTATCTATCTATCTATCTATCTATCTATCATTTTAATTTTCACCCGATACCACATCAAGGTTGGCATTTTCTCAACATATGAGAAATTGGATGAAAACAAATGGTGAAAAGAAATTTTAGCTGCTCGTGTGTGATTACAGCTAGCAGAAAGAAATATCTTTTCCAGCCTATGTATATATATATATATATATATAAATGAAGAAAAAAATATCTTTTTCCCCCAAAGACGTATTAAACAAAATTTCTAATATTTTGTTTGCTTGAAGGACACACATGTGTGTGGATATATATAAATCAATAAACGATAGTCATGTACGCATATCATCACTTGAATAATGGCTGGAAATAACCACAGGAAAATAACTTCCAGTCCATGAAAACAATGTTACAATCTGTGGGTATTTCATTACGTTTTCAAGTACACACACACACACACACACACACACACACACACACACACACACACATATATATATATATGTGTGTGTGTGTGTGTGTGTGTGTGTGTGTGTGTGTGTGTGTGTGTGTGTGTGTGTGTGTTCGAAACTTTATTAATATTTTTTCTCTTGTCGTGCATACTTGATGGGTGCACTGCAGTTCTGATTATGGCTATCCTTGATTTTATGGTGCTGTCATGCCTACTTAAAAATGGATTGTAAAGATTTCGTTTCATCCCCTCCTCACTTTTCGTCTCTCAATAATTAAGACTTGTTTTAGGAAATCTCTTACGACCTGCATATTCTTCTGACATTCTTGGGACCTTCTTCTCATCTGACATAGCTATAAACTTATATCTTCTTCTTCTTCTTCTTCGTTCGTGGGCTGCATCTCCCACGTTCACTTGTATGTACACGAGTGGGCTTTTTCGTGTATGACCGTTTTTAACCCCGCCATGTAGGCAGCCATACTCCGTTTTCGGGGATGTGCATGCTGGGTATGTTCTTGTTTCCATAACCCACCGAACGCTGACATGGATTACAGGATCTTTAACGTGCGTGTTTGATCTTCTGTTTGCGTATACACACCAAGAGGGTTCAGGCACTGGCAGGTCTGCACATATGTTGACCTGGGAGATCGGAAATATCTCCACCCTTTATCCACCAGGCGCCGTTACCGAAATTCGAACCCTGGGCCCTCAGATTAAAGTCCACCGCTTTAACCACTGGACTATTGCGCCCGTCACTTATATCAATATTCGAATTCGGTCATTAATGGAGGGAACACAAGGACATATTTCTTGATGTTAAAAAAAGAAGATGAATTCCATCTATGTTATGATTGTTAAAGTATCAGTATGACCTGAATATTCGTATGGCGTTTACAAAAATACATTCAATGTGCAGATCAGCTGTATTCTAATTACCGTGGTAAAATGAGACAAATTTATGAGGAGGACATGTTATTAGAGTAGATGTTTTCATCTCTCTGTCTCTGTCTCTCTCACTCTCTCTCTCTCTCTCACACACACACACACACACACACACACACACACACCGTTCTCATAAGTTTATCCTTATTTCACATCACGAGGATGCAAGAGTCCGCTGCCAGCTGGGCCCAGCAAACAAATCACGTTAAACAAGTATACTGCCGACCATTACATCCAAAGCCCTTCCAATCAGTGAACAACAACAACAACAAAAACCCAAACCTGTGTAGGGTTCAGCTGTCTGCTGCTTAGGTTAGGATCCTGTCCAGACCTGTTATTGTCGCTTGTGACAATTACAATCACACGCTTTTCAACTCGTGTGAAAGAGACACGGCATGGCGGACGGTTCGCTCTGTGGCAACGCCTTTGCCATTTGTCCTTGCCAAGGGACTGCACTCGGAATGCACCGGAACTTGTAAATTGTCAGCAATCAATCTGAGTTACCGCCGCTATTTTCTCACGAATTTTTGTTCAAGTAGTTAAAAATAAACCAGAAAGGATTACTAAGCGTTTATTTCGAAAGCAGAACGTATTTTAGCTGTCAAGCTCGGATGGTGGTCTCAGTCTGCAACAACACAAAAACAAAACAAAAATTATTGAAATACCAGTTATAGCGTAAACAAAAAAAAGTTCAACGCACGCGTGAGAGGCACGCAAGCATGGACACACACACACACACACACACACACACACAGATATGTATATATATAAATATGTATATATACATATCTATGTGTGTGTGTGTGTGTGTGTGTGTGTGTGTGTGTGTGTGTGTGTGTGTGTGTGTTTCTAATGCTGGGTAGAATATCAAAGGTGTTGACTGTCTGTTCATTGTGTCCTCGTGTGTGGATGTATGTATATCATCGTCCTTATGTAGTTTGTCAGTGTTTTTATGTGGTACAATTGTCCTTATATGGGTTCAATTGTCCCTAAATGGGTATAATTTTCCTTACGTGGGTGAAATTGTCTTTATATGGGTGAAAATTGTCCTTAGGTGCATGTAGTTGTCCTTATGATAGTGTGATTGTCCATATGTGGGTGTGTATAAGGCATAAACGTAAGTGGGTGTACTCATCTTATGTTGATGGAGATCAGAGTTGTATTTCGATATAAGCGAAAACTGAAGATGACTGAAAAGCATAATCATGTAGTGCAGAGTACAGCATGTCACACACACCCGAAGCTAAATGGATCTCCAAAGCAGCATCGTCATCGTCTATGTCTTCATCATTAAAGATGGGATTATTTTAAAGAAGAAACAAAACTGAATGCTCTGGGTTGTACATTTTCGCATAATGATACAATAGAAGCCAACCAGTACAACTGGAAGGCACTATTACTTTCAGTTGTCACTTTCAGTCTATCAGTTCTGAATGCTGTATGTATGTATGTATGTCTATCTATCTATCTATCTATCTATATATAAAGATATATATATATATATATATATATATATATATATATATGATTATAATATATAGGCATATATATCAGCCCTCAAGACTAGGGCGGCGACGATTTCAACCACCATGATAAAGTAACACAGAAGTTTCAAGAACGAAACGAAAGAATAAGAAACATGACTGCTACAGCAGAAAGAACAAAGGAAAATAAAACAAGTGTTAAAGCGCACACACACACACACACACACACACACACACACACACACACACACACACACACACACACACACACACACACACACACACACACACAATCCAAAGAAATGAGATCGTTACTGCCAGGAGTTACTCATTGGGTTTTTTTTTTCAATCCACAAGAAACACAATGTTCACAGCAGAAATGTCTGATGCCTTTGAAAAATAAGACGAAATAATCATGTTTAAGGAAGAAGCTTCGTTTAAAAAAAAAAAAAAAAGATGGAAGAAAACAGAATGTCTCGATTCTCATAAGAACACATTTCTCACACGTTTTTTGGGCGGGGTAGGAGGTGTGTGTGTGTGTGTGGGGGGGGGGGGTCGTTCATACAAACTACCCGTAAGCTGATACAGCGAGAAGAGAGTGAGACTTGTGACTTGGGAAAGCTAGCTCTGGTCTATATAAGTTTCAGTCACGGCATAACACCGGGCTTTTCCTCTTTTGTGGGTTAAACAAACAGCTCCTCCTCAACAACAAGTCAGGTCCAGACGCCAACTCGTGCAGCAAACATCCAAGTCAACTTCTCGTCATCTCCCTATTCGTCTCTTCCTCCTGGACCAACTCGTCTGAGCCAGTCAGAAGAGAGTGGTGTTGAAGTGATTGTTGCTGCGTGTGGCCAGGCTTAACTGTCTCTCTTTCTTTCTTTCTATATTTTTTTTACTTGTTCAGAAAGCTTGGTGCATATGAACGACAAAGGGACAGACACGCAGATACACACTTTCTCTATCTTTGTCTGTCTCCCTCTCTCTCCCTTCCACTAGCGCTGTCTGTCTATATATCTCGTCTTTCCCTCACTCTTTCGGAGTCTCTCTATGTCTCTGTCTCTGTCTCTCTGTCTGTCTGTCTGTCTCTTTCTTTCCCCGAGTCTTCCTGCCCCACCTTTCTTGACGTTCCACTTGAAGAAAAATCCATTTTTTGCGTGCTCCGCGACTTTATCGTATGTTGTTTACTGCGCAAACGACTGACACAGGTATTCATCTGTTACCCTGTCCTGTTTCCTTTGCCTCAGTGTGTGTGTGTGTGTGTGTGTGTGTGTGTGTGTGTGTGTGTGCGTGTCTGTATATGTGCCGCTTTCAATCTATCAGTGATGGTCCCACCGTGTTTCTCTTCCTCTCTCTCTCTCTCTCTCTCTCTCTGTGCCCCAGACACAGCGCTCAGGGTTGTGTGACAAAAAAGGTCACTGAACCTTGGCCCCTCGTGTGTTGACACCCAAAAAAGTAGGAAATTCTGCAACTCCCATTGTCAAAACACACATGCATGCACGCACACACACACACACACACACACACACACACACACACACACACGGGTTCCTGAGTTCGATCCCCGTCGCAGCTGGTGGGTTAATGGAGGATTATTTTCACCGATCTCCCAGGCCAATATAATGATTTATGTGCAGACCTGCAAGTGCCTGAACCACCCTCGTGTATATACGCACGCAGAAGATCAAATACGCACGTTAAAGATCCTGTAATCCATGTCAGCGTTCGGTGTGTCATGGAAACATGAACATACCCAGCATGCTTACCCCCGAAATCGGAGTATGGCGGCCTACATGGCGGGGGTAAAATGGTCAAACACGTGAAATGTTACATGTCTGTGTGGATGGGTGACTGAAACCAGGCTGATTGATACAGGAAACGAATGATGAGCGCCCCAAGTAAAGGCAGCTTTCAGTCGGCTTTGTCCAGGTAAGATAGACAGCTGTTTTGTGCAAATGACCCCGTGATTGTAAAAAAAGCGTTTACAGTTTTTGTTTCCTACCTAAGGTAGGCACTGTGTGTGTGTGTGTGTGTGTGTGTGTGTGTGTGTGTGTGTGTGTGTGTGTGTGTGTGTGTGTCTGTGTGTGTCTGTGTGCCTGTGTCTTCTGTGTGTGCGTGTGTACTCCTGTCACCCTCCAGTCTTCTCGCCCCTCCCCCCCTCCCCCCTTCATCCACCATTTGTCCCAAGATCTTTTATGAACAACCCTTCCCCCCCCCCTTCCCCCTCACACGATTTATTTTCCACCAAACACATCCAAACTGAACAGTCCCACAGATATTTCCTGTGCGGGTAAAAGGGAAAGGGAAAATGAAAGGGAAATATGGAGAGAGAAAGAGAGATGGGGCGGTGGCAACCCGCACGATGTGTAGTGAGGGGAGGGGGGGGGATTGGAGGAGGGAGGTAGCAGAGTGGGATAGGGTAGGGGGGGTGGGGTGGAGGTGGGGTGTGGAGGCAGTGGGGGTTGCCGGGGATTAGTACTTCCAAGGCGAACGTCTTCGGAAGTGGTGTTAGATATGAAAAGGGGTTCATGTTCGTCTTCACTTTAATAGCTGTCTATTCACGGAGCGGTGAATTTGGACGATGGATTCATGTTGTTGAGGGGGACGTTTGACATGGGGAGTAGGTCGTTAGTTTCCCTTCTCTGTCTCTCTCTGTCTCTGTCTGTCTGTCTGTCTCCCTCTGTGTGCGTGTGTGCGTGTGTGTGTGTGTGTGTGTGTGTGTGTGTGTGTGTGTGTGTGTCTCCCTCTCTCTGTCTGTCGTCTCTGTCGGTCTCTCTCTCTCCGTGTCTCTGTCTCCCTCTCTCTGTCTGTCTCTCTCTTCATGTGTGTGTGTTGTGTGTGTGTGTGTGCTTATGTGAGTATGTATGTGCGTGTGAGTTTGTATGCGAGTCTCTGTGTGTGTGTGTGTGTGTGTGTGTGTGTGTGTGTGTGTGTCCCCGTGTCCCTCTTCTCTCTCTCTATCTCTCTCTCTTCCTCTCTCACAGGGAGACATAAACACACATACAAAGATTAAAACGTAACAAATATTGTATTGCATTACTCTTTTTGCCACAACATATGTCTCTGTGTGAAATTCGGGCTGCTCTCCCCAGGGAGAGCGCGTCGCTACACTGAGAGCGTCACTCATTTGTGTGTGTGTGTGTGTGTGTGTGTGTGTGTGTGTGTGTGTGTGTGTGTGTGTGTGTGTTTCTGTCTGCAATTCTATTTCTTTTTTTCCTACCGAAGTAGATTTTTCTACGGAAATTTGCCAGGCACAACAACCCTTTTGTTGCCGCGGGTTCTTTTACGTGCGCTAAGTGTACGCTGCACACGGGATCTCACTCTATTGTCTCAACCGAATGATTAGCGTCCAGACCACCAGTAAAGGTCGAGTGGAGGGGGAGAAATTGCTGGTGACTGTGGGATTCGAACCAGCGCGCTCAGACTCTCTCGCCTCCTTGGTGGACGAGTTACCACTAGGCCAGCGCTCCATATCTTTTTGAAACACACTATTGTTCTGAAATAATCAATAACGAGGCCAGGAGAACGAATGGTTTACAAACAGTGAAGAATGGTAACTCTCTCTCCATTCACAAGGTACACAACTTCAAATCAATGCTGCTTATACTACCGATTCAGCCAGCACATAATATATATATATATATATATATATACATTTCTACAGTTTGGTCAAAGCTTGACAGGGTTTTCAACACCATTTATTTGATCTTTCTTTTTTATCAGCTTTCTAATGCTGGGTAGAATACCAAAGTTGTAGACTGTCTGTTCAGGGTGGAGCGTATCATATTGCTAAACAGCCCGGGGAAACATTCTCAACAAACCGGCGCCGCGTGGTCTTTCCACGAACAATGGCACCTTTAGAAAGGGAGAGAGAAATAATATGAATGTGACTGCATCAATAGTCTGAAAGTCGTGATCATTTATCGTACATTTGAGCTGCCTAAAGTAGGTAGGTATACATGTCGAAAATACTAAAGTACTTATTTTCTTCTTTAGCAGCCACGACACTGTTTTACTCTGAAACATTGTGTAAGTATGAGTTGTTAGTCACAACATTACGAAAAACAAAACAAAAAACAAAAAAAGCATATGTAGCGTTTATGTGTAATTTCGCATGCTTTGAGCCTTCTTGAAACAGAAACTGAAACACACGACAAATATGACACAGACACATATAGAGAGTGTCGATATTCCAACAAACTATAGACTGACAGACAACTGGACATAGACAGACAACCAGACACAGACAGACAGACAAACGACGAGACACAGATGGACAACCAAGACATAGACAACCACAGACAGACAGACAACCAGACACAGGCAAACAGCTAGACACAGACAGACAGACAGACAGACAGACACAAGTAGACAGACAACCAGACATAGACAACTAGACACAGACAGACAGACAACCAGAGACATATAGCCATCCAGACAACGAAACACAGACAGACGCCGCGGCCAACCAGACACAAACAGACAAGGAAATACAGACAATCAAACACAAACAGCAAGGCACCGACAAACCACTAGACACAGACAGACAACCAAACGTAGACAGACAATCGGACATAAACAGTGAGGCAACCAGACACAGACAGCTAGCCACACACAGACAACCAGACACAGACGGACAGACATAGACAGACAACCAGACACAGACAAACAGACAACCAGGAACGGCCAGCCAGATAGTCAACCGGATACAGACAGCCAGACACATACAGCCATAGACAGCCAGCCAGCCAGCCAGCCAGACATACAACAATGGGCAGACAGCCAGACACAGACAGTCATAGACAGACAGACAGCCAGACACAGCCAGATAGACAGCCATAGACAGACAACCAGACACAGACAGTCATACAACCAGACAGACAACCAGACACAGCCAGACAGCCAGCCAGACACAGACAACCAGACACAGCTAGACAGACAACTAGACACAGCCAGACAGACAACTAGACACAGACAGCCAGACAACTAGACACAGACAGCCAGACACAGAGACAACCACACACAGACAGACAAACGACGAGACACAGATGGACAACCAAGACATAGACAACCACACACAGACAGACAACAAGACACAGGCAAACAGCTAGACACAGACAGACAGACAGACAGACACAGATAGACAGACAACCAGACATAGACAACTAGACACAGACAGACAGACAACCAGAGACATATAGTCATCCAGACAACGAAACACAGACAGACGCCGCGGCCAACCAGACACAGACAACCAGACAAGGAAATACAGACAATCAAACACAGACAGCAAGGCACCGACAAACCACTAGACACAGACAGACAACCAAACGTAGACAGACAATCGGATAATAAACAGTGAGGCAACCAGACACAGACAGCTAGCCACACACAGACAACCAGACACAGACGGACAGACATAGACAGACAACCAGACACAGACAAACAGACAACCAGGAACGGCCAGCCAGATAGTCAACCGGATACAGACAGCCAGACACATACAGCCATAGACAGACAGCCAGCCAGACATACAACAATGGGCAGACAGCCAGACACAGACAGTCATAGACAGACAGACAGACAGACACAGCCAGATAGACAGCCATAGACAGACAACCAGACACAGACAGTCATACAACCAGACAGACAGCCAGACAACAGCCATAGACAGACAACCAGACACAGCAGACAGACAGCCATAGACAGACAACCAGACACAACCAGCCAGCCAGCCAGACACAGACAACCAGACACAGACAGACAGACAGCCATAAACAGACAACCAGACAGCCAGACAGACAACCAGACACATCCAGACAGACAGCCAGACACAGCCAGACAGACAGCCATAAACAGACAACCAGACACAGCCAGACAGACAGCCAGACACAGACGGACAGACACAGACAACCAGACACAGCCAGACAGACAGCCAGACACAGACGGACAATCAAACAGCCATAAACAGACAACCAGACACAGCCAGACAACAGCTATAGACAGACAACCAGACGCAGCCAGACAGACAACCAGACACAACCAGCCAGCCAGCCAGACACAGACAACCAGACACAGACAGACAGACAGCCATAAACAGACAACCAGACAGCCAGACAGACAACCAGACACATCCAGACAGACAGCCAGACACAGCCAGACAGACAGCCATAAACAGACAACCAGACACAGCCAGACAGACAGCCAGACACAGACGGACAGACAGCCATAAACAGACAACCAGACACAGCCAGACAGACAGCCAGACACAGACGGACAATCAAACAGCCATAAACAGACAACCAGACACAGCCAGACAGACAACCAGACACAGCCAGACAGACAGCCAGACACAGACGGACAATCAAACAGCCATAAACAGACAACCAGACACAGACGAACATACAGCCAGCTCGACACAAACATCCAGACACAGACGGACAGCCAGACATAGACAGACAAGCAGACACAGTCAAACAGACAGACAATCAGACTCTGGCAGCCATAGTCAGGCAGAAAAAGACAGACACAGGCAGCCATGGAGACAGACAACAATACAACAAGACCTAGACAGCCAGACATTCAAACCAGACAGAGACAACCAGACAGACAAACAACCAGACGCAGACAGACAGGCAGACAGACAGACACAGTCAAACAAGGCCCGTGATCAGAAGCAGAATGTGAAGAAAGGCTAATCGACCCGTCAGAAACCAGGCTGCAGCAGTCAAAGGTCTGTCAAACCCCCAAGTGCACTTTCACATGCCCACCACCACCACTACCACCACCACCACTATCACTTCCAGTTCACCCCCACCCCTCGTACACTATACTCCTTCCCACCACCAGCAGTCTCCCTTACTCCTCCCTAACTAGTCCCCCCCCCCACCCCCTCGCCGCCCCTCCTACCCTCAAAACTTTCTCGCGGCATCTCCCCATGTCCCGACCCATAACCCCAGCCCCACACCCCTAACCCCAGCCCCACACCCCTAACCCCAGCCACATCCTGTTCGCTCGAAAGGTCATTTCATTTTCCTCCGCCAGTCTTGGGAATGGAAGAGAGAAAGAGGGGGATTGGGAGGGGTTGGTAGACGGGGGTGGTGGTGAGGAGGGCGTGAGGAGGGTGGGGGAGAGGCAGGGAGAGATTTGGATAAAATGGATGGACGGACACGATAGAGAGAGAAAGAGAAAGAGAGAGACAGAGACAGACAGACAGACATACAGACAGACAGACACACACACACACACACACACACACACACACACACACACACACACACACACACACACATACACACACACACAGACAATAGGCCACACCTTTGACCTTTGAACCTAATTGCTACTTTACTCCTCGGAACCAAATTAAATTTCCTCATTAACCCCTCGGAACCTAATTACAACTTTATCCCTCGGAAACGGATAGCTACTTTGCACCTTGGAACCTAATTACAATTTTATCCCTCGGAAATGGATTGCTTCTTTACACCTTGGAACCTAATTACAACTTTATCCCTCGGAAACGGATAGCTACTTTACACCTTGGAACCTAATTACAAATTTATCCCTCGGAAACGGATTGCTTCTTTACACCTTGGAACCTAATTACAACTGTATCCCCTGGAAACAGATTACTTCTTTACACCTTGGAACTTAATTACAACTTTATCCCTCGGAGACAGATTGCTACTTTACACCTTGGAACCTAATTACAACTTTATCCCTCGGAAACAGAGTGTTACTTTACACCTTGGAACCTGATTACAACTGTATCCCCTGGAAACAGATTACTTCTTTACACCTTGGAACCTAATTACAACTTTATCCCTCGGAAACGGATAGCTACTTTACACCTTGGAACCTAATTACAACTTTATCCCTCGGAAACGGATTGCTACTTTACACCTTGGAACCTAATTACAACTTTATCCCTCGGAAACGGATTGCTACTTTACACCTTGCCTCCGAATTAGTATTTTACCTCTGACTCAAAACGGTGAACCCTTACCCAAATATTCAAATGGTGCACTGGAAGCCATAAACCCAAATTCCGAGCTTTGAAAAATGAAAAAATGACATGTGATACAAGGACTCACCATGAAAAAGTATCTTGCCATACCCGCCTTTTACCCACCACCCAACACACACACACACACACACACGCGTGTGCGTGTAGATATATGTCTACACAATAGGTCAGTAACCAACAATACAAACTTGACTGTTCTGATAAACTGTCCGCGGGACACTTGATCAGGGAAGTTTTTAGATTTCCTTAACGCCCCTCCATTAATTGTGCGATGTGCTTTTCATCGTCTGTGTCACATATATTCCATCCAGGATTACGCAGTCTGCATGGCGCTCAAGGGACATAACTCTCCTATCATTTGAGTTGCTTTCATGAGCCAGACGGTGTGAAATTTTAGTCCACGACTTCATGGATAAAAACAACAAAAACAACAACAGCGATGATAGGACTGACAACCATGACACGTGTGAAAAAAGAGAAAACGAGAACATCGCAGACGGTGGGTCATTCATGGGTTGCATCAAAAGGGAGGAAGGTGGTGGCGGAAATGGTCACCAGCTGCATGATGGTTAGTTAGAGTTAGTTAGCACAACAAACAATGCATGCCTATATATATATATATGTGTGTGTGTGTGTGTGTGTGTGTGTGTGTGTGTGTGTGTGTGTGTGTGTGTGTGTGTGTACTAATACATATATACGTAGTCAGTATGTATATATATATATATATATATATATATATATAGAGAGAGAGAGAGAGAGAGAGAGAGAGAGAGAGAGAGAGAGATCGAAAAAAAGGGAAGGTGGTAGAATGGTTCAGACGTTTAACTGCTAATAATATAGTGCCTGTGAAGTTCTGGGTTCCAATCCCAGTCTCGCCCTTTCTTCGAAATTTGACTGGAAAACAAAACTGCCGTAAGTGCTCACACTGGCTACCAGCCAGCAACAGCCATCACTCCAGCTTATTTTTATTTCAGGCGTGTACACAAATGTGGAGTGATGGCCTAGAGGTAACGCGTCCGCCTAGGAAGCGAGAGAATCTGAGCGCGCTGATTCGAATTACGGCTCAGCTGCCGATATTTTCTCCCCCTCCACTAGACTTTGAGTGGTGGTCTGGACGCTAGTCATTCGGATGAGACGATAAACCGAGGTCCCGTGTGCTGCATGCACTTAGCGCACGTAAAAGAACCCACGGCAACAAAAGAGTTGTTCCTGGCAAAATGCTGTAAAAAAATCCACTTCGATAGGAAAAACAAACAAAACTGCACGCAGGAAAAAATACAAAAAAAAGGGGGTGGGGGTGGGGGTGGGGGGTTGGCGCTGTTGTGTAGCGACGCGCTCTCCCTAGGGAGAGCAGCCCGAATTTCACACAGAGAAATTTGTTATGATAAAAAGAAATACAAATACAAATGACACGGATGACTGGTCCAAGGGACTCGGAATTCTTCAATGATACCAGCAACGTGAATTCCAGTAATGATCGTTTCTTCCGTCTGGAGAGAGCCGTGTTGATGCTAGCAGACAGCTAGTTGGCGGTGTCGGACTGAGTGTGTTACTGTGTCAGGATGATGGAGGCAGCTCGTTGTTAGCAACCGGCTGGGCTTGGTATGAACGTAACCTTATGCTGCTGGTCAGGAATCTGCCTAACAGATGGGCTATAGTGTGTATATATGGATTTGTCCGAACACAGCGAAACCTCATTGAGAAACTGAATAAAAGAGAAGACAACGAACAGATGAAACAAAAAAACAAAAACAAAAACAACAACAAAACAAAAACAAAAACAAAAACAAAAAAAACAATAACAACAAAAATCTGAATAAAAGACACAATACCTATTAGAAATCCATTTGGTTTAAATGGAGGAAATTTACGAAGAAGATGAGAGCTGATTACTGGATTTAAAAAGAGAGAAAGAGACAGAGCGAGAGAGAGAAACACTCAGACAGACAGACAGACAGGCAGACAGAGACAGAGGGAGAGAAAGAGACAGAAATACAAACAAAGACAGACAGACAGAGACAGACAAAGAATGAGAAAGAGATGGAGAAAGAAAGGGCGTTCGAAGAGCGAAAGAAAGACAGAGACAGAGAGACAGACAGCAAAAGAAGAAAGAGACAAAGACAGAGAGACAGACAGCAAAAGAAGAGAGAGACAGAGAGACAGACAGAAAAAGAAGATACGGATACGGATACGGATACGGATAATTTATTCATGTATAGGCCATTGCCCCTCATGAAGGGGTACATACACATGATCATGTAAGAAAAGCAACAAAAAAGCAACAAAAAATGAGCAGTCATATCATCAAGAACAACTTCAATATTCTAAGACATCAGAGTTGATCGCAGTCTAAATGCTTTAAACAAATAAATTGACAAATTACGAATGGTCTGTTCATGCTGAGAAGCCATGAGTAATGCTAATCTATGCTGACTTTGATTTACAGAATTTGGATGATATATACCTTGTTCTTAAGTCATGCAGGACAGGACAAGTTAGGACGAAATGTACTTCATTTTCTTCCTCCTTGTTGCAAAGTTTACACCTTAGATCAGTTGCATTATGTGTTCTATATCGGTAATAATGTACTGCAATATCAGAAATACCAAGCCTAAATCTTGCCATTGAATACTTTAAATGTCGATCTATGTTTAAAAACAAATACGTTTTGACATCCGGTACGGTGCAGAATGTTCTGTAAACATTAAATCTCTCGCTATTACTTATATGAAAATCCCTAAGAAATACGTCAATACTCTCTACGCCTTGGTTTAACCAAACGTAACCAAATCCATATATATACAGTTTACAGCGGATGTTCGAAACCCAGTTTCTTTTGTCACGTGCATCCAGATCGAGCAAGGTTCGATATGATTTGTGTGGTAATCTAGACGCATTCATTCTCTTTAACTTAAGCCAATAACTAATACATCTTATACATGAATTTATATAAATAGGGTACCTGTTTGTTTCTCCATATACAAAATCGTTAGGTGTTCGCATTTCTACTCCTAAAAATCTCTTGAGCGCAAACAAATGTACTTTTTCCCAAAGAAATGCTGCATTATCTAAGCCCCATATCTCAGCACCATATTGTAAGATGGGTTGAACTTGTGAATCAAATAACTTTAAAAGCGTATTCATGGAATTATTTTTTAGCTTGTATAATTTCTGTAGAATACACAAAAATGCGTTTTTGGCTCTACTGACTAAGTCACCACATGCTGCCACAAAACTCAGTCTTGTAGTAAAATAAATTCCTAAATATTTGTATGCGTTCACTACAGGCATAGATACTCCATTGTAAGTCCATCTTTCTCTGGCAGCTAAGTACCCCCCCCCCCCCTTTCTGGAAACAATGATATCACTTTTATTCATGTTCACTTTTAAATGTAGTGCAGAGGCTGCACGAGACAAACTATTCAGCTGCGTTTGTAAGCCGATAACGGTTTCAGACAATAAGGCAACATCATCAGCTAATAACAATAAAAACAGCTCTAAATAGTCATGTGTGAATGTTGCACCATGCTTTCCCTCTCTAATAATTTCTAATGCTAACTCGTTAATGAATAAAGAAAACAACACAGGACTACAGGCATCTCCTTGCTTCACGCCTCGGGTACAGTTAATGTAATCAGTCAATTTAGCCCTACATCTGATTCTTGCTTTGACACTGACATACATGCTATGAATACATTTATAAAGTTTACCTCTGACACCATTCTTCCAGAGTATAGGCCACAGTAATTTTCTATCT
>NC_134877.1:52359216-52364216 GCF_041734735.1 Babylonia areolata
CGCGCTTTGAATGTGTATAAATATGTGTACGCAATTGATTTTTGCCCATGACCTTCAGGGCTCAGCCAACAGATCTGTGAAGTCCACTCGTCGTATTGATTTTAGTATTTCCGAAAAAGACCACTTGGGCGAATGAACATAGTGAAATCCCTGTACACTGAGAGTAAAACACACAAGCTTTTTATGTATTGAGTATAATTTCAAAATGTAATGTTTAAGATGAGAAAGATCAGTTTAAAGCAAATTAAGTCCCCTAGCATTAATTACAGATTAATTTCCCTTTTTTACTATCTGCACCAAAACGTTTGCAAAATAAATAAAACTTCCATGCTTGGCAAAAGAAGTTCCTGTTTGAACAAAAAATGATAATAATGACTGTTCTTGTTGTTGTGTCAGAATATCAGATCAAACTGCCAAGTTTAGAGAATACAAAAAATATAAATATAACAGTAAATGCAGTTTGCATATAATTAGGCTTCATTTTTTTTTGTTTTGTTTTTTGTGCCCATCCCAGAGGTGCAATATTGTTTTAAGCAAGATGACTGGAAAGAACTGAATTTTTCCTATTTTTAGGCCTAATTTGGTGTCAACTGACAAAGTATTTGCAGAGAAAATGTCAATGTTAAAGTTTAACACACACACACACACACACACACAGACAACCTAACACCGGCTTAAAATATAGACTCACTTTGTTTACACAAGTGAGTAAAAAAATAAAAAAAAAAAAAAAAAAAAGAACCAACTACGCTTGGTCCACTACCCTTGTGAAATAAAAATTCGTTTCGTTTCTCTCGCCTCAGTCTCAGTTTTCAGTAGCTCAAGGAGGCGTCACTGCTTTCGGACAAATCCATATACGCTACACCACATCTGCCAAGCAGATGCCTGACCAGCAGCGTAACCCAACGCGCTCAGTCAGGCCTTGAGATTCTCTCGCCTCGACTTCAGGTACTCTTTCTTGTCTGGTGGGCCTGCATCATCATTCACTCCTTTCAGCACATCAAGAAACAAGAGAGGCAAGGCCTTCAAGACTCACTTGTGATACACTTAAAAAAAAATATTTTAAAAAATCCAAGCTTTTTATGTGTTGAGTATAATTTCAAAATGTAATGTTTAAGATGAGAAAGATCAGTTTAAAGTGAATTAAGTCCCCTAACATCAATTACAGAGTAATTTCCCTTTTTTACTATCTGCACCAAAACGTTTGCAAAATAAATAAAACTTCCATGCTTAGCAAAAGAAGTTCCTGTTTGAACAAAAAATGATAATAATGACTGCTCTTGTTGTTGGGTCAGAATATCAGATCAAATTGCCATGTTTAGAGAATACAAAAAATATAAATATAACAGTAAATGCAGTTTGCATATAATTAGGCTTCTTTTTTTTTAAATTTTGTGCCCATCCCAGAGGTGCAATATTGTTTTAAACAAGATGACTGGAAAGAACTGAATTTTTCCTATCTTTATGCCTAATTTGGTGTCAACTGACAAAGTATTTACAGAGAAAATGTCAATGTTAAAGTTTACCACGGACACACACACACACACACACACACACACACACACACACACACACACACACACACACACACACAACCGAACACCGGGTTAAAACATTGACTCACTTTGTTTACACAAGTGAGTCAAAAACAATAGCAACAAAACTCTGGCGCTCGAATCAACCTCAGAAAGAACATACCTCAGCACATCACCCCGCAACCTCCACCACCCCCCCCACCCCCTCTCGCTCGCAATCTCTCCGTTGGTTCAATGTGTCACAGAGTTAAGTATAAGATCAGCACCCTCTGACATAAAACTATGAAATCTGTCCCTTTCCAATCTCTGTGACTGCCTTCACTTCAGCGTCTTACTTACCTCGCTCTGTCTGATCAGCTAGTTTCCGACCCACTGTGTTTCCGCGTCTGGCATTATATTATAACTACCTCTTTGAAAGTGGGCCTTTCCTCTTCAGTCCTTCCTTCCCTCTGTAGAAGTTCCAGTTTCATATCTGCATGTAGTCATTTGTCTTTCACAGCTTTGTTGAAGTGTGAAGCATGTGTGTGTGTGTGTGTGTGTGTGTGTGTGTGTGTGTGTGTGTGTGTGTGTGTGTGTGTGTGTGTGTGTGGTAATTAAGCGCTTTGATGGTCTTCGCACAAGATTCAGCACAATACAAATACTTCTGTTGTTGTTGTTGTTGTTATCATCATCATTATTACTATTATCATCATCATCGTTGTTGTTGTTGTTTTTGTTGACGTAGACGTAGTTGTTGTTGTTGTTGATGATGTTTTTGTCGTTGTTGTTGTTCTTGTTATCATCATCATCATTATCATCACCATCATCATCATCATTATCACCATCATTATTATTATTATTATTATCATCATCGTCGTCATCATCATCATCATCATTATTATTATCATTACTATTATCATCATTATCATTACTATTACAACGTAAAACTGGGCAAAACGGTTCATATATTTCTTTACTGGTGTGTCTGCTTTGGTTTCGTAGTTTTATCAATTTGCTCGGTTGCTTGTTCATTTATTTGTTTCACATTTCTCATAGTTGTTTATTTGTTTATTTATATGTTGATCTACTTGCCAGTTTGTCTGTTTCTTTTGTGTTTGTATCAATCTAACTTGCATAGATTTTATCTCCTGTTTGATGTGTGTGTGTGTGTGTGTGTGTGTGTGTGTGTGTTCTTGTTCCTGTTCTGTTACCTCATTGTGCCCAGTACCCCTATCCACAAAACAACAACAACAACAACAACAAAACCCACCATACCCAAACTCCCTCTTTCTCGCAAAACCGGCTGCACCAAACTCAAACCACACAAAACCCAACAGGACGTGATTAATTGAATATTGAAACACGCCAACCACCCGACATGCCAAAGGATTCCCTCACACTTTCCACGCTTTCCTATGTTGCCCTACCCCCCACCCCCGCCCCCCATGACTCCCCCACATACAACCCCCCCCCCCAAAAAAAAAACACAAAAAAACAAACAACGCCCCCAAAACACCGTCACTCCCACCACCACCCCTTAAAATAAAACTTTCGAAACAACCGAGGGATATTTAATATCCTCCAAGTAAAATGACTATTTACCATGCGTGCATATCTCCTTCTTGCTGTGTCTTTGGAGGTGGTGGGATGGGGGGTGGGGAGGGGTGGGGGTACACGGAGCAAGAGAAACAGAGAGGAGGGGGGGGGGGCTGCCTGGGGGACTGACGATAGTTTGACGTGCTTTTTTTTTTTCTGTGACTGTTCCCTCTCTGACGGAGGGCGACTTGGAGTCCGATGTAGGCCAGTTTATGATGATCGTATATTATCGTTGAAGGGCAGCAAGGTAAAGGTATGCAAACACAAGGATCGCTGTTGGGTTTTGACGACCTCTCCCCATACTGCCTAGGAGCATGACACAAGCTTTAATAAGCAGGAAGAGAGAGCGAGAGAGAGAGAGAGAGAGAGAGAGAGAGAGAGAGAGAGAGAGAGAGCGAAGAAAAAGCTGCACGAGGCATGATGTTTTTTGCTGTCCCGTTGCGCTCCGTCTTGTTGTCTTTTTCTTTTTCTGTGGGAGACGACACGACAGGCCTCGTCCTTATTATTGTTGTTGGGAGGGCTTTGGTGTTGCATGCAGTGAAACCGCAGCTCCACGAAAGCTGTTTGGGCCCGTTGTGGGGGGGGGGGGGGGGGGGGGGCGGTGGGGTACTGGCTATATGCCAGCAAGGTCATTGCTCCAGCTCTTCACACTGTCAGAAGTCTCTGTTTTCTTGCAAAGCCCAGGATGCGAAAGGTGTAGCGGTATTGTACTGTACTGTATTGTACTGTATTGTATTGTATTGCATCATTTTCTGTCACAGCCATATTTTTCTGTATGAAATAATTCGGGCTGCTCTCCGTGGGTTAAACGTGTTGCCACAGTGAAGCGTCATCCCCCCATCCCTCCCCCCCCCCCCCCCCCCTCCTTTTTTTATACATATATTCAGATATCTGCATACACGTGTGTTTGTTTCACTGTCAGAGAGGATAGTTACATAAATACAAAGAATTCGACTATCAACAAGAAAGTATTAAAATTATCATTAAGTCCTGTCGTTTTTACAGCAAAAGGCAGATGGAAAAGGACAAACAAAAAAATATGGAAAGTAGGAACGAAGGAGGCAAAGGAAGGAAAGAAGGCAGAGAGACAGAGAAATGAAGAAAACAAGAAAGATAGGAAGGTAGGAAGGAAGGAAGGAGGACTGAAGGATTGAAAAGAAGAAAGGGAAAAAGGTAGAGGGACAGTGAGGGAGGAAGGATGGAGGAAAGAAGGAAGGAAGGAGAAAGAAAGAAGATTCAGGAACAGGGAGTAAGGAAGAAAGAAAAGAAAGAGGGAATGAAGGGAGAAATAAAATCAAAATCATCAGTGACATAGCGAATCATCATCATCATCATCATCATCATCATCATCTTGTGTGTGTCAAAGGAGAGCAATGCTCAACATACAGGTCTGAATGAAAATTTCTAATTGTTGAAAGCAGTCAAATAAAGTCTTTTGATTTGAAATTGAATGGAACTAAAAGCTGAACTACAAAGAAACGACTCTATCATAATGACGATAACAGCAAAAATTTTTAAAAAATGAATAAAAGAAGAAGCGGAAGAAAAGAACACAAAAACAACAACAACAACAAAACACAACCATGATGATGATCATCATCATGATCATAATCATGGTCATGATTATACTACTACTACTACTACTACTGATAACTACAACAGCATCATCATCATCATCATCATCATCAGCAGCAGCAGCAGCAGCAACAACAACAACAACAACAACGATGATGATGATGATAACAATAATAATAATAATTGTAACCAAGCACTCTGCTTGCTTAAAAAAAAACTTGTTTCACACACAAGCTACATTCGACGTCAGTTTTCGCAACTAACCCGCCAGACTTCAATGGCCCCCACAGAATGTGTGACGCCATTCCCGGTTTG
>NC_134877.1:52376716-52401716 GCF_041734735.1 Babylonia areolata
CCTTGAGAAACTGAAACTGTCATGTATCCCAAACAAAAACAAAGAGCCTATCAAGCGAAGGTCTGGTGAAATTTCCAGTGTTGCACATACACACAATAATGCACTTTTCGTAGATGAGCAAGAAATGGCGCATGCGCAAGTCTGTATTTCACAGAAATTCAACAAGGAAAATGATAACAGATGGCAGCCACACTGAGAGTTTGAATGCAAATAAAAGCTAGGAAAAACCCTTGTTTTGTAGTGTCTGATCATAACACTGTATGAATCTTGAACAGAAAGAAAGTGAACCAGAAAGAAAGTAATGAAGTTAGATATCTGTTTTGACAGACACACAGTCATAACAGAACCGGAAGTTGGAACAAAGAAGAGCTTTGCTAAGAAAAGAACCTCTTCTTGTATGCGACATCAATCCCAAAACGTGCCAAACAAACGTGACAAATACATGCACTGTTTGATTTCAACTATAATATAAACAAATACGATAAACATCATTTAAATGTATGACAAAATCTGCCCATTTGTTCAGACTGTTCATCAGCAACTGGTTTCACAAACAAGATTTTCCACTCCCACTCCCCCCCCCACCCCCAACCCCCTCAGTAATTCATTTTTCAAGGCAGCTGTATGAAACTAGATCCTTGTAGACTGTACACTGGGAGTAAATAAAGAACCACCTCAGAACTACAACTGAGTGTGGGTTCTGTGACACAGTCTGTGCGCTTATTTCTCACAACTGGAGAGATGCGAGTTGCTACACACCTCTATCTATTTTTTAATGACCAATAGAGTGATGGTAAATGGTATAGACCTCATGCTCAGGTCTGCCGAATGACACATTATCACAAACACAGCTCAAACTCCTCTTGGTAAAGCCTAATGAATTCCGAAATAAGAGAATTTAAGAATTTTCTGAATTAACCCCTCACTTTTCAGTCATCAATACTGCCGAGGATGACTTTGCAAGGGAAACCCTTTTCAAGAAATGCTGCGATGACAACAATGTTAACAACTTGAACGAGACGTATGAAAATTCCTGTAAGCTTTCTGTTCACTTAAAGCGTTACTTACTCTTTAATATCAACCAGCTCTATCTTTCAACACTATCTCAAATTCACCTAATCAAACAAACCTCATTTTAACATTTCACAAAACACTGCTTGGAAATTGTTTCATGCTTTCTCAACACAAAAGAACAGCTGGCAGACTTTTTTTTTATTTTTTTTTTAAATCGGGTACCATTCACACCTTACATGCAAAAAAACGAGAGAGAGAGAAAAAAAAAGTGCAGGTCGCATGACAACGCTCAGCATGCGCAGCCTCCTTCCTGTGCCTGGGGCTCTGCAGGGGTGTCTTTCAAGTGAACCTCCGACATCTCATTGCCGCGTTTTGGCCTAGGCTGTCCCATGGCGGGTAAGGCTGCTGCTACTCTCCGGAATAACTGTTTGACGTTGTATCCTGCCTTGGCACATGTTTCTATAAACATCACGTTCAACTCCTTCACCTTCCTCTCACCCTCTTCTGTGGTCACTTGTCTTTTGTCTGACAGGTCTGTTTTGTTCCCGACCAACATGATTATCACATCACTGCCACGCGTTGTCCGCACGTCGTCAATCCACTGGAAGGTCTGGTGAAAGGAACTGGCATTTGTGATATCATAGACGACCACAGCGACGGAGGAATCTCGTATGTAGCTGGGAATGAGGCTGCGGAAACGTTCCTGTCCCGCTGTGTCCCATAACTGCAGCCGAATCGTTCTGTCTTCAAGATACATGGTTTTGGAGAGGAAATCAATCCCCAATGGTTGCCTGATAAGTGTTGTCAAAGCTGTCGTACATGAATCGAGTAATGTGTGAGGTCTTTCCAACACTCCGTTCACCAAGGAAAACAAGCTTGAACTTCCTCAATGGATTCCCAAATTCACCTGAAGATGTCATTTTGTGTTTTTAGTTATTCGCTGCTTTGAGAATGGTTTACTCCGAAGGTCTAGTAATCAAGAAGATTCACGATTTTGTGTGTGAGGTTTCTGGATAAATAGTCGCCACGCTCGGACCCTCGTTTTTCTAAGTAAGTGGACTTGTCAATGATGCTATTCCTGTTTTTTCAGCTGCTGTAAATACCGCCCTTCCCATTCGTTACCACCTGCTGACAACCTTAGACGTAGCTCACGTCATTAGTTTCAGTTTCAGTTTCAGTAGCTCAAGGAGGCGTCACTGCGTTCGGACAAATCCATATACGCTACACCACATCTGCCAAGCAGATGCCTGACCAGCAGCGTAACCCAACGCGCTTAGTCAGGCCTTGAGAAAAAAAAATATAGAGAGAGATAAGCTTACATAAATAAATAAATAAATAAATAAATAAACGTCATTAGACTTTGTTTTTAGCGTTCGTAAATTGTAGGAAAATCACACTGACATTTTCGTTAAAAGCGTTTCTCTCGCTCTGCTATTTTCAGGATCAGGTTGTGGGTTAGAAAAAAACAAAACCCCATGCCTGATATTTTCACCCTTTTCTGGAAAAATAAAATTAATGAGAATGGGGACTGAGACATTTCAAAACAAAACACGATAACATTACAAGGGTTGGCACAACACAAATGCAGTAAAGATTTTTCGTTTGTTTGTTTTTGTTCACGGCACAACACTAATTAATTACTGTATTGCAACACAAAGGGAACCAAAGACACACACTTTTTGACAAAGAACCCACACTGAGCAGCAACCTTTAGGAATGGTGGAAAGGAGAGAAAGGAGAGAAGAAAAAGAAAGGAGACGTGAATCCAGCTGAATTCAATAAACGAATAGTTATCCTTTGCAAAGCGGTCCATACAAAAACTTATGCTGTGGTCAAAACCATTGGTGTGGAGAACTGATCCCGGTCCTGTTGCTTCAATAAAGAAACTTTAACCCCTTGACTGCTGCTAACAAGTATTCTCATCACTGAAGGGCGCTGACTTCAGTGAGATCAGACAAAACTTACAGTTTAGGACGTCGTTCATCATTCTATATTTGAGACTTTCAGATATATATATATATATTATCTAAGTTCAACCAGGGGCTGTGGCGAAGTGGCCCGCGTCTCGGAATGACGGCTGGGGAGACGCGTTTTCGATTCTCAGTGGAGGTGGGATTTTTCGGCCCGCGGCCGGCTCCTACACAAAGTTGAGTGAGTTATGGGCTTAAATGGGAAGACTCCGACCACAAAGTCGAGTATCACCCACTTTACTGGTGTGTTTTTTGGTGTGTTGCTCAAATTTCCTGACCTGGTTAATGCCGGGATATCATTATGAAAGGAATCGTAGTCGAGTACGGCTTTGTCACGTGGTTCAAAGCCTCGAATGGACCTCCACAGCATCCTCCTCCTCCTCCTCCATCATCTGTAAAAAAACAAAAAAGTTCCCAGTTCTGTGGCCTTTCATGCCCTGCTCTCACGGTGACCTTAGTTTCGATCCCACTGCACTCCCATGCTTCGGCTGAGTCCTGTCAAAAGTCTTCGGTGCCCTCAGATTCATGGGTATGGTGAAGATGATGTTGCAGAAAAAAATATGAGAAAATTAAACACACACACACACACACACACACACACACACACACACACACACACACACACATATATATATATATATATATATACATATATATATATATATGTATATGTGTGTGTGTGTGTGTTTCCTCCTCTCTCTCTCTGTCTCTCTCTCTCTCACACACACACACACACACACACACACACCTCCATCCCACCCCATCCCCCAAACCCCCATACCCATACCCCCCACACCCCCATCCCACCCACTCCACCAGATACAAAACCTTCGTCCCTTTCTATTCCCACCCCAAACAAGCGGCTGAGCGAGCGAGGCTGTAGAAGTCAGAAGACCTTTCAAGGCTGACCCCATACACGCCCCCACCGCACCCCACTCCCTCCGCCTCCGAGCTCTCCTCGTCCTGCCCCTCCTCCGCCACGCCACCCAGAAGTGACGTGTGAACTGAGGCCTAAGATTGCCCGTCAGAGCGGAGACCACACCTGGCGTCCACTCCTAAATGACTCCGGCCACTGTTGGCGGGACTGACCATCTGACCAGCCAGATGACTAACAAGTGAATGGCGACGAATGACTTGACTCACTGACTGACCTTGTGGGTGCAAGGAAGTAGCAACACTGTGGTTTCAACTTCCCTTTTTCTTCGCTCAAGAACGATGTAATACAGCAATAAACACTTTAAAGAAGAGGAAAACAAAACGTGAACACAAAAGTAAAAGCTTATAAAGCGTGCTGTTGTGACTGTATACGCGTACAGAATTGACCACAACAAAGAAACAAGAACACTACTAATGAAATTGTGGGAAAATACCACACACACACACACACACACACACACACACACACACACACACACACACACACACACACACACACACACACACACACACACACACACACACCGTTTGTTTGTGTGAGGGTCAGGACAGAAAAGGGCACTGGGTTCTACCAATCCTAGAAAGGATACGTGAGCCTACCTGTACATAGGGATTATAAACACACACACACGAGTAAATTATATATATATAGAGAGAGAGACAGAGAAAGAGAGAGAGGGAAGAGAGAGAGAGAGAGAGTCTTTGAGAAAGAGAGATTTTTTAAAATTAAAAAATAGATTAAAAAAAGACCAAAATACCAAAACAAACAAAATATTTATCACCTACTTACCAGTAAGCCTGATACCGATCACCCAGCTGAAATCACTTAATGTCGCCACAATACAAAACAAAACCCCCACCCAAACTAAGTTGAAACAATTCCAAAACATATGTTTAGCCACCGTACAAATTACAGACCGTTTCGCTTCATTGGAAACAAACAAAAGTCTGCTTTGCCACAGTGTTGCCTGCAACACAAAAGGGCCTACCTGAAGACAAGACAGCGATGTGTGGTGGACGATAATGGCAGTCACCAAATCCAAACCATTCCTACTAAGATTAGCTCAGGGAGAAAGCAGGTCTTTCTGCACGCCAGGCGAAGGTTAAGTTCGAGCGAAATCAACTTCAGGAAAGAAAAGACTAATGTTTGTCCACGAAACGTTCATAGCAAGGGAAGATTAAAATCAAGACTAAACGCCAAAAGAACGAGACTTTTTATCCAGACCTTTTGCGCGGTCAGGGAAGGTTTAAATCAATACTAACCCTGGAAAAAACATGACCAGTTTGTCCGTAAGTATTTAGCGGATTCTAGGGGGCAAGAGGGTTACAATGGAAACTTGACTCTCTTAGACAAAAAAGAACGTTATTGGAACTGAGTCGTTGCTCGGGAGGGGTGTGGGGGGTAGAGGGGACGAGGGGGGCGACAGGAAAGTCTAATTGGGGGGTGGGGAGGGGAGGGGATGGCGGGGATCAAAAGCGACAGCGGAGAAGGCGGACACGCGTGGGAAAAAAACAAAACAAACAACAACAGAAGATAGGAATCAGCCTGGGGGCCCTGGACACAAAACAGCTGTCCTCTACAGCTGACCCCAGCCTACTGGACTCTATTGTCCAGACGTCCCGGCTGCTCCAATTGCCATTCTGTTTGAACAGCTTTGAGATCAAGCGACAACTGGAAAAAAAGTCAATAGTCATGCTCCCTTGGACGTCCACTTAAACGCGAGCATGAGTATGTGACATTCGAACTGAAGAATAGAAATGAAAAGTACAATGTTGTTGTTGTTGTTGTTTTCTCCTTGCAAACAAGGTTCTATTATCCCTGTTTTCCACCACGATCACAGCTATATTCTCAATGTAACGAAACCCGAGAGGCTGTAAACGAAAACACATGTTTACTTGTTTACATACATCCCTAATAATATTTCTGGTCCAAATGAAAACAGGTAGATCTGTACGAAGCTGTACACCATAGCTAACAAGAAGGAAGAACGGTAAATATGGTGAAAGTTATGTTTGGGTGATTTGTATCAAAAGCAATGTTCTTACCCCTCAGTTTAGTGACATCTCATATGGCATTGTCCATACCACGTTCCATTCATGCAAGATAAATTTATGAAACATTTTACATTGGTGATTCCTAGTAAATGATATCCCAAGTATGTATTGACCAGAAAACGAAACATGAAAAAAAGACTTTTTTAACTCTGGAGGGTGGGTAAGAAATAAACAGGCGTGTACAATCCAGCCCTACAAAAAAAAAAAAAAAAAAAAAAAAAAGCTTACGAAAAGATGAAAAAGGCGGAAAGCATGATTGTGATGATACCATACTATTGGGGAAAACAGGAAGTGAAAAAAACAAGTAAATAAACAATTTGAGATGTGGTGGCGCACACAAAATAAATTACATTTCCCAGAACCCATGAAAAAGAAAAAGTAAAAAAGAAGGAGGAGGAAGAGAAGAAGAAGATGATGAAGATGATGATGAAGATGATGATGACGTTGTTGTTGTATTTATCAAATACATTTGCCCACCCTCACCTTATTTTCTCCCAGGCTGTGGCGTAATAGCACATAAATGGGATCACATGTTAAATAACAGATTGATTCATTCATTCATAAAGACGAAGAAGCAGAGGAAGAAGAGGAGGAGGAGGAAGAGGAAGAGGACACGAAACTGCGAAACAAAACAAAAAGAAACTGATAATCCCGTTAAAGACGTTATTCATCAAACAATAATTGAGTTCTGTTAATGACGCATATCTTCAAGCCACCGGCATTTTGTTGTTTTTCACAGGTTGAAAAACATGTTGTTTTTCTCTGGCCCTCAGTCCTCTGTAAGCTGTGTACCTTTATACTTGCATAATCAAAAAAAAAAAAAAAAAAAAAAAAAAAAGCCAATCACTCATTGTTCCGTAAACTTGAGATAATGTTTTGTCGAAAATGGTTCCAGAAATATTTATTCATTCAGGTATAGAGTGGAAATCCCAAGTTTCAAGTTTTCAAGTTTCAAGTTTTAATTATCCTTTCACTCCTATTGGAGTATGGAGGATTGCTGCAAAATAATCTTTTCGTGCCCAGAACAAACATTTCCAAATACACAACAATGCCACATAAAAGTTGAGAAAACACAATTGTCTTTTAACTCCAAAAGTGTAGCTGGGCAACATTTGCAAATCTAATCATCTTACTAACAGCTAAAATGATTTTTTTTTGCCTCCTTTGAGCACATTACAAAAATTAAAAACCGATTGTGGAGACAAATATTGTTTAGGAACATATCTATTTCGTAACTGATCATAATTGGGACATTCCATTATAAAACGAAACTCATCCCCAGTCACAGACATGTTACAAACCTTACAAAGCCGTAACTCTCGTGGTATGCCTTTGTGTCTCTCTGTAGCTTATGATTACTACTTCGAAACCAGAAGAAGCCGATGACGTAATTATCAGGCATTTGACTTATATAATTCTCTCTACCAAATCCACTTTTGAAATTTCGATAAAACAAACATTTACTACTCGCCTCTATAGCATGTCTCCATAGATTTTGAAAACTATCTCTCAAAGCAATGTTGATATTCTTGCAGAAAGATTCCCTCTCTTAGAAGAATTGAGCATTCCAAACACAGTCATACCCTGTTTCCATTAAAAATGTGTCTGACGTAACTCATCCATTTTGAAGAATAAATACCATTTCGATATAAATCAAGTAATATCAAATATATTTTCCCAGAATATTTTTCTGTGTTTGATTTCACCGGGCTGGTCCAAAATCGAACAAATCTCATTTTCACTGACACACTAATTCACTCTCTTTCGATCGTCGTTTTCTCCTGTTTGTCGGTCTGTTTCTGTTTCCATCATAACTGACACAATCAAACTCGGCAGTACATCCATCCCTCTTTCCAGTTCTGTCAGGAATCTCGGCGTTGTCCTTGACAACACACTGTCCATGCAAAAAATTATCAGTCAGACATTTCAACCCTGCTACTGTCAATTGCTGCGCATCTGTTCCATCCAGAAATATCTGTCCACTAACGCAGCATCTAGACATTTCGTTTCTCCCATTCTCTCTCGCCTTGACTACTGTAACTCTCTATTGTCTGGTTTGCCTGCTTCATCCATTCAATCCCTTCAGCGATACAAAACTCTGCTGCCCGACTCGTCCTCAGAAAGAAATTATCTGAGCACATCACTCCTCTTTTGCAACACCTCCACTGGCTACCTGCCTCACACAGAATAAAGTAGGAGATCTACACTCTATGTTATAAATGTATTCACAAATCTGCCCCTTCCTATCTCTGTGGCTGTCTTCACCTCAACACTCCATCTCGCTCTCTACGATCGGCTTCGGATCCACTCTGTTTACACATAACCAGATTCAAACACTCCACTGTAGGCCGCCGTTCTTTCTCTGTCTCTGGACCTTGCATTTGGAATGAACTTCCTCTTTCGCTTCGTCAGGTCTCCGCACTCGCTCTTTCAAGTCTGGTCTTAAAACCCACCTCTTCCCAACATAGCCTCTGTTCCCTGCCTCTTCCTTGTCTTCAGTTTTTCCAGTTCATGCGTGTGAATGACTGGTGCGAAAGCGCTTTGATTTGTCTCTGCACAAGATTCAGCGTTATATAAATATAATAATTATCAATCATTATTATTATGTTCATGTACAGAAAAATCGAGAACTAAGGCGCAAAGGAGACTGCCAGGTTCCATGAATGGATTTATCAGCAATCGCAGAGACTGCTCTGTATGAACACCAACATGGAAAAAAAATCCATCGTTTTACAAAGACAGACAGAGGCCGCCGACATCCACTATGACCATGTCATCAAAAGACCACAACGAATGACTGCAGACTGTCGTGTGCGCGAAGACAGCCATATTACACCAGGGAGTACAAACGGTACGGTCTTTAGCCGCCCAGCCTTTAAACAAAAAACAAAACAAAAAAAGAAAGTAACCGCCGGCGCTTTGGACACGACGTTTCTATTATTGACCTCACGATTCCAATTTCCTCGCTCCTTGCCCAAGCAGTCCTCAGACATGTGGGAGGTCCAACCGAGAACAAGGCCCACCACAAAACGTCGCAAAGCCTCGTGTTGACCCATCCTCAGAACTAGCGACTTGTACACACGGAGTTTCACGTGGCGGTCTCAGTTTAGCTTAGCTTTCGTGCTAGAGACATGACATGGTGGATGGACCCTCCGCTTTGCCGTGGCCATGTGCCCATCTGCATGGGGATGCGGGGAGGCAGCCTCTGAAGTCATTAATGACAAGGATTGCTACCTGCCCCCGCGGTGTTGACTTAACGTGACGGGCTGGGGTGGGGGGGTTGGGGGGGGAGGGGTTCTGTGGTCTGCGATCATCTCTTGACAAAGCGACTTGTGTCTGCAGGGCAAGCGAGAGGAAGTTGGGAAGTTGTTGATGCTATCACAAACCCCACCTCCCTGGTGTAGCTCACGGGGTGACCGCCGCACGGGTTGTGCTTGCGGAGCGTGTCTTGGGATCTCTGAGCAGAGGCCGCATGCTCGGGGCAAGGCGACGGCCTTGAAAGGTTTACGGGGCAGAGGGGTGACTGGAGCGAATGGTCACACCTCAGTGTTCCTTACCTGTGGTTGTTGTACAATGTTGAGGCCGCAGGGTGAGATGAGTTGCATAAAATTTGTGCGGTGTGCCCTGCTTTACGATGATGACGACGAGAATGATATTGATAAAGAGGATGTTGAGATGGTGATGATGATGATGATTCCCATGGTGATAATGACGACGACGGTGGTAATATTGATCAGGACGATGACGATGACAGATGTTGATGATTGCGACAATTATGATGATGATGTTGATGATAAAGATGATGATGAAGAAGAAGAAGAAGAAATAGAAAAGGATGATGATGATGATGATGATGATGATGATGATGATGGTGGTGGTGGCGGCGGTAACATTGATAATGAAGATGATGAAGCTGATGGTAATGATGAATTTGTATGTACTTCAGACTGAGAGTCGCAAAGCGTTCAAATTTGTGATGAAAATGACTTGGCTTTCAACGTCACGACAGTGTTTGTGATATTAATAACATTAAATTTTATCTTACTTCTTACAGTCATTTCTGACAGACTCAACACTCTGCCTTACAGCAATGGTGAGCATCACGAACTGACGTGCAGGTGTGCTGGAATTCCGGCCTCTGCAGATATGTCAGTGAGGGAAGTAGTGGCCCCGAACAGCTCTCTACACTACTATTCAAACGAGGAGGATGGGAGAAACCAAATATAGTTTTGAACCAAGTTCAAAATAAAGAGCTGCAATAATATTCGTTCTTTTACATCTTTCTCCAGAACCTCTTGACAAACAAGCACACAATCGCGCACGCACCCACAATCACACACACATACGCACAGACACGCACACAAACACGCACATCAAATAAGATGCACAAATGAGGGAGATTCATTAAAGACTTCCGCTGACTCACTTCCCATGGACTGAGAGGAAGGAGGCTTGGCACAGTTAATAGTCTTTCCCTGAACACGTACCACCAAGGTGACACGCGTCTCCCATCGCTATATGCAGCTGTGAAGACCTTGCCAGTATAAGTCTGCAGGTTGCGCCAGAAGCCACGACTTGACCACGGGAATAAGGTTTCATCGTCTGGGAAGTGCTCGCCACTCAAAAATGACTTCATGGTTGGAAAGAGGTAGAAGTCAGAATGTGCGAGGTCAGGAAAGTAAAGGGGTGAAGAATGATTTCATCGCCTCAGGACCATGTCCATGCGAGTTGTGAGCCTGGGGAGTTGTCTTCCAGGAGGCGGATATCTTTATCGGTTTTGATGGCCTCCTGCAGTTTCTGCAGCAATGAAACGTAGTGTGCCCCGGTAACTGTGCCCAGTAACTGTGGTACCCTTAGCTAGAAAATCCGTTATTACTCCCTCGCGCTGGTCCCAAAAGACCGTGAGTATGACCTTGCCCACCGAGGGCTGGTGTGATGAGAGTCATCACATCGAAGCAGACGGGGTTTTTTTTCGTGTGGCATAATACTTTGTTGAGATAGGCAATTTTGATATATATATATATATATATATATGTGTGTGTGTGTGTGTGTGTGTGTGTGTGTGTGTGTGTGTGTGTGTGTGTGTGTGTTTGCACGAGGCGCATGCGGTGCTTAAGTGAACATACGGGACTAACGGACGAGACAAGACAATACGGAGACAAGCATAAACACGTACATTAGCAAACGTGAACAAAGTATTTCTTATTTTGATTCAAAGAGCTTGTGGGTTGGCGCTGGCCGTGACCTAGCAGCCGCAACAGCAACAGCAGCAGCTGCAGTAACCGCTGATGGCGGTACCGTGGAGGGCAGCCAAGCTGTGGAGAAGGCGCTGAGGAGCAGCCTGTGTCCGGAACTGAGGACTGGAGTGAAACGGACTCTTGGACATGAGTATTCCCGTTATGTGTTGCGCAGTGTGTTGTGTGTTGTTGCCCTTCACCCATAGTTACTATGAGTGTGTTAGTGAATGTGTGAATTTTTCAAATATAGTGGAGTTTTTTTATTGAGATATTTGCAAAGATATCCGTCTCCTGTATGATTATTATGCACGTGAACATGGCTGATTGAGAGGAGTGAGAAGTGAAATTTTCTGTCTGTAACTAAACAGGTTTTAATGGATGTCTTTACAGCTGGACACGTGCCTTCTTCGGAGGTGAATCAAACTGCTTCAATTGCTTCGACTGGGCGTTAGTCTCTGGATCATAGTGATGGACCCATGTTTCGTCCTGCTTGATTAGACTGTCGAAAAAGACTTCGTGGTTTTCTTGGCACATTGTCAAAAGAGCCTGGGAGCACGTGACTAGTTCCTGCTTCTGGAAAGGTGTGAACAACCGGGAAATCCATCGTGCAGACAACTTCCGCATGTTCAATGGTCACGAATGCTTTTTTTTTTTTTTTTTTTTTTTCCAACAAACCCCACACTGATCTTGACGTCTTGGGATACATTGCGAACGGTTAAATGGCGATCCTCCAAAATGGCGGCCTCCACTTGCAGGATGGTGTCTTCATCCATGGGTGACTGTGGTCGTCCGGGAATGCGAGTCGTTTCCAACGATGTCTGTTCACACGTGAACTGACGATGCCAGTGCTTGACTACGTCATACGATGGGACATCTTTCCCCTAAATCTTTTTCATCTCATCGAGCGTCTCCCTTGGTGTACAGCCTCTCAAGTACAGACACTTGATAACCGCTCTGCAACTGGCTCCATTATCACACACCTTACTCCACCATAGCACCTTTATGAGGTCAGATATGTACATGACCACGTGAACTATAAAGGATACATTATTTACAACAATAACACAAAGGGGAAGAAGAGGAGGAAGAGAAAGATGTAGAAAAGAAGAACAGCAACAACAACAACAACAACAACAACAAAAAGAAGGGGGAGGAAGAAGAAGTAGAAGACATGATGTAGAAATGGTCAACATGAGTAAGATAATCGGAAGTAGAAAGGAGAGGAAAAAGAAGGGGATGATACGAATTCTTTACAACTGTATAATATGTACAGATGAGTCCGTGAGCAAGCTAAGGTCTCGAGAGTGTAAAAAAATATATACTTATTGAAAAAAACAAAACAAACGTAGTAAATCAGCCGAGGAAGAGGCGAATGGATTGTGTGGAAGAGTAGAGAGTTCGATGAAGAAGCGGAAGAGGAGAAAAAAGATACGAAGACATGATGGAGAAATGGTAAACAAGAGTTAGTTGATCGGAAGTAGAGAGAAGGGGAGGAGGTAAAAAATATATTTAAAAAAGAGAAAAACACTGGGAGAAAAAACAAAAGGGGGGGGGGGGGAGGGGGGATTAGGATTCTTCCCTCCTGTGTACAAGTGACAAAAGCCGAGTGAGTTCGTGAGCGAGCTGAGGGCTGGTGACTTTTTGAGAAAAAAATCTTCTCTGCCGATAATAAGCTGAGGAAGAGCCGAAGGGATGGGGTCAGGTTGCCCGTGCGGAGGAGGGGGAGGGGAGGGGAGGGGATGGAGGTGTGAGAGTGATGAGAGGGCTGGGGCCGAGAGGAAGGTGTTGTGTTGGTGGTGGTGGTGGTGGTGAGGGCGGGAGAGGGGTAGGTGGGGGTAGGGGTGGGCATGAGAGGAGGATACTTTAACAGCTGTGCGTGCAGACTCCATGGTAATGCCGAGTCCCATCCCCTTAGTGTCCACAAGGTCAGATTAGTCACACTTCTCTCTGTCTCTCTGTCTCTCTCTCTCTCTCTCTCTCTCTCTCTCTCTCCCCTCTCTCTCTCTCCCCTCACACACACACACACACACACACACACACACACACACAGGACTCCATGTGGCTGGACGGAGCAGACTGACCCAAACCATGCAATGCTGTCTGCCCACTGCCCTCTCTGTGTTATTATCTGGTCTTGTCTTGTCTGATCTCCCCGTGTCTTTCTCTCTCTGTGTCTCTCTGTGGGCTATCTCTATGTCTTTGTCTCTCTGTGCCTCTGTGTGTCTCTGTCTGTATGTCTGCCTCTCTCTGTGTCTGTTTGTCTGTCTCTATCACACACACACACACACACACACACACACACACACACACACACACACACACACACACACCATGTATGTTTGACCTGTATGACACGTGTGACATCCGTCGCTGTCTGTTTCCATGTGCTTTTTGTGTGGCTTGAATAATTATGGGCTATTGCCCGAAGTACAGTGAGCGGTCTGAAGTCTTTGTCTCTGTCTGTCTTTGTTTCTCTCTGTCTGTCTATGTGACTGTCTGTCTGTCTCTCTGTTTGTCTGTCTGTCTCTTTGTCTCCGTCCCTCTCTCCTCTGTGTGTGTGTGTGTGTGTGTGTGTGTGTGTGTGTGTGTGTGTGTGTGTGTAATTTCGTATTTGTATTTTATTCATTGTCTTGTATTGTTGGTGTCGTTGTTGTTGTTGTCGTCGTTGATGATGTTTTTTTCAGTTTCGCTTTGAAAAAAGAGGAGCGGAAGAGATGGGTGAGAAAGGTTGGTTTGGGTGGTTCGGAGTTTTGGGGAGGAGGCTTAGTAACCTGACCCGCAATAAGTCTGCTGGGCATGTGAGTCGTAATAGACTTTTTATTTCATTTTCTTATTGACCCACAAATCAGAAAGGTCGCGAACACATAATATTAAGCCCACCATTCTCAGTCTTTCAGAGTTTAAAGAAAACAATGCTGGGTGATTATTCAATGTATTTGTATTTGTGTTACTCTTTTTTGTCACAACAGAAATTCGGGCTGCTCTCCCCGCGGAGAGCGCGTCGCTACACTGACAGCGCCACCCCCCCCCCTCCCCCCCCCTCCCTTTTTGTATTCTTTCCTGCCTGTAATTTTATTTGTTTTCCTGTCCAATAGGATAGGCCCTCTCGACCAAAAGCACACGCGTAAACATTGTGATGCCTTACATGTGAATATCAAAGATCGATGAATGTGTAAGACCTGTCTGACTGTTACCTATTTGGAGGGGCGGGGGACGGGGAGGGGGGGGGGGGGGGGGGTGGAGCAGGGAAGAGGATGGGAAGGGAGACGGACGGTTGACAATACGAATACGTATCTGTGGAATGACAACCAATAGTTTAACGCATGGATACAATGGTGGTCGAGAGGGTGACAGAAGGATGACATGTATGAACAATAACAATAACGGCTGATAAAGTGACGTGTTTGTTTGCAATGACGGTTGCTTTTGGTGATGTAGCCAATCTGTGTGCAAAATGTGGCTGCTGATGCTTTTGGGTGCAATGAAGGATGATGCAATTATACGCTTGACAGGGTGACGTATTTCTGCAATGACGGTCGGTCTGTGGACGTATCTCTGCAATCAGGATTGACTGAAAAACATATCCGTGTGCGTCGACAGCAGATCAGGTGACCCATCTTTGTAAGGACAATTGATAGTGTGCGACTCAACTCTGCTATGACAGTTGTTGATAGGGTGACGTGTCTGTGTCTGTGTCTGTAATGACGTTGATAGGATGACGTATCTCTTTAATGAATGTTGATAGTGTATGATACACTTCAGAAATAACGGTTGATATGTTGACGTGTATGTGTGTGTAATGACGGTTGATAGCGTGACGTATCCCTTCAAATGCGATTGATATGGGGACGTATGTTTGTGTAATGACGGATGATAGGGTGTCTGTGTGTAATGACGGGTGCACACACATAAACACACGCTCACCAACGCGCACGCGCGCGACAGAGAGAGAGAGAGAGAGAGAGAGAGAGAGAGAGAGAGAGAGAGAGAGAGAGAGAGAGAGAGAGAGAGAGAGAGAGAGAGAGAGAGACATTCGCCGGGAGGGTCAGACAGACAGACAGAAAAAGAAAATGGAGAAAAAGAGAGAGAGATAGCGGAGGGGGGGGGGGGGGCAGACAGCGATATAAAAGCTCATTCATTAGATAAAAGAAAACACCAACTAGCATTTACGATATATATTTCAAAGGCAGAACTGTATTTCATCCATTCAGGGAACAAAATAATAAACACAATTCTTCAAGCATTCCACATTCTCGAAAACGAAGGTACTTTTCACAGAAACGAGCAACAGCGTAACACGTTCACAAATCCACGCTTCTGGATATTCTCCACACAGTACCCAAAAAAGTTACATTGATTTAATATTTTGATTAAAACAAATAGTCATATCAAAGTTCATAATAGTAATAACAATAACATATTAATAATAGTAATAATAATAATCATAATAATAATGATAGTAATGATGATGATAATGATAATAATAATAATAGTAATAATAATAATAATAATAATGTTGATGATGACGATGACGATGATAATGATAATAATAACCATTTTGACAACGTAGCAAACAGCAACAATAACAACAACACCACTGTAACCAATATTATCTTGTGTCTCCAAACAGTAACCAGGAGTAACATCGACAGGTATACATGTATGTTGTCATAAGTATCCCTTCGCAGCGGATACCAGTTATGATCATCAAAGGTGAAGTTGTCAAATGCGTCATGCCATACAAACATTCTCTCCTGTTCGGCGCTTTCTGGTAGGAGTGTTGTATGCGTGACGCTGTCGGTGTAAAAATAATAATTAATTAAAAAATATATATATGTATGCATGTATGTATGTTTTGAAGTGGCGTCAGAAATTCCACAGATGTTTTGACTCGCTCGATGAATTGAATTGTGACTGAATATATTATGTTTGGGAGTCTGTATTCGAGATAGTGCGCTCTCAATGGCCTGAGAATAAGGTACGTCCATGGAAATGGCGACATCTTTCTGTCACTTTTCCGACTTGTTTCTTCTTCTTACAGTTGTTAAAAGGAAACAGTTGAATGTATTTATCAGTGTGTGTGTGTGTGTGTGTGTGTGTATGTGTGTGTGTGTGTGTGTGTGTGTGTGTGTGTGTGTGTGTGTGTGTGTGTGTGTGTGTGTGTGTGTGTTTGCTTGATCTTTGTGTTTTCAGTCGAGGGTACGCATGCACGCTCATCATGCCCTTACACTTTCCACACACACACACACACACACACACACACACACACACACACACACACACACACACACACACAGCCTACCATAAGGAGGCGCCACTTGTCACATTATTTTCACCGCTCATACTTCCGGCTTTTTTTTTTCTTTCTTTCTTTCTTTCTTTAGAAAAAACAAAACAGAACATTTTCCATTGTGTTAAAAGCAACAGTAGCAAAGCGGCACAAGAAAACAATGAAGAATGTATGTATGTATGTATGTATGTAAGAGCAGGCATCTCTCCCTATAAATGCACTCCACTGGAGAGCAGCATGTTCCACACTCTGTCAACTTCAGGACAGTTTTCTCTCCAAGGTTGGAAAAAAACAAACACGATTGCACTTTAAAACAGAGACACCGAAGAAAGAAAAGGCGAACAGAGAGAGAGAGAGAGAGAGAGAGAGAGAGAGAGAGAGGCAGGGAGGTTACACACACACACACACACACACACACACACACACACACACACACAGAGGGGCGGGGGGTATATTAAAAAATATATTGATAGACAGCGAGAGGGGGGGGGGGCAGAGACCGAGAGACAGAGATAGACAGAGATACAGATAGACAGAGACCGCCCAAAACAGGAAAAGACAGAGTGACAGAAAGAGAACACATTTCTTTGAAGCCAGAAAAATCTGCAGTATATAACACAAAACAAAAATAAATACGATTTAATTTTCAAAAAATCAAAATAGAATACGACATATGTAGAATTGAATAAAAACAAAAACAAATGGAAGGCTCTTTTCGTCACTTGCATGCAGTGGTGGAGTTTAAAATAAAATTTTAAAAAAAGAAAAAAGTAACCTCTACCTCCCGACGTTTCCACCTTCCTCCCAACCTTTCTCCCTTTAATGACAATGAAATCACACTGAACAGTCGATATATGGCTACACCAGGTTTATGTTACACATTTCATACGGTACTGGCCTGTGTAAGATCTGAAGATGACAACACATGTACTATACTTAATCATTGGGACCATTCCACTCCACTAAATGTGACAAAGTATTTAAACAAAATAATAAAATTTAAAATAATAAAAGAGAAGAATAAAATATGACATTATCGTTAACATCGCAGCGTAATTCAGTACGCCCAGTCAAATCCTAAAATCTATTGCTAACTAACATATATATCGGAAGGTGAGTCATTCGTCCGGAAGGGTCTACTTTTTAAATTTCCTTTTATCAAGGGGTCGAAGCAAAAGGTTGGTGTAATATCACAAGAACGTGATTACACAACAAATAAATATTCATCTGGAAACATATTTTGGGGAAACGATTGTGTATTAAACGCTTTTTAAGGACATACAACCCAACTCTCACCCCCATTTTCATACACTTCCTACGTATTTGAAACCTGTTCTGTCTAAAGCTGTTGAACAACAACAGTTCAGCTGGAGAAATTGGCAAGTACAAATAAAGTGGTCATCTTTTCTTCCTTTTTTTCTGTCACGAATGTATTCAAACTTGACTGGGTCTGTTTTACCATGTCAACTTCTAGTCTTGCTTATTGAACAAGGAAATGATCTAACTGGGGAAATCAGTGACTGGGATAATGGGAATTCGGGGTTTGGGGAAATCAGTGACTGGGATAAAGGGAATTCGGGGTTTGGGGAAATCAGTGACTGGGATAAAGGGAATTCGGGGGTTTGGGGAAATCTGTGACTGGGATAATGGGAATTCGGGGGTTTGGGGAAATCAGTGACTGGGATAAAGAGAATTCGGGGGGTTGGGGAAATCAGTGACTGGGATAAAGAGAATTCGGGGGGTTGGGGAAATCAGTGACTGGGATAATGGGAATTCGGGGTTTGGGGAAATCAGTGACTGGAATAAAGGGAATTCGGGGTTTGGGAAAATCAGTGACTGGGATAAAGGGAATTCGGGGTTTGGGGAAATCGACTGGGAGATTGGGAATTCGGGGTCTGGGGAAATAAATGACTGGGATAAAGGGAATTCGGGGTCTGGGGAAATAAATGACTGGGATAAAGGGAATTCGGGGTCAAGTGGAAGAGAATGGAAGGAAGAGTGCTGGAAGAGAGAGAGAGAGAGGGGGGGGGGGGTAATATTCAGGCTTGTGGCAAACATTATAGCTTTCTTTTTTTTTCCTTTTTTTTCGAACTGACGTTTCAACATAATTCATCAGACCCATCATCTTATCATCTTTTTTCACAGAAAGTAGCAAGACGTCGCTACTGCGTCATCATCTCCTTTATTCTACTGCACAGCTAACATTTTACCCTCGACTGGTTTTGGGGGGGCTGCATACTCTTGACACATACGTATCATACACATGCTCAGAATCCATGCACACACACACACACACACACACACACACACACACACACACACACACAGCAAACTTCTCATGTTTTCACAGACGTCAAGAGCTTCTCTCCTGTTGGGTAAAAATGAAATTTAACCGTGCTGTAACATTTTCAACAGCAATGTTCAATAGGATTCAGATTTGATGTCGCCCAGTTCGAGAACGAGGCAACTAATTATGAGGGAGTAGTGCTGCGAAGCGGGGGTTTTGGGGTTTTTTTGTTTGGGGTTTTTTTTGTGTGTGTGTTTTTTTCAGCTATGTTTATGTTCGATACACGGAATTACAATAATAATAATGATAATTATTATCATAATAACAATAATGTTTTGACTGATTACTCGCAGTACAGGGGTTGGTACACAAAATACAAGGCCTGTGATGTCTGCGTGGATGCCATTTTCACGTTGAAACCAATTAACTTATAGAAGAACACATATGTACAGAAAGCACACAATATCATCAAAAACATTCGCCAGTAAGTAATAATGGTACGTGTTCATCAAACACGAAACATACCCCACCCCCCATCCGCCACCCCATTCCCTCACCATTATGACCTACGTCAAGCATCAGATGTGTCTTCCGATGCACATAACAAAAAAACAAAAAAAATCTCTTTTTCTGTTGTTATTGTTGTTGTTGTTGTTTTAAACAAACATTTCGATATGCATGGGATATGATTTGTAACCCAATGGAATGGTTGCAGTCCAGTAATCAAGTGCTCAACAAAAAGGGGCGGGGAGGGAGAAGGAGGCTCGTGAAGTCCAAACGTCGTTTTGACGACACCTTCACAAACCAACCAACAAAATAATAATAATAATAACACACACGACGATACAACAACCATGCGGCTTTAATTCTGACCTTCATTGTGTACAATCATAACGTCAGAAACAACAACACGCGCACGCTGTATGAGATTGAATAATACTCGTGATACAAAGCACATGCATTATAAATAATTTATTTTATTTTTTTTCTTAAAGCAGCTTCCACAATGGCATGACATGACAAAGTGATGAATGAAGAAAACAACTGAAACTCAGCACACTAAGTGACACAGACCTTTGACAATAAGAGAGTCGTACTGTGCCGTTTGCATGTGGCAAGCAAACATAAGGATCGGAGTACCGAAACAGAAGCAAACAACAACATGGTCTGTATGTTCCGGTTGTTTCGTGTAACCAGTCAGTGACCATGACCTCGGCGCAACACGCGGAGGCCATTGCCTACATGTCTGAACACAAACAGGGACTTATAGTCAAGTCTTTTCTGATGTTGTTCTTGTTTTAACCAGCATCCATGACTTCTTTGAAGGAAGAGACAGACAGACAGACAGACAGACAGACAGAGACAGACAGACAGACAGAGACAGAGGGAAAAACAAAGGAGGGAGAAGGAAAATAAATTCGACACCACTTCGGAGGATTCCAGCTGATGGTGAAGACACGTCTTTGGCGTTCTGTTTCGTTTATTTCCCCAGTAAATATCCTACACGATCTTCTGCTGGTTTATTCTTTTTCTTTTTTTTTTCCTTTTTTCTTTTTTTTTTTTTTTTTTTTTTTTTTCTTTTTCTCAGAAACAACACAATGATGTCTACGACGCTGACTTTGATTACAAAGAGGTAGATTGTTTAAATTTGAAAAAAAAAAATGCTTGTCACGTTGTGGTGGCCAACGACACAGAGTTACGTTCTGTTTCCCTCATTGTCAGTAGTTCGTGTCCCGAAAAATGCCCACTGCCTTTCACTGAGCCACCGTGTCACTCAAAACTGTGAGTCCGCTTCCTACCAGTCAACAAATAGCTCACATCACTTCCTGTTGTTGCTGCTGCTGCTGTTGTTGTTGTTTTGTTGTTGTTGTTGTTGTTTGTCACTGTTGGAAGCTTTCAAAACGAGTTCAACAAGACGAGGCAGTGGGGAAAAAAAACACACACAACAACAACAACAACAACAACAAAAACTAAGAATGTCCACGACGATTTCATCCAAGTTTCGGTTATGCGTGCTTTATTTATGTACAAGATCGGTCTTTGGGGGACCGTTTCAGTCATCTGGATGCTGTCTTCAGTTTTTGTTGTTGATCATTCTGCTACAATATGACGTCCAGCCTCGGTGGGTGGGTGGTGGGAGGGAGGAAGGGGAGGGAGGAAGGGAAGGGAGTTGTGGGGATAACGAACAGTTTGATGTGATGTTTATCGGCAGTGACTATATGGGAGGGAGAGAGGGAGGGAGGAGGGTCGGTGTGGAGGATGAGGGTATGGAGGGGTGGGCTCGTTCACCAGCAGCTGTTCACAAAGTGGAGACTGGCGTCAGTGGTGGGAGAGGGGTGGGGAGCGGTGGGGGAGGTCGAGGGGGCATGGGGGAGGAAGGGGTGTGGGGATGGGGTGAGGTTGGGTGGCACACGTTCTGTTCATTCGTCTGCCTGCCACTGTGACGAGTGATCAAACGGCATGCACACCACACAGCAAAAAACGGACTGACTGACTGACCGACCGACTGACTGACTTACACGGGGATGGAGAACTTTACAAAGTCTTATTCTTGATCGATTTGTGCTCGCACATCAACACACACACACACACACACACACACACACACACACACACACACACGATTCCCTTATGGCCCAGTCGTATGAAGTACACGACAAGCCACGAGTGCGTAGAAGTGTTAATTCAGGTGGGGGCCGAAAGCAAGGGACAGGGCGACGCGTCACGAGTCACTGGGGACGAGAAAGACGGCAACAGGAGGCGGATGTCAGCTATAGCACCATGGCAGCCATCACATGCACCAGTGACGACTCCAGCCAGTCTGGGACACTTCCATCAAACACTACTGTACTGTCCGGTCTGTTCGTCTTTTAACATTCTGGTGGAGAGGCGGCGAGGCAAAAAAAAACACAGAAAACCCTCTTAGTTTTTTGGTTTGTTTGTTTGTTTGTTTGTATATCTCCACTTTCCGAGTCTCTCCAATCCGCAGCGTTTTAAAAACCCAAACCAGCAGCTAGCTAGTCTCTTCCTAGAGAAGGACCACTTTGAACAACAAAGCCATCACGTTGTCTACGTCTCTTTTGGAAGGTGGGGTGTGTGTGTGTGTGTGTGTGTGTGTGTATGTGGGCGGGGGGTGGCATTCTAAGTTCTGGACCGACAATTATCACAGACTCTGGATGCGGCCTCAGACAAAAAAAAAAAAAAAAAAAAAAAGTCTCACCCTCCCTTGCCACCACCACCACCACCACCATGCTAATAACGCTTTGTTGTTTTGCTGTTGCTGCTTCACGTCCAGCTACAGGAGCTTCAGTTGTTCTGCAGCCACTAAGGTCACGGTCCTCAAGGTGTCCTGTATGCAGGACTTGAAGAACGTCCACGGCACGGCGGGATGGAGCGCACAATCACGGGATAAGGCTGGTGGGAGCGAAAGCAGCGCAGACAAAAAACAAAAACAAAAAACAAAAAAAACGAAAAAAGATGGACACTACTGATTGAAGATTCTTCTGTCTGTCCTGCAGCCAAAAACATCGCCAGGAGAAAAAAAAAAAAAGCAGTGGGGGACGGGGGGGTGGGGGGGGGGTAGTCTGTGAGAAGCCCGAATGGTAATCATCATCCCCTTTCCCCGTCCCTTCTTCTGAACGTTTGTTTTGCAGGCATCTTCATTGCTCTCTACAACAACTCAGTTGCGAGCACCGACCTTCTTAGTTTAAAGACCTGAGGCTCTCTTTTCGCGGGGACAAACTTTTCACCACCGTGTCTGAAATTCCTACCGCGACTGTACCATGCCAACTGCCACCGCTGCTGCTGCTAGTGCTGCTGTGATCAGCGCTTTTTTTTTTTGTAGCCTTAGTAGCAAGCGTGAAAGGTGTGTGTATGTATGTATGCATCTATGTATGTATATATATACATGTTTGTATGTATGTGTGTGTGTGTGTGTACGTGGTGTGTGTTTGAAGGTCATCGCTTGACGTCTTTCATCAACGCGGAAGCGGCGGCGGCCGCGGCGGCAGGTCTTTTGACGTTTCTCAGCCCCATGGGAGGACGCCTTCTTCTCATGGAGCGCTCGTACCAGTTCTTGGAGCTGCGACTCAGCGGCCCCACGCGGTGCCTGTGGCGTACCGGGCGCTCGATGTTCTCCTTGTTAAACTGATAGCATCGCCGGCGACGGCGGTCCTGGCTCCGGTAGCCCTTCATGCGGCGGCCCCGCTTGTTGAAGCCCACGTACCACATCTTGTTGACCCGGGACTGCAGCATCGTGTAGTTGTCCTCCAGCTGCTCCTTGAACAGGCAGCGCCCGTCGTCCGTCACGTCGTGCTGTCGACACGTACACACACACACACACACACACACACACACACACACACATACGCACGCGCACGCACGCACACACACACACACACACACACACACACACACACACACACACACACACACAGAACATATAATAAATCATCAAGTCAAGCAACTTGTCAACAGAAGGAACTGAAACATTTGCATGTCTGAGGAGAGTAATGATGATATGTGGGTGTCGAATGTAAGGTACGTATGTGTGTGTGTGTGTGTGTGTGTGTGTGTGTGTGTGTGTGTGTGTGTGTCTGTGTGTCTGTGCGTGTGTGTGTGTGTTCTTTTTTGTTGTTGTTATTTTTCTTCAAGCTGACATACACTGGCTGATTGTGTGTTTGTGTGCGTCTGTGTCTCTGTGCGTGAGTGTGTGTGTGTGTGTGTGTGTGTGTGTGGAGAGAGAGAGAGAGAGAGAGAGAGAGAGAGAAAACATAGAAATGTATCACAGTCAGAGACAGAGACACTCGAGCTAACAACACAGTCAGAGACAGAGACACTCGAGCTAACAACACAGTCAGAGACAGAGACACTCGAGCTAACAACACAGTCAGAGACAGAGACACTCGAGCTAACAACACAGTCAGAGACAGAGACACTCGAGCTAACAACACAGTCAGAGACAGAGACACTCGAGCTAACAACACAGTCAGAGACAGAGACACTCGAGCTAACAACACAGTCAGAGACAGAGACACTCGAGCTAACAACACAGTCAGAGACAGAGACACTCGAGCTAACAACACAGTCAGAGACAGAGACACTCGAGCTAACAACACAGTCAGAGACAGAGACACAGTCAGAGACAGAGACACTCGAGCTAACAACACAGTCAGAGACAGAGACACAGTCAGAGACAGAGACACTCGAGCTAACAACACAGTCAGAGACAGAGACACTCGAGCTAACAACACCCAAACGCACGAGCTGAAACCAACAACCCAAATAAAAATGCCAGCTACTGTACCGACCGTCTTCGCATTCAAAGTTTGATGTTTTCTATCACCTTTAGTTTCATTTCGGGATATTCTATTCCATCATTTAGTTTAAGATAAATGTTTGTGGCAGGCTTTGTAAACCAACCTTTGGGGCACACCATTTCAACTGTTTGTTTGTTTTTTTTTTGTTTGCTTATTTGTTCGTTTGTTTTGTTATTCTGGCTGAGAAAGAAACCGGGGTCCCTTCGAGCAGCTGAAACCGAAATGAAAAGGACACATAAAAAAGACTTTGCAGCCTGTCTGTACAAATATTCATAATCGTGCCCCGTCTAACACACACACACACACACACACACACACACACACACACACACACACACACACACACACAAGAATGAGAGGTATGCAATAAGTAAGCGAGCGACTAGAAAAGGGCAATGGTTTCGTATACATAATCTCACACGCAAAAATTTCTAAATGCATACAAACGCACGCGCACATATGCACACGTATGTACACGGGCACACCCAACAAGAAACACAGCACATTCCCTCTCTCCGTCTCTCCCTCTTTCTCTACCCCCGCCCCCCCTCTCTCTCTCTCCATCTACCCCCCTCTCTCCCTCTAACCCCCCTCTCTCTCTCCCTTTGTCTCTCCCTCTACCCCCTTCTCTGTCATCTGCTCTCTCTCTCTGTATTTCTTTCTGTCACACACACACACACACACACACACACACACACACACACACACACACACACCACACACACACAAACCACACACACACAACTCAAGAACTCCAATCCCAGACCCACACCCCCCCCCCCCCCATCCCCCAACCCGAACCCCAACCATACCCCACCCCCACCCCCACCTCCCTACTCCGACCCCCTATACAGATAAACGTATTACACAAATTTACACAAGGCGGCCTGGCA
>NC_134877.1:52409216-52411716 GCF_041734735.1 Babylonia areolata
TGTTGAGGACAAAATGACCAGACACGGGCAAAATATTGCGCCCCTTCCCTTTTGTGTGTGTGTGTGTGCGTGTGTGTGTGTGTGTGTGTGTGTGTGTGTGTGTGTGTGTGTGTGTGTGTGCCCATCCCTGTGAGAGACACACCCTGAGCACTAAAACTTTCTGATGTCTCCTCCCACCAGCACCCAACAACAGCGGGTTTCCCCCCTCATCCGCAAAAGCAGCGGCTCTTCAGAGACCGCCACAGTGAGACAAGGGGTGTCTGACGGCGATGAGGAGAAAGGGGAGACGCTGGGTGGTAGTGGCTTCAGCAGACAGGCGATATTGTATATTGACCATTGCACAAAGCCCCCCCTATCCAGCACTCACTCTCCACACACCCCCCCCTCCCCTTAATCAGGGAGGCCGTAAAGTCTCCGGGCAACGCAAGCGGAGAACGTGGACAACCACCCCCTCTCCCCTTCATCCCACCCCTTCAATGATGACGAAGAGCCGCCACTATTGCGCGTGGTGGAAGGGTGGTGAGCAGATGGTGAAGGGAGGACGGGGTGGGGGGGGGTCGCCTCTCAGAAGAAAAGGAGACAGGAAAGAAAAGAAAAGAAAAAAAAAAAAAGCCGCCTCCTCCACTGAGCTCGTTGAATGGGCAGTGCCCTCACTGCTGCAGGTCTCAGCACCGGACGGCCAAGGGGAAATAAAACACTAATAGTCCCCCCCACCCTCCACCCCCCACCTCCGGCCACTTGACTCCCCGCGATAAATAGCCCAGCTCTCGCCCCCCCCACCCCCACCCCCCACCTCCACCCCCCCACCCCCCCTCTCCATTGGAAAGAGATGGCTTCATCTGGCCCCCGGGGTCGGCACGGCGTGCGGTATGACCCGTCATTTTCCAATTAACCCTAAGGGCCAGGGCTCAGGCCGGCCAGCAGATGCGCTATCAGAGCGCCCGGCCCTCATTGTGGTCAGCACAGATTGTCCACTACCACCACCGCCACCACCACAGGTGGCGCAAGTCCAAGTCTTCCTTGGCGGAAGGTGGGTGGCGAGGGGCGGGGGGGCGGTGGGGTTCGGAGGGGGGGGAGGGTAGAGTATCGTGGGTGGTGGGGGGGAGGGCAGTCCACCTCGCTAGCTGGTGGTCAAGTCAGCAAGATCGTGGTTTGAGATCAATTCGTGGACGTGGTTGAAATGGCTTGTAAAGGACCTTGAAAAGGACCCTAGTGATTCAAACTTCAATGGCTCGATGTTCACCTCAGAAATATTAACACTAGTACATTCATCGCGTTTAATGCAGCCTTGATTTAAGCCCGCGTGTGATGATTAAAATCACTTAACTGCTTTAAGCACTCAGCTCCCGTGATTGTTTTCTTTCTGTCCAAACTGTGTTATAGTTTGGTATCAAGGGCAAACGAAAGCAACGAACTGAACAAACAAAACGTTCGTGAAAAGTGCTGATCGAAACACTTTTTCATTGACACGAGTCGAAGAATCAGAATTTGTTCATTAAAGGAAAATTGGCCTGGAACAGTATCATCTAAACAGAATCACATTTGAAATGAAACGAAAATAAATATGAGTGGTGTGTGTGCATCTGTGTGTGTGTGTGTGTGTGTGTGTGTGTGTGTGTGTGTGTGTGTGTGTGTGTGTGTGTGTGTGTGTGTGTGTGTGTGTGTGTGTGCATCTTTGTGTGTGTATGTGTGTGTGTGTGTATGTGTGTGTCTGTGTGTCTGCATCTGTGTGTGTGTGTGTGTGTGTGTGTGTGTGTGTGTGTGTGTGTGTGTGTGTGTGCGTGTGGTTTAAATAGTATTTTATTCGGAGCATGTCACAATACAACAGATTTATAGATGGACAAAACAACAAGAAAATATTATACAAAGTCCTGCCTTGATACATGAAAGTACTAAGTATGTGACGGATATCATCGTAGACAGAAGTATGAAAGTGACCGTACATAAATTCCAACAAAACTAAACTTAGCGCGTGCGCGCGCGCGTGTGTGTGTGTATGTGTGTGTGTGTGTGTGTGTGTGTGTGCGCGCGCGTGTGTGTGTATGTGTGTGTGTGTGTGTGTGCGCGCGCGCGTGTGCGCACTCGCTCGCTGTGAAGAGACAGACATAATGACAAGGTAGAGAAACGGAGACCTGTGCAGTCAGCAGCCTTGCCTCCTCCAGACCTCCACCACCACCAGCACCAGGCATGACGGGAGGGCCGGACCCTTCCTTCACCCTGACCCCACCAGGACCAAACTGGGGCAGCGGGCAGTTTTTGAGCCACGGAAACCGAGGAGCCCCAGCAAGGAACCCATGGGCATCCCTCTGAGCCAGCTGAGCCCGGTTTGCAGTCCAGGTGTTTTTGAACACCGCCATAACAGGACGAGGTATTTCAAGAATTCCCCCCACCTTACATGTCTCTTCACCCCCGCCTGACCCGCCACGCTTGGCTAAATCCTGTGTTTGTGAATAAAAGACATCTGCCAGTCTGTATGACACGCATGGCCGGGCTTATATCA
>NC_134877.1:52419216-52431716 GCF_041734735.1 Babylonia areolata
GCAGGCCAGTCACGCGGTCCGTATCATAAAAAAAAAGAAAAGAAAAGAAAGATCGACCGAGCCATACATAAAAAAAGGGCCAAGCCTTTTAATATATGCATACCACTTTTTCTAAGACGGCGATTAGCACCACAAACCCCGAAAGACCTGGAGCGGCAGTGACTGCAGTGTGTAATAATATCTGTTGGAGCCACACAGACGGCGAGTGCTGAAATGGACTTGACTCCAGTCTTGACTGTTTTGACACAAGCCTGTGGAGAGAGAGAGAGAGAGAGAGAGGGGAGGGAGGGAGGGAAGGAGGGGGGCTGGGGCGGTAAGGGGGGAGGGAGGGGGCGGGGATTACTTTGTTGTGTTGTGCACTACTCCTAGAGGAGTTAGCATCTAGATAAGGTCTTTCGACGTTGCGTTGTAAAGAACTAACTGCTGCACGTTGAGAGTTTTAAAAAAAAATGTGTCGATGCGCGTGATTGTGTGGAACTGATAAAGACAGGATAGGATGAGTGGGTGAGGTGTGAGGGGGAGGAGGCACCATGGAACGTTTCTTGGGTTCTTTGAGGAAGCTTTAACGGGATTAACTTTTAGGTGCTAGAATTGTCTATGAATCTGTCTGTCTGTCTGTCTGTCTGTCTGTCTTTCTTTCTTTCTCTCTGTCACTGCGCACGCGTGCGATGGGCTGTTTCTTTTTTTTTTACTACACAAAAAATAACTGGCTAAAATAAGTAGTCATCATTAGTGCAGCCCGCTTGGGACAGAAAAGGGAAAGTACCAGCCACGCACATTCCAGCTGAAATAATGTTCCCGTTCCGTTCGTTCCCACCTTCCTTGACACCACCAGCTCTTAATCTGGCCCTCCCCTGGACTCTCTATGCTGGCTATTATATAGAAGCAGGCTCGCTAAGCGAATTCCTAACACCACGCCAGTTTGGTTTCGCACCAGATTACTTCAAGGATTTGTCGTCCAGTCAGATTGACCAACTTTGCCCGGGTTCGGAATTAGTGCACCATCCTTCGTCTGGTGTGTGTGTGTGTGTGTGTGTGTGTGTTGTTAACTCTTATGGTGGTCAAGTCATACGGATTATAGTTCTGCTTCTGCGCGCGCACGCAGATGAAACAATATGCACAGTCAGCAAATACTTTTGTATAGAATGCTCTCTCTCACCCTCTCTCTCTCTTTCTGTCTCTGAAAACTAACCACCCGACTGAATAACTAACTAACTAACTAACTAACTAACCATCCAACTAATTGATTAACTAACTAACCACCCAACTAACTAACTGAATAACTAACTAACGATCCAACTAACTAATTGATTAACTAACTAACCACCCAACTAACTAATAACTAACTAACCAACTAACTGATTAATTAACTAACCACCCAACTAACTGAATTACTAACTAACTAACTAACTAACTAACCACCCAACTAACTGAATAACTGACCACCCAACTAACTGAATAACTAACCACCCAACTAACTAACTGAATAACTAACCACCCAACTAACTAACTGACCACCCAACTAACTAATTAACAACAAACTAACTAATTGAATAACTAACTAACCACCCAACTAACTAACTAACCACACAACTAACTAATTAACAACAAACTAACTAATTGAATAACTAACTAACCACACAACTAACTGATAACTAACTAACTAACCACCCAACTAACTAACTGACCACCCAACTAACTAACTGACCACCCAACTAACTAACTGAATAACTAACCACCCAACTAACTAACTGATAACTAACTAACCAACCACCCAACTAACTAACCAACCACCCAACTAACTAATTAACAACAAACTAACTAATTGAATAACTAACTAACCAACCAACTAATCAAGCAGCTAACTAACTAACTAACTGACCGACTGTCAACAAGCAAACAACAGACACCAGAACGACTGACGCGCTATGTGTTTAAAAAAAAAAAGAAAGAAAGAAAGCAGGTCGACCAATAACATAACAGAACCTCAAGCTATCCATTAAGTTCCGCCACTGTAAAAAATATTCTTCCTATAACCATGCATGCCACCATCACCCCCCCAACCCATACTTCTTTTTTTTTCTTTTTTTTTTTAAACCCCGAGCGACTAACACGTACGTACGTATAATACAACGCCACCTCGCCTCTTTTCACTAATAGTAACATGATAATGCAGCCATCCGCCCGACTCTGGCACGAAAACGATGAAGCCTGCTCTCACACTCCATGGCTTGCCTTGGGAGCGTCAACGTGCTTAATCCTTTGCAAGAGTGGCTTAAGTCGTTTTCTCTTCTTTTTTTTTTCTTCTTGTATGTGTGTGTGTGTGTGTGTGTGTGTGTGTGTGAAACCTCCAGAGCTCCAAAGAGCCTATAGGCGTTCTTGACCAAGTGTTGTTTACACAGTCCAGTGGACTTTGTAGGCATGGCTATAGGGAGAAAGAGGATCTTAAGGCTTTTTTTTTTTTTTTTTTTTTTTTTGAAAGGTCATGGTGACCTGTACTGACCATAACTGTGTTTTGTAGTTTGTTTGTTATTGCTGGTTTGGGGGTTGGGGGGGGGGGGGGGGGGTTCGCTTATTTTCTGTTGGTATATTCGTTTAAGTTTGAAGACAACTTTCATCTGCTTTAAAAAAAAAAAAAAAAAAGTCGATTGACTAGTGGTAATTATGTTATGCTTATCGTCTTAAGAGTGATGTTAGGTATAGAGAGACTGAGCAATAACTGTCTTTAATTCAACGGACACTGGGGTGAGACAGAGGGGCAGGATGGGATAATGATCACCGAAATCTTTCAAAATAAATTAGACTGTCTCTCTTATTTCCTCTGTGTGTGGGGGTGTGTGTGTGTGTGTGTGTGTGTGTGTGAGAGAGAGAGAGAGAGAGAGAGAGCGTGTGGGTGTGGGTGGGTGGGTGGGTAATGCCTGTGGTGGTAAGTGTACATTATCAGTCTATATATATAATCAGATTCACATTTACATAGTTGTGAACTTTCACCTACCCGAATAATGAGACGTCCCCGGCGGTTGAAGCAAAGGTACTGCTGTGCATGTTTCCCGTATATCTGCACCACACCCTGTCCTTTGGACTCGAAAATGAGTACAGCTGTAGGACAAAACACACACACACACACACACACACACACACACACACACACACACACACGCACGCACACACACACACGCACATACACACACACACACATGCACACACACACACACACACACACACACACACACACACACACACACACACACACGATTATGTATGTGTCATTTTCAGCATTCGTCTGTTGTTCTATAAAGGATATGTTGTTTCTGTAATTAAAGTTGTTGGGTTTGTTGGGGTTTTTTTCACAGGACAAACAAACATGGAAGTTTTAAACGTGATACAGATACACATGCAATGAAAGAAGGAAATCAGCAACCTGGTCTCCTGGATTGCGTTGATAACAATGATGATGAAGATGACAGTGATGAAGCTGACAACAAAGGATGATAATGATGATGATTATAGCGGTGCCTGTTGCTGGTGATGATGACGAGTTATCATAGTGAATATGTTTGCGGCAGATATGTGACAGATGATGACCAGCAAGAAAAAACAAAAAAACAAAAAAACACAACAACAACAACAAAAAAACAACAACAACAATGTAGTAATACACTGATGAATAATCTATACAGCTGCGTTCAAATCAGCATGAAACTACCTTTCAATCTATCTGTCTATCTATCTGATCTCTCAATATATATTGTCCGGTGTTTTCTGTGAAACACACACACACAAACAAAGAAACACACACACACACACACACACACACACACACACACACACACACACACACACACACACACACACACGCACGCACACACACACATCACATCACACACATTCTTACGCACACAGACAGAGAGACAGACAGGGGCCGGCACAGTCAAGACGTCCAGACAGACAGACAGACGGACGGGGGACATTCTTCAGGACCTTCGCACCTCCTCCACATCTTTCTCCATTGTTTTCAGCGCAACGCACTTTTCAGACACTAGCTGACAACCCCTATCCCTCACACCCAACCCCCGCCCCCACCCCCATCCGCAGCCTCTCTCCCCTTCGCCTCCCCCCTTCCCCCCTTTTCCGTCCTACACCATCTTTCCGTCAACCCTGTCCTTAACAGCTTGGAAAAAAAAAGAAAAAAAAGAAAGAAAGAAAAAAAAAAGAAGAAAAAAGGTCGTAACCTAGGGCTTCGCAAGATGGCGTCAAGTCGCTTGTCCCTCCCCACACTGACTGTGTACTGTGTATGGCGTTGGTGGCGACCCCATAGCAATGTATGTGTCACGCGACTCTCTGTCTGTCTGTCTGTATGTATGTATGTCTGTGTGTCTGTCTTTCTCTGTCTGTCTGTCTGTCTGTCTGTCTCTCTCTGTGTCTTTCTCTCTCTGTCTCTGTTTCATTCTCTCTCTGTCTCCCCCTCTCTCTATCTCTCCGTCTCTCTCTCTCTCTCTCTGTCTTTCTCTGTCTCTCTGTCTTTCTCTCTGTCTTCCTCTCTCTGTCTTCCCCTCTGTCTCTGTCTTTCTCTCTGTCTCTCTCTCTCTGTCTTTCTTTCTGCCTCTGTGTGTGTGTGTGTGTGTGTGTGTGTGTGTGTGTCTGTCTGTCTGTCTGTCTGTCTCTCTGTCTCTCTCTCTCTCTCTCTCTCTCTGTCTCTGTCTCTCTCTCTCTCTCCGTGTTTCTGTCCTTCTCTCTCTTTTCAAAGTGGGCCCCCTCGTGTGGTCTGTATAGTCTTGTGTCCCACCACACCACTAGATGGGCAAAGCACAAGACTGTGTGGTGGAAGGGGTGGGGGAGAGCTAGGAGAAGTAGGAAGAGGAGGAAGGGAGGGGAGGGGGGGGGGGAATGAAACAGGAGGATGGACCCATTCTGACAAGAGACCCCTACTGCACTGCAAGGTCCCCTGATTCTTCTTTACGGGTCATTTACCTTGTTGGGGGAAAGAAAACGCCAAAAAGGTTTCAGAGGTAGGTATGGTGTACTGACTAGGTCCAAAGTTGGAATTTTGGGATTGTATCTGATATCATTTCATTATGTTTTATTCTATTCTATTTCTTTTTTTTTTCTTTTCTTTTTTTCTTTTTGGTCTTGTTTTGTTGTTTTGTTTTCTGTTATGGATAATTAACTGTTGTTTTGTTTTCTGTTATGGATAATTAACTGTTTGGTGACTAATTTTAAATCTTCATAATTAAAGAGAATTATCCGTAGTACGCGTACGTATGGAGCAGAATTACTTGCAGAAAGATATAAATCATAATTTTGCCATGTTTTTTTTATTTTGATTTTTTTTCTTTGCATTTCAAATAAGATTATGTCACCTGTAAGAAGAACTACAACACAGTACAATGCAATGCAATGCAATAGCACAGAACGATACACTGTAATATACTACCGCCCAGTACAGTAACGTTAATAAGTCAAGCATAACGGTGTGATAATTAAAATACATCACCCAAAATAAATCAACTCTAGTCTGAAGCGAGTTGCTTTCGTGTACGACAAACAGCTAAAGTTTCATACATTTTTTTTTTAACAACAACATCATCGTTTCCCTCACCTGAGCAGAACAACACATGTATGACGAACTGTCAATTAGGGAAAAGAAAAAAAAAACAACAACCCTGAGCAACAATGACATCCAGCATTCACGTAGTTTTTAGAAGAAGAAAAAAAAGTCCCTCCTTTTGACAGTGGCAGTTTCGCCATAGTCCACTCCCCGCGCCTTTGGTGGTCTTGTTAGCACGGAGGTCCTGGCTCCTTTGTTGGGACGGGGGAGAGAGACTGTGGCTAATCGCCTATTACTTCAGCTTTGTCATTATTCTATTAGAACCCCTTAGATTTAAGGGGCCCCCAGCCTGCTACAGGTCCTTTCGTGCCCCTAGCAGCCCCTCCTCCTTTAGCAGTCCACTGAGCACAAGGAAGCTGGTTCGTGGTGGTGGTGGTGGGGTGTGGGGGTAACTCGTGAGAAGGTGGAAGACTTTTCGCTGTTTGTTTGTCCTCTCTTCTGGCTGATTTTCCATTCCGTTCGTTCAGCTACACGCTTTGGTGTCGATACACACACGGCCAGTAGGAGGGCTTTTGGGTTTTTTTTTATTTTATTTTCCTTTTTATTAACAGACAAATTGAACACACGGCCAGTAGGAGGGCTTTTTTGTGTGTGTTTTTTTTTTGTTTTGTTTTTTTAATTTTCATTTTTATTAACAAATTGAACACACGGCCAGTAGGAGGGCTTTTTTGTGGGTTTTTTTGTTGTTGTTTTTTTTCATTTTTATTAACAGACAAATTGAACACACGGCCAGTGTGAGGGCTTTTTTTTGTGTGTGTGTTTTTGTGGGTTGTTTTTTTTTAATTTTCCTTTTTATTATCAGACAAATTGAACACACGGCCAGTAGGAGGGCTTTTTTTTCTCTTTTTTTGAATGGACAAGGTGAAGACACGGCCAATATCAGGGCTCTTTTTTTCTTTTTATGAATGGACAAGGTGAACACATGGCCATTAGGAGGGCTTTCCCCCCCCCCCCTTTTTTATGAATGGACAAGGTGAACACACAGCCAATATCAGGGCTTTTTTTCTTTTTTATTAACAGGCAAGTTGAACACACGGCCAGTAGGAGGGCCTTTTTTTCTCTTTTTATTAACAGACAAGGTGAAGATACGGGCAGTAGGAGGGCTTTTTTTTCCCTTTTTATTAACAGACAAGGTGATGGTACTGCCAGTTGGAGGGCTTTTTTTTCCTTTTTATTAACAGACGTGATGGTACTGCCAGTTGGAGGGCTTTTTTTTCCTTTTTATTAACAGACGTGATGGTACTGCCAGTTGGAGGGCTTTTTTTTCCTTTTTATTAAACAGACGTGATGGTACTGCCAGTTGGAGGGCTTTTTTTTCCTTTTTATTAACAGACGTGATGGTACGGCCAGTTGGAGGGCTTTTTTTTCCTTTTTATTAACAGACGTGATGGTACGGCCAGTTGGAGGGCTTTTTTTTTCCTTTTTATTAACAGACAAGGTGATGATGCGGGCAGTAGGAGGGCTTTTTTTCCCTTTTTTTATTAACAGACAAGGTGATGGTACTGCCAGTTGGAGGGCTTTTTTTTTCCTTTTTATTAACAGACGTGATGGTACTGCCAGTTGGAGGGCTTTTTTTTCCTTTTTATTAACAGACGTGATGGTACGGCCAGTTGGAGGGCTTTTTTTTTCCTTTTTATTAACAGACGTGATGGTACGGCCAGTTGGAGGGCTTTTTTTTCCTTTTTATTAACAGACGTGATGGTACGGCCAGTTGGAGGGCTTTTTTTTTCCTTTTTATTAACAGACGTGATGGTACGGCCAGTTGGAGGGCTTTTTTTTCTCCTTTCTATTAACAGACGTGATGGTACGGCCAGTTGGAGGGCTTTTTTTTCCTTTTTATTAACAGACGTGATGGTACGGCCAGTTGGAGGGCTTTTTTTTTCCTTTTTATTAACAGACGTGATGGTACGGCCAGTTGGAGGGCTTTTTTTTCCTTTTTATTAACAGACGTGATGGTACGGCCAGTTGGAGGGCTTTTTTTTTCCTTTTTATTAACAGACAAGGTGAAGATACGGCCAGTAGGAGGGCTTTTTTTTCCTTTTTCATCAACAGACAAGGTGAGCACATGGCCAGTAATGATGATTTGACTTGCTTTGCTTGCCAACGGCCTTGCCACGAACTGCTTGTTTCAGAAAACAAAACTTGCTTGCATACCTTTTGATATGGGGAGCCAAGCGTCATACAAACAGAACAACTATTTCATTGCAGTATATTCTATAACTTCAGGTTTTTGTCGTCATCACCATCCTCTGCCTCTTCGTCCTCCTCCTCCTCATCATCATCATTATCCTCCAAGCTCCCCACCCCTAGTCCCCTACACCGCCTACAAGTCAGTCAGTCAGTCTTTCTGTCTGTCTGTGTGTCTGTCTGTTGTTCTGGTGACGATGAAGTGCATACATGGCTGGGTTCCCAAGCTCTCCTGACTACCTTGCAGTTAATCATGGCTGCTCTACCTGTCAGGACGACATACCTGCACACAGGTGCAGCACCACAAATTACGCAAACTGCGCCGCCAAAGGCCGGACAGACAAGATGGCAAGGAAAGGAACGTCCTCTTTATTATTACTCGGGTTTCGTGGGGCGGGGTGGGGCGGGGAACCAGAAGAAAAGAATACTAAATTGGTGCAGAAGGTTCGGTGAAAAAAATATGAATTCACTGTCTTAGGTAAACGTATTGCATGGTAGTGACGGACGCAATAGCCAAGTGGTTAAAGCGTTGGAATTTCAATCTGAGGGTCCCGGGTTCGAATCTCGATAAAGGTGCCTGCTGGGCTTAAAAAAAAAAAAAAAAAAAGGAAAGAGATTTTCCCGATCTCCCAGAACAACATGCGCAGACCTGTAAGTGCCTGAACCCTTTTCGTGTGTGTACGCACGCAGAAGATCATAAACGCACGTTTAAGATCCTGTAATCCATGTCAGCACTTGGTGGATTAAAAACAGAAATATGCCCAGCAAGCACACCCCCGAAAACGGAGTATGGGTGTCTGTCTACATTGCGGGGTAAATAAACAAAACAGTCATACATGTAAAATGTTACACGTCTGTATGAGTGTGTATACGTGCGTGACTGAAAAATGACTGAATGACACATGAAACGAATGATGAACACCCAATGGCAGATGTCTGTCTGCTCTACCCAGGTAGTCAGTCTGTTGTGCAAAAGACTCCGTGCTTGTAAAGCGCTTACAGCTTGGTCTCTGTCTAAGGAGAGGCGCCATAATTATATGTATCCATATCCTCATCACATTGTCCAATTAACGCTTCGTTAAACTGTGTACAAAAAAGCAAACAAACAAACAAAAACAAAAAAACAAAACAACTTTTGTCATCGTTCAAGCTGCTCAGTTTGAATTAAGTACAAGGTTCAGCGCGTAAGTGTTTTCCCCTCATAAACCTTCTGGGAAACGATTTCCGCGAGCTGATTTTATATTATCATTTATTGTGAATCGCTCCCAAAACATCGCTTTATGAGCTACTACTAATTATGCGTATAATGATCGTGACATTCTCATTCATATTTCCCATTTTCCAAGGACAAACCAAAATTACACACACAAAGACACACAATTTGATTGAAACAAACAACCCAACACACACACACACACACACACACACACACACACACACACACACACACTAAAAAAATTTTGTTTAATAAATAAAATAAATTGAATTAAAAAATCTCGGTGCTGTCTACAAGAAAGCTTTTAGAACCCAACAGCCTTTTCGGGTCGTCAACAAGGAAAGGTTTACTTCAAACAGCACTGCTTGTTTTGCTGTATCGACGGGAAAGGAAGAAGTGGGAGGAAGCGGGGGGACGGGCGGGGGGGGGGGGGGGGGGGGGGGGCAGCGTCGGCTGTGATGTCTATTCTGATGCTAATACGCCTGGTGGTAAACTTGATAAAGGACTGGCGCACTCCGCCGTGTGGCCACACAACCACAACACAAATGTCACAGCAACTTCTGTGTGTCCTGCCAGTCATTGGGGGGTAAAAAAAAAAGAGAAAAGAAACGCAAGCGAGAAAAGCAAAAAGAAAAACAAAAAACAAATAAAAACAAACACACAAACAAACAAACAAAAACACACACACAAACAAAACAAAAAAACAAAACAAAATAAACAAACAAAAAAACCCTTCTCCTCTCCTACGCCTATACCAGTTGTCACACGTTGTCGTTAAGGCCAGGCAGCGATTATACATGGCCGGGCTTTTAATTTGGCGTGTCCACATACCTTCTAGCCCGCTGAGGGAAAAAAAAAAAGCCAACACACACACACACACACACACACACACACACACACACACACACGAAAAAACCCAAAAAAAACTGAGACGCAACAGGGCCAACAGTAGACAACAGGCCTTCCGACCTGGTTGTTGTGATTCATATCCTTCCTTCATCCACCTCTAATCGTACGCGTATCATACACCACCAGCCTGAGAGGACGCCTTGCATGCCCCTGCTGGGGAGGAACAGGGCATAACAGACAGGTGATCGCCTGAAGACGCTGTTCACGTTCCATCATCATCAGTATCACTATCAGTATCAGTATCAGTAGCTCAAGGAGGCGTCACTGCGTTCGGACAAATCCATATACGCAGATGCCTGACCAGCAGCGTAACCCAACGCGCTTAGTCAGTGGATGTGTACTGACTTGGGACACAAGGTGGAGTGGTGGCCGAGTAGTCCGCCTAGGAAGTGGTAAATCTGAACGCCGCACTGGTTCCAATCTCTCACTCGGCAGTCTTTTCTCCGTCCCCCCCGCCCCGTCCCCCCACCCCCATCCCCCTTCACTAACCGTGGTCTGGACGCTAGTCATTCGTATGAGACGATAAACCGTGTGCAGCATGCACTTAGCGCACGTAAAAGTACCCGCGACAACAAAATTTAATACACCCATATACAATAGAACGTGTCTTGATGTGGGCACATTTATTCCAACATACAGCTGTCTGGTACAGTGGAACAGTTCGATGTCTTCGTGTGTGTGTGTGTGTGTGTGTGTGTGTGTGTGTGTGTGTCCGTGTGTGTGTCCGTGTGTGTCCGTGTGTGTGTTTGATCCTCTTTCTCGACCCACTTTCAACCCCTTTCACTTTCCCTGCTGTCCCCCCCCCCTCCCGCCCCCCACCCCGCCCCCCAACACAGCCCGGCACAGTGAAAACGGTGCCCCCTGCTACCGGCTCAGCGGCTAATCCAGTAATCCACCCCTTTCTGGCCGCGGTGTGACAAAACTGCCCATTCCTCCCCACGTTACACGCTCCATAAAGCAGCGCAGCGACGCTGTCGTTCATTGCTGGTCATAAACACGGCGATTCGTTTCCCATAAACTTTGTGGACTTCTGTCACACCTGAACGTCTTCACTTTGGGTTTCTGGACCAAGGCCCCCCCACCCCAGCTAAGGAAGGGCCAGGCCTTTGGGGGGGTCTCTTCCCTAGACGTCCTTGGGTACAGATTTCTGCTGAGATCGTCGGCGTGTGTGTGTGTGTGTGTGTGTGTGTGTGTGTGTGTGTGTGTGTGTGTGTGAACTGTGGGTAATTAGTCTGCATATCAGTATGGAGACGAAGAAAAAGATTTCTGTGTTCAGTAAGGCAAGAGGGTGGAAGTTTTATACAACGTATTTTGCGTGGTCATTCTAATTGGCTTGTACGGGTCACGATTTTTTACCCCTGAATCATTTCATTATACACGTACAGTGTACTTCAAAGCAGTAAGGAGATTTCGCTTAGTTTAGCTTGTTGAAAAGGTTCTTGGTGATCTTGCTGACAATCCTCTAACACTTCAAATACTCCAATAATTAGCAGAGCTGTGCCAAGGATTCCACCACATACATCACATCACAGCTGCAAAAAAACACACACAAAAAACCCAAACCAAACACACACAAAAAAAACAGCCCATATGTATTATGTTCGAACATAGAAAAAGATCCATCTAGAAACTATGCAAGACCGAGGCCGTTTGATTGATATATACACAAAAGGTGATGGGTTCTGAATCAAGACCCCCCCCCCCCCCCCCCCCCCCCCCCCCCCCCCCACACCCCCGGTACAGCTAGCCAGAAAGGCGAGAATCAAACAGATCTCCAACTGTCAGAAAAGCTCCTGGACTCGTGCTCACGACTACGTACATGACTGTTTCGCTTGAGTTCCCCTCCAGCCAGCAAACCATACTGGGTACAGGATTCATTATCACACCATTCAAACTCTACCCCCGGCAAAAAGGGCTGACGGGTTACACTATAGCAGAGCAACTCAACACGATTTTTTTTTTTTTTTTTTTTTTTGTACGAAAAGGGTTTTCTAATGACACGGTTTTTCCAGCTTAGTTGGTTTAAATATATACATATATATATATATACATATACCCAGGCATTTCGCCAGAGAAGAAATGCAAGTGAGTGTGAAGGATGTTTTTGACGAAGAAAAATCACCTCACACAACGTAAGCCCAGCGGTGAGAAGTGGGACAGTCAAAATGGCCTGCTTAATCCTAAAGCAAAGTGATCAGCGGTAGGTCCAGGTAGGGTGGTACTGGTGGACGTGTATCAATCACTGCCTTGGGGGTCAGCGAGCTTTTCTTAATGACTTTCCGATTGGGCCGACCTTTCAACTTGGCCAGCAACAGCTTTCGGCAACGGTTCAAGCACTGCTGAGCACCGACCGGTGTGGGTTATGTAGCAGTAGTAATCTAGCTATCAGGACCCTTTCCGTGGCCCCAGCTTTAAAAGGCTTGACCTGGAGCTGTTGGTTTGGTGGGACTGCTTATAACTAACGTGTAAATCACCAGGTTCGTTTCATTGCTCTCTCTCTCTCTCTCTCTCTCTCTCTCTCTCTCTCTCTCTCTCTCTCTCTCTCTCTCTCTCTCTCTCTCTCTCTCTCTCTCTCTCTTA
>NC_134877.1:52436716-52459216 GCF_041734735.1 Babylonia areolata
CAGGTGTGTCCTTCTGTGGTGAATGTTGATAACGATGGATTATGTACGTGTTGTGTTCAGGACTGTATGGTGTAGTTTGTACGTGTCTTGATGATTCTATTGGTTTAACAACATAATTCATGTGTGGTGTGTTGAACTTAGAGAGAAAGAGAGAGAAGTGGGGGTGGGGGGGGGGGAGGGGCGGAGGGAAGGAGTGAGTGAGTGTGGAAAGGAAATGTACTCTGACAATTGAGAGAGCCCATCATCAATCTAATCAATGCCTTCTCTCTGTCTCTGTCTGTCTGTCTGTGTGTGTGTGTGTGTGTGTGTGTGTGTGTGTGTGTGTGTGTGCCAGTGCGTTTTCGTTGGTTCGTTCGTTCGTTCTCTCTGCCAGTGCGTGCGTGCGTTTGTGTGTGTGTGTGTGCGTGTGTGCGTGTGTTTGCGTGTGTGCGTGTGCGTGTGTGTGTGTGTGTGTGTGTGTGTACGTGTGTGTACGTGAGTGCGTGTGTGCATGCGTGAATGTTTTCTTCTTTTGTTTTCACACTACCACAACAACAAGCACTCGGGAGACAGGACACTGCACTATAATTATGTCCACGGAAGGGGACCCCCAGTCAGACACATACATCAGTGAAGAACAGCCCGGTTGGGTCACTAACCACCGTACCACTGATTCCAGCTGGCCTCAGCTGACCCTCACACCCACCATCCTAACTCCCCTGCCCTCTCGCCTCGACCCACCACGCGCTCCTCCCTCCGCCCCCAATTCCCCCCCCCCATCCCCCATCCCCCCCCATCCCCCCTCACCCCACCCCTCCCACCTTCAACTACCCTGGACAGCCCTGCAGGATAGAACAGGACAGAAAAGGCCTGGGACCCTGTGTGGGGCCTACTAAGTTGTTAGCCGGAGGGGAAGGGCTGTGTGTGTGTGTGGGGGGGGGGGGGGGGGGAGCGGGGAGGGGTGTTGAAGGAGACGCGTCAACAGGCAGACATCCCACCTTGTCACACACACACACACACACACACACACACACACACACACAAGGCGGCGACAAGGACAGGAAGACGGACAGGCGGACAGACAAGTCAGTCAGACAAACAGACAGACGGACGGTGTACACACACACACACAGTGAATGAAAGACGCGGTGTTGAGGAAATCCTTGTTAGTCAAGCAACATTGACAGTAGGGTTTGAAGGGAGAGGGTGGGGGCGGGGGGTGGGGGGCGGAGAGAGAGAGAGGGCAAGAAGAGGGGGGTTGGTGGTAGAAAGGGAGTTAAGGGGGTTTGGGCAGGGGGTGGGGGGAGGCGTGGGGGAGGAGGGGGGGGGGGTGTGGAACGAAGTTTGACACTCTTCTCTGTCTTCAGTGTCTGTCTCGATGTCTTTTGTATGTGTCTTTCTGTCTGTCCTGATTCCCCATAAAACCCTTGTCTTTGTGAGCATGGAACCCTGAGAGATCAGTGACTTTTGTAATACACACACACACACACACACACACACACACACACACACACATATATATATATATATATATGTGGATGAATGCCAGACGTCAGGTGGTTTTTGAAGGGTAACTTGATGCTTTGATGACGACAGCAGGATCAAAGAACAGCGTGGTACCACGCATTTTTTTGTCCTCTTATTACCACCATTGGTTTCCCCTACCCTCTGTAGCTCATATCCTCTGTAGCCCCTATTCTCTGTAGCCCCTGGCCCCTATCCTCTGTAGCCCCTGTGGCCCCTATCCTCTGTAGCCCCTATCCTCTGTAGCCCCTATCCTCTGTAGCCCCTGGCCCCTATCCTCTGTAGCCCCTATCCTCTGTAGCCCCTGGCCCCTATCCTCTGTGGCCCCTATCCTCTGTAGCCCCTATCCTCTGTAGCCCCTGGACCCTATCCTCTGTGGACCCTATCCTCTGTAGCTCATATCATCTGTAGCCCCTATCCTCTGTAGCCCCTATCCTCTGTAGCCCCTGGACCCTATCCTCCGTGGACCCTATCCTCTGTAGCCCCTATACTCTGTGGCCCCTGGCCCCTATCCTCTGTGGCCCCTATCCTCTGTAGCCCCTATCCTCTGTAGCCCCTGGCCCCTATCCTCTGTAGCCCCATGGCCCCTATCCTCTGTAGCCCCTATCCTCTGTAGCCCCATGGCCCCTATCCTCTGTAGCCCCTATCCTCTGTAGCCCCTATCCCCTTCTATCCGTTTTCATCAGACTTCTCCTCCCCTCCAATTAATTATTGTGATGTAGATGTATTTGTTTATGCCTTACACAGCAATGATGGTGACGACGGCGATGATGATGCTGATGAAGAAGAGGAAGATGGCGACGAAGAAGAGGATGATGACGAAGAAGATGATTATTGTGATGAAGATGATTATACATGACGATGACACATGTGTGATTATATTGCCCCCACGCATTCTCTCGTTCACTCATGCTACACACACACACACACACACACACACACACACACACCAACAACAACAACAACAACAGCAACGCCAACAAACAAATAAGAACCTCCCCCCCCCCACCACCACCACTACCTCACCCCCACCCCCCAAAAGACGACAAAACAAACAAACAAACTCACTGTATTTGCTGCCACGGCGACCACGAGCATTGACAGTCTTTTTCCGAGCTCGGACTTTCTTCAGCCCACCTACTCTTCCTCCTTCTCCTCCTCCTCCTCCTCTTCCTCCGACACCACCAGCACCACCGCCAGCGGCGATAGCGCCACCACTACTGTCACCACCACCTCCACCACCACCACCACCACCACCACCACTGCTGCTGCTGCCGCCACCTCCACCGCCACCTCGGCGCCGACCGCCCTTCTTTCGGGTGCCCATCTGAACGTCTCTGTTACTGCATAACGAGTTCAAGCGGTACTTTCTGACCACAGAGGTTCCACCCGTCAACGTCTTGCTGTACTCTGTAATGTTCCCGAGGTCGCCTGGAGAACCATTCACCTGCCCACAACAACAAGAAAAAAAAAAAAACCACAACCAACCAAACATTAATGTGCATTATTATCTGTTATCATTTCATTAAGATCAAAACGGAACATATGGGCATTAATAAAAAAAATCTATCGATCTATATATCAATTTATATATATAATTATACATTCATATATATATATATATATATATATATATATATATATGAATGAATGGATGCTGTTCGCGCGACAAGAGGTTTATGCAGACAGCGTTTGGGGGAGTAAGAGAGTGGGGGAGAGGAGGGAGGGAAGGGGAGGGGTGGGGGGAGAACGGAGAGACAGACAGACAAAAGACAGAGAGACTGAGAGAGATGAAGACAAAAACAGAGAGACAGACAGGGAGTGTACTGTGGGGGAAGGGTTATACTTGGGGGGGGGGGGAGAGAGAGAGAGAGAGAGAGAGAGAGAGGCACAAGGACTTCTCAACGACAGACTTATATTTGTCCACCCTATTCCCTGCAAAGCCGCATGCGTAAATATTTCAACAATCCGTTTTACACCAACCGTAGCTCTCTTCTTTTGCTTCCTCGCCCCCCCCCCCCCCCCCTCCCCCCACCACCAACTCTATCCCCCACCCCCCTCAACCCCTCCCTACCCCCCCTCCCCCTCCCACTTCCAATCTCCCCGCTCTTTCTCTCCGTGTTTCGGCGCTTTCATATTGTTTGAGGAGTTGGAGGAGGGGGAGAGGGATGGGTGGGGGTAGGGGTAGGGGTGGGTGGATGGGTGGGGTGAGAAAACCGACTGAAAAGACCACCCTCAAATTCAAACCGGGGGAGTTTGGGGGGTGGGAGAGGGGGGGGGGGTCGGGGTCGGGGGGTGGCGAAGAGGGAAGCAGTCGCTATTATAACAACGGTAATATTGCTTCACCATCTTTTACCCTTTCTTTCATGTTCTCGTAAAGCAAACTTATGGGACAGGAGTGGTCTGCTCATGACTTCTTTTTTTTCTTAAGCCTTTTCTTTACTCTGTGTGTGTGTGTGTGTGTGTGTGTGTGTGTGTGCCCTACCCCCAACCCCCTTCGCCACACACTTTCTCGCGCAAGAAATACTATCCTTACCTCTAAGAACGTTAACCCTCCTTTTTTTTTTTTTTTTTTTTTCAATTGGTGACAGTGCCTCCCATCTCCCCCCCCCCCCCTCCACATCCACTCCCCTTTTCGGATGCTTCCTTCTTCCCTTCCCCTCCCCCACCCCCTTTCTCTTCTCTCCACCATATTCGTCTCTGACGCTGGTGATTGAGAAGGGTATGGGGGTGGGGGTGGGGGGGGGGGAAGCGGAAGGGGTCAGAGGTGGTGGTGAGAGATAGGGAAATGGAGTGGGGGGTGTATGGGGTAGTGGGGGGGGGGGGGGAGAGACTGGATATGTTCGGGAGGAAGGAGGAGGAGAAAGAGGTGGGGGTGAGGTGGGGGGGGGGGGGGGGGGGGGGGGGGGGGGGGGGGTGGTGGTGAGGGTTAAGGTAGACCTTGAAAGAAATATGTTATTCTTCGTCGTTGACGTTTTCTTTGAGGACTTTTTGTTTTTTGTTGTTTGGTGGCTTTTTTTTGTTTTTTTTTCTTTCTTTCTTTTTTTCCTGGGGTGTGGGGGCTGAAAGCTGGGGGGGTGGGATGGGGGGGGCAGGGGGGGGGGGGTTCTTTCCAGTGATTTTAACATACGTGTTGCCATACTGTCGCCGGACTTCTCGTCAACATTTGCAGTGCATTCCTGTTTTAAACCGAATCGTAGCCCTGAACATGCTGCGTATGATATTCAGCCTTTTCGTTGTTATTTTCAAACAGGGGTTTGGGGAGGGGGTCAGGTGTGGGTGGGGTAGGGGGGGGGGTAAATGGATAAATTCCAGATTCCAGTTAGAGAAAAAAACAGTGCAGTGTTAGCTAAATATGGGATGGGATGGCCTTGGTCTAGTTTGAGTTGATGAACCTGCATGCTGTGACAGGCATGATTTGGGTATGATTTATTTTGATTGAACTTTACATGGGAAAGGCGGTGTGTGTGTGTGTGTGTGTGTGTGTGTGTGTGTGTGTGTGTGTGTGTGTTTACGTTCCTATCTGCATAAGAAGCACAGTGTCTCAGTGCAATGCCTTTTACAATTATGTAAGCTGAAACGGCGAGAGACCTCAGTACAGACTGACTGGTAGCAGAGAGTCTATCGACAGTCTATCGTATATCAGCAAAGCGTTTAACAAAGAATCGTATGAAGCAGTTGAGTAGATAAAACAAGACAAAGACCTGGCTGCATGTTGTCCTGCACAACGACAGCACAAGCACATCCATTAACCATCTGACACTGGGGGGTTTTCAGTGTTGGCGGCAATGACACCCCCCCCCCCCCCACCCCCACCCCCCAGTCCTTTTCCTCTTGCACCGCGCGACGTCCGCTTTAACGCGTGCCCTGCCGTGCCATCTCGTTCTTTCCGCCTTGTCTCTGCAGTTGCATTTCGAGCCCTTTCCTGTTTTTTGTTGTTGTTGTTTTTTTCTTTCTCTTCTCACCATGTGTGTGTGTGTGTGTGTGTGTGTGTGTGTGTGTGTGTGTGTGTTGAAATAATATCCTGCCTTTCTTTGTACTTGCGTTGAAATGTGCGTGCGTGTGCGTGCGTGCGTGCGTGTGTGTGTGTGTGTGTGTGCGTGTGCATGTGTGTGTGTGTGCGTGCGTGCGTGTGTGTGTGTGTGTGTGTGTGTGTGTAAGCTCGTGCGTGCGTGCGTGCGTGCGTTCGCCAGCCGTAGCCTGTATGTATGCATAGAGGGGATCGGGTTTGAAAAGGGAGATATCTCGACTCCCCTTAGTCGCTAACGGGATCGAGGTAGTGGTTTTTAAGCACAACATTGTACGTGAGCCCAAAGTGAGGCTTTTTGCTTGGTTGTTTGTTGGTTGGTTGTTATCATCATCATTATCATTGTCGTTGTTGTTGCGATTCCTTCTATTTTCGATACGACAGTGCGTGGAGCGAGAACAGATTGGGAAAAAAAAAAGGCCGTGCCTAACCTCAAGAGGAAGAAGAGTTCATGCGTAAAATCTCAATCCTTCAGTCATCAAGTTCGGAGTTATGTTAGCTAAGACTTAGTTAACCACTGTTTCTAACGCTGAGACAGCAAAAGGCATGACTACTGCAATCACTGGAGCAAGATATTTTGGTCACGAGATTTGAACGCTCGGTCTGACGGGCGCAATAGCCGAGTGGTTAAAGCGTTGGACTTTCAATCTGAGGGTCCCGGGTTCGAATCACGGTGACGGCGCCTGGTGGGTAAAGGGTGGAGATTTTTACGATCTCCCAGGTCAACAAATGTGCAGACCTGCTAGTGCCTGAACCCCCTTCGTGTGTATATGCAAGCAGAAGATCAAATACGCACGTTAAAGATCCTGTAATCCATGTCAGCGTTCGGTGGGTTATGGAAACAAGAACATACCCAGCATGCACACCCCCGAAAACGGAGTATGGCTGCCTACATGGCGGGGTAAAAACGGTCATACACGTAAAAGCCCACTCGTGTGCATACGAGTGAACGCAGAAGAAGAAGAAGAACGCTCGGTCTGACCCTTCTGTAAGGGTTTTTTTTTTTTTTCTTCTTCTTCTTCTTCTTTTTTTCTTTTTCAAACCGCAGTCTGGATCACTGCCAAGGCTTTTCTTTCTGAAGAGAGATTTTCCACCACAACGACGCCCAGACTAAGCGCGGTAATTCCATCCTGTTTATATGCAGAATAGAAACGTATTGACACTCTTGGTTGAAAATCCATTCCCTCGTACCGTCACACCAAAGAGATTAACAAGAAGAAGGGGAAGAAAAAACAACAACAACAACAACAAAAACCACACCCAAAATAAAACAACAAACAACAGAGAGGGGGGGAAAAAAAAGAAAGAAAGAGAAAATCAATATCCTCTCGTCTTCTGTGTGTCTGTCTGCCTTTTTTTTTTTTTTCTTTTTTCTTTTTTTTTAACAATCACGCATTATACGATGCGGGGTTTTGTTGGTTTGTCATAAGAGCTCTTTCTCGTCACCGTCAATGGGTGGACCTGAGAGCCATAGCCCCCAGAAGGAAATGTAACGCTCTCAAGCAGCCAGCCACCCAGCCCGCAGCCAGCCCCCCCCACCCCCACCCCCACCCCCCTTCCCCCCCCCCCACCCCCATCCCCACTCCCCCACCCCGACAAAAGCGAGGCGTCGACAGAGTGTTGTGGGAACACCAGCACATTTCTTCCAGAGAACTACAGGAAGCGGGCATCCGGATGGCTGCCTGGAACTTGAAAAGAAAACTTGCGCGGAGGTCTGGGTTAAAGCGGGTGTGTGTGTGTGTGTGTGTGTGTGTGTGTGTGTGTGTGCGTGCGTGAGAGCGTGCGTGTGTGTGTGTGTGTGTGTGTGTGTGTGTGTGTGTGTGTGTAGGGGGGTGACTGTTGTTTGAAACAGCACGAAAACAATTCTTTTCTGCTGTGTTTGCGTGGAAAGAAAGCAATGTTGAACGTTCTCAGAAAGACCGACTCAGAAAGACACGGAAAGAGACAGACCGACAGAGACAGAGACAGAGAGGCAGACAGAGACAGAGAGGCAGAAAGAGAGACAAACAGAAAGACTGACACTAAAATTTGTCATAACCTATGTGTGTGTTAACAAAGAGAGAGAGAGAGAGAGAGAGAGAGAGAGAGAGGAAATCAAACAGTTTCAGCAAGTTGTTTCATTTCTGTTTCTTTCCGACAGGATAATCTAGTTATATACTCAGGTTTTGACTCGCAAGTTGTGGGGGTTTTTTTGTTGTTTTTTTGTTTGTTTTTTGTGTGTGTTTTTTTCATGCTAATAAACGTTTAGCTTGCAATTACTATGAGAGGATGGGGATGGGGGAGGAGGGTGAGTGTGTGTCACGTGTTGCTCTTGGCTGTACCTGGCACAATGATGTGATAACCTATTTCCTTGACCCACACGACTCGAAAACAGATCCACATTCCCGGCATACATACAAAGCTAACAAGAAAATCAAACCAGCCGCGGCATTGTAAGCATTTTTGTGTATATATAGATGTGTGTGTGTGTGTGTGTGTGTGTGTGTGTGTGTGTGCTGTTGGTTGTCCCTTCCCTGAGGGCACATAGTGGACGCTCCAACTGTGAGAGTGACCAGCGAGCAGATAGCTATCAATGGCAGTGGTCAGCCGGCCCCCTTATCAGCACTGCCATCCTGCCGGACCGTTTGACCGTTCATAATGACCATACAATAAGTCCTCCCACCGAGACTCACCAACTTTAGCCTTTGTTGATCTTTTCATTGTACAGGAAGTTCCTATACTATCTGCGTGTATCTACTACATACCTACCAGCGCGAACATTGTTGACGTTGGCTACCATTATTTCTGGGAAGCTGTGTGTGTGTGTATCCAGCAACTGGATACGTTTCTGTTTTCCTGTTTTTTTCTCTTCGTCAATCACAGGAAGAAAGTAGAAATAGCAAAGTGTAACAAACATGCCCAGCATGACACTTTGTACAAGCGTAGATTTTGAGAAATACAATAATATACTAATTATACAGCTCTCATGTAAATGAATTATTCTGCCCCCCCCCCCCCCCCCCCCCAAACCCCCCGCCTCTCCCCCTTCACAGGCACACACTGCCACATCCCCATTTTAAGAAAGTGCTGAGGAAAACATTAACCGTATTATTGTTTTTGGACGAAATCCTGTTCGCTCCCTCCCCTTTCTAGAAATACTGATCCAACAGGAATCCCAACATTCAGTACTGATTATCTTCTCGCTGACCTACCCCCACCTCCACGACCCCCCTCCACCACCCCGAGAAACCTCCCTATCCACTATCCCCTTTTCCCTTCCCCACACCCTTACACCCGGCAAACGTCACCACAATCCCCCCCACACACTCCCCTCCACCACCACACGCCCCCCCCCCCCCCCCCCCCCTACCCGTCCCTACTACACACCTGCACGGATTAACTGACCACCGACCTTGCTGGTCAAGGCGTTACTTCTCCCTGCAAAGGAGGCAAGGAAGTTTTGCACGGGTGGACAAGACGCACTCTTCTACCCGGGGTGTGTGTGCACACCTGGCTGACCACAAGGTCGTCTGTCTGGGTTCCTCAGACCTTGAGACAAACGGCTGGTTAGACAAATGCAAAAGGCCAGACGTGCACGAAGTTATAATAGCAGCTGGATGAAAAGAACGGGGGATTTCGCTTCTCTCAGGATCGCCAGACATAAACATTACCGAGGAAAGAAAAGAGAGGAAGAGCGCGTGTAATGAAAACAGATATGTATAGAGGGGCTCAAACAGAGAGAGAGAGAGAGAGAGAGAGAGAGAGAGAGAGCTGAGGACGTCATCAAACCATGAAAAACTGCAAATCCAGCCTGAACGAACTTCTGTTCAGTTACGCATGTGATGAACCATTGTGATGCTACTGTTTATTTTGTTTTATTTCTTTCTTTTTTTTTAATTAATAATTCTTTTCTTCTTCTTTTTTTCAAATAAGAACACTGTATAAAGTTCTTTAGTTCGATCCTTTCAAACACACACACACACATCCATTACCCACCACCACCACCACCTCTCTCTCTCTCTCTCTCTCTCTCTCTCTCTCTCTCTCTCTACGTGGGGTACAGACGTACTAATAAACGATTCAGGCTCACCGCCTTTTGTATTCCAGGAAATATTTCTTGTTGATAATATTTAATATTTGTATGAACAAAACTTCGGAATTTTCACGCAGGTCAACTGTTGTATGCTCACAACCATGTCCTCTGGTCATCTCTTTCATTCGCACTAAGAAACATTTCATGCTTATTTTCAACACCTCCTTTCGAAAATATCCACAAGTGAGGAAATCCAGTTTTCTTTATCGCAGGGTAAACGAATTCCCCTCGTGGTAAACAGGTTCCAAGTTAGACGTAGCCTGCATCAGCGGATTGTCAAGCTATGCCCCCCCCCCCTTCCCCCCCGCCCCCCGAGTCTAAAAGTAAACAAGAATGCTTGTAAAACTGTAGTCTATAATCAGAAGAGATAAGTATGTTACAGAGGCCGCCTGTTCGAGTGGACTGGGGGGAAAGGAGAGGGGGGGAGGAGTAGGGAGAGGGGAGGAGGGTAAGAGCTGCAGACGCCAGTAGAGTTTCCAAAAGCACATCCGTAATGAAACCGTTTGGGTTCTTCTTATCAGGCTATTTGCTTTGCCCGCAGAGATACTGTCAGAAGTGCAACTAAATATATAGGAATGTTAATACACTTGATGAGGTATTCGTCTTTCGAATGGGCGAGAGCACTCGCTGAACTGCGGGGGTTTTCGTGCGCTCGCACGCGGTCCACACACACACGCGCGCGCGCGCGCACGTGCGTACACGCACACGCGCACGCGAACGTGTTTCAGCCCGTCGGTTCGACTGCCAATGCTCTTCCTTTGCTAGAATTCGAACCTCGGTCACTGTCTGTCTGTCAAGGCACATATCATGTCAAAAGGAAGATGAAGGAGACTGAAAGAAGATGGGGGCGGGGGGCGGGGGGGGGGGACGGAGAGAGATGGGAGAGAGAGAGAGGAGGAGGAGGAAGAATGTGAGAGAATGGAGAGACAGAGACAGAAGATCAGAGAACGAATACATCGCGTGACTCATCTACACGGACATTCACAGACGGTACCTGGGAGTCTTCTCAGGATTCTGATTGATCGAAATCCGGCAGTTCAATTATGCATGTCACCCTTTAAACCAGTCAGGGGCGGTCTCGCCAACAAGTTTTCGCCTTCGAAGAGGTCCTCCTTGCAGTCAAATGCAAAGACTGGAGACACGTTTGAAGAGAGAGAGAGAGAGAGTGGAGGGGGCCGGGTGGGGGTTCGGGGGCGGGTGGGGGGGGGGGGAGGGGGCAAGCGGGGTTGGGGCTGCACGAAAAGACTGGTAGAGTCAAAGGACTAATTACTATTTCTTCTTCTTCTTCTTCTTCTTCTTCTTCTGTGTTCGTGGGCTGCAACTCCCACTTTCATTCGTATGTACACGAGTGGGCTTTTACGTGATGACCGTTTTTACCCCGCCATGTAGGCAGCCATACTCCGCTTTCCGGGGTGTGTATGCTGGGTATGTTCTTGTTAACGTGCGTATTTGATCTTCTGCTTGCGTATGCACACGAAGGGGGTTCAGACACTAGCAGGTCTGCACATATGTTGACGTGGGAGATCGTAAAAATCTCCACCCTTTACCCACCAGGCGCCGTCACCGTGATTCGAACCAAGGACCCTCAGATTGAAAGTCCAATGCTTTAACCATTCGGCTATTGCACCCGTCGAAATTACTATTTAACAGCGTGTCTCCTGTAAAAAGACAGGGCAAGAAGAATTCCAAGAATCGTGTCCATGCAAGAATTTTGAAAAATCACCTAAAATTTTAACTGCAAAGGCGATATCAAAACTGATCTTTCTTGAAATACTTATTAAGACTTGAAAAACATAGAAATGATTGAAGCTTTATATAAAAACAAAAACAAACAATTAATAATAATAATATATAAAAGACAAGACAATATGAAAAAAGAAGACAAGAAACAGAGGAAGAGACTGCACGGCGAAAGAGAATCAACGGACAGACACTGAAACAAAGTGTTATACGTTTCCTCCAGGGAAACGAAGCATAACTGCTGAATATTCTGTTTGCCTGTGTCGAAACCCCACCACCAAACTCTCTCTCTCTCTCTCACACACACACACACACACACACACACACACACACACACACAAAACTGCACTTTTTCGCTCTTCCATCGCAGCTTCTCTCCCCTGTGTATACCCCAAACCAGAAGTAAAAAGTCTTTAAAAAAAAAAGGAAGAAAAGCAACAAGAAAAGGAATAAGAAAAAAAAATCCAAAACAGAAAAAAAAAGAAAGTCTTGAAAAAAAAAAATCTCTTGACTTAAACTTCTCATCTCTTCCCTATATCAGTCCAGCCAGTCTTACTCTATATCTCTCCCTCTCTCTGTGTGCCTCTGTCTCTCACAAACGGCGGCGGGCTAACGACAGGTCGCCATATAAATCCTTTTGCACGTGATGACAGGCAGGGGGGGAGGGGGGCCGGGCGGGTATCGGCGACCCCAAACTTCTTTCCCACAGGGCTGCTATTGAAACGAAAAGCTGCTTTGCAACTCAGCACGCCGTGAGATGGCTATGGTGGGCGATACTATTCCGCGGGTGAAGTGGGTGTGGGGGGAGGGGGGGGAGGAGCGGAGGGAAGCCCTGTCGGACTCCCAAGGCGACTTTGATGTGGCCACAAGGTCCGGGAGGGGCCAACAGGGCGGGGTGCTGTGACAGACCAGTCATTGCTGTATCTGCTTAACCCTCCAGGAAGCTCAGGCTGACAAATAGAGGGGTCCGAGGTGGGGTTTCAGAAATTATGGAAATGCGAGCTGCACGCCACCTCTTGTTGTAGCCTTTCGAATGGTTACGGTGTCTGTAAAAAAATAATAATAATAATAATAATATTTCTAGACATAAAAGAGCAGATACCCACCTCCACCACCCCCACCCCACCACCACCCCTTTGCTATTCAGCTTATGCATGGTTTAAAAAGTGCTCTTAATTCTTCCAGAGACTTTTTTCTTTTAAAAAAAGGTAAGAATTGAGTGATACTTTTAATAATAAAAAAAGAAAAAAAAAAGTAAGATCGGTACAAGGCGGGGAAGGGAACTCCAAACCAAAAGCGTTCAGGATTTGTTTCAGTTAAAGCGGAGTCGTTCATCAGGTGTTCTTGGGGTGACGGGTGGATTTCCCGCCCTCACCATCCTCAGACCGTGTGATTAAGTGCAGAGAAAGTGACAGGGGTGGTCCCTCCTCCCTGCGACACATGATAGCCTTGAGAGCTTAAACGGGGGAGGGCGGGGGGAGGTGAGGGGGGGGGGGGTTACCCGGGCCCGGCTCCTGGCAGCCAACAATGGGGCTCCCTGGGCTCCCCTGCTGTAGGCGGAGTGTTTGGGGAACGGCAGCTTCTTGACGTCGTCCTCCTTCAGGGTCCGATGTCCTCCACTGAGCACGTCTTCGGGCACAGAGCCTTTCTCTGTCCTCTCCTCCCTTCCCGCCTCTCCCTCCCACCCTCTCCCTCCCTCTCTTTCTCTCTCTCCCTCCTCCCTCCCTCTCTCTTCCTCCTTCTCCCTCCCTCTCTCGATCCTTCTCTCTCTCTCTCTCCCTCCTCCCCCTCTCTCTTCCTCCCTTCTCCCTCCCTCTCTCGCTCTCTCTCCATCTCTTCCTCCTTGTCTCTCCCTCCCTCTCTCTCTCTCCATCTCTCTCTCCCCTCCCCTATCTGTCTCACTTTTTGAACAAGTTCTCAGTTGTTTTTTTTCTCTCTCTCTCATTATCTTTAGTTTTCATCTTTTCTTCTTTTTTTTTTCACCCAGAGGGCCGGATGTAAACAAGCACAATGTGTTTATTCCTTTACCCCCTTGAACTAAATTTTTGTTCGTTTGCTCTCTCTCTCTCTCTCTCTCTCTCTCTCTCTCTCTCTCTCTCTCTGATATCTGTAATTCTGGCTACACTTCTAATTCTGGACTTAACGTTAGTTTACATATTATAGATACAAGGAAAAATCTTACCCTTAATACAGTTTTTCAAAAGAATAGGCCATAATAAATATGTCTTATGGAATCAAACGTTTTTGTTTTTTCAGAATTGATAAAGGCCACGTACAGTTGACGATTAAACGAGAACTGATCCAAATACGCTATCAGATTATTGACAACTTGCTATTAAGTCAGCGCTAGTGGTCCCAGATACATATACTTTCTCTCTCTCTCGCTTTTTTCTTAAAGATGCCATGGATTAGAAGAAATGCAAACATTCAAGTGCTTGCGTACTCGACAAAAGGGACATCATGACGATGTTCTCCCCACACTATCTGCACTGATATGTCCCACGGTGCATCTAAACCTCCACACGAAGTATAGAGACCAGATTCAGAATGGGTGATGAGGGATGTACATAACAGATCTCTGCTACAGAAGAGGAGTCACAGGTCATTTTGTTTTGGGAATCCCTGTACGTTAGACTCATTCTATATGCAGTCCCTTCATCCTGAGGCCCTAGCTTGTACGTCCACACAGCAAGGAAGAAGAGGCCCTAGCTTGTACGTCCACAAAGCAAGGAAAGAGGGGCCCTAGCTTGTACGTCCACACAGCAAGGAAGAAGAGGCCCTAGCTTGTACGTCCACAAAACAAGGAAGAGGCCCTAGCTTGTACGCCCACATAGCAAGGAAGAGGCCCTAGCTTGTACGTCCACATAGCAAGGAAGAAGAGGCCCTAGCTTGTACGTCCACACGCCAAGACATTTCGGCATTGATATTCACGTGGCAATCTGCAAGGGTGGGTAGAGCACATGAATGGACCTGAGATCGTGGTGTGCTGCCAAGACAGGAGGAGGACGTCTGCCGGCCGCAACCGTCACCCTGTCCTTTGTCCCCCACCCCGCCACCCGCCTTCCCCTCACAACCAGCGGAGCGAGGAGAGGAGAGGGGCACGTTTGCTGAGAGTGACAGGCAGAATACAGACCGAGTACTCATGCGAGAGTGGAGCGATCCACACACCAGAGTATAACTGTCCACCCACTTTCTCCTTTCGCCTGCTCTGCAGTGCCTCTGTTTGAAGCTTGTCCCTTGTCTCTGACTGGCTCTTTTTTTTTCTTTTTCTTTTTTTTTTTTCTCTGGGCGAAGCTACCACTACTGCTGCTACTACTACTACTACTACTAGAAGTCAAAGGAATAACTGTGGAGAGAAAGCTGTTTGGCAGGCATCAAAAGGCAGTACACAACCAAACAGTAGATGCGGTTGAACAGTGTGGTCCAACTCGCCTCGGCCGCTGCTTTTGTGTGAAGGTCTGCCAGAAGACAATCGCTGGAACTTCTCTTCTATTTCGTTTAGTTTTCAGGTGTTTTTGTTTGTTTTTTTGTTTGGTTTTTTTTTGGGGGGGGTTCGGGGTTGTTTTTTTTCTTTTTTGGGGGGGGGAGGGTTCGGGGGGGGGGGAGTGCTCGTGGGGGGGGAGGGGAGAGGGGGGTTGTGTGTGTGTGTGTTGTTTTTTTTTCGTAGATTGCCTTCTTTCGCGTCTGTTTTCAATCCAACCAAAACCATGTTGCTTATTATCCGGCCGACTGCAAGGGGCGATTCCCGGGCTGAACACAGGTAGTTCTGTGTGGCTGGTCAAGACTGCAGAGAACATTACTGATTGAAGGAGATGTGGACTCTAGTGAGGAGGCAAGGACTCCGTGAATGCCGAAGACGTGTACGTTGTGATTGAAAGGGGGGTGGGGGGGGGAAAGAGGTAGGATGGAGTGGGAGGGGGTGGTGGTGGTGGTACTGGACTGACTTTGTGACTACAAGAGACATGAACTGTGAAGAACGTAGAGCGCATAATGATGATAATGTACAACAGAATGATTCATAGGGGAGAGTATTAAAGTGTGTGAATGTCACAAAACAAACAGCCTCAGTTAGCCCTTGCCACATGAGCTGTGTGGAAATCGATACCGACCGAAGCCGTTTTTCCTTGTCGTGCGTCCTTTCGACGGTGCATTGTGCACTGGAGTGCCCACCGTGAAGCCCGCGTGACTGTCGGGGTACAATTCAAACCCCTGAGCTGTCGTCGTCAAGAACCATGGGCCAATAAATCATGCGAACACAGCTTTTAAACCTCTTGAATTCTTTTCATCCACTCAAACACTCCCCGCCACTCCACATTTTCTTTCCCAGCGCTGGAGTTTTTTTTTCCAAAGTGCAGGACTACTGGCAACTAACGGGTTGGCCCTTTTTTTTCTGTTGGGGTCCCCCACCCTGTTGTGGAAAGTGGTGAAACGCGTACAGATTCAACCAGTGTGTTAGTCATTATAGTGTAGAATACATTAGAGTAACCCTGTCCCTCAACCAGTGTTAGTGATTATAGTGTAGAATACACTATAAGTATCTTGTCCCTCAACCATTGTGTTAGTGATTATAGTGTAGAATACACTATAAGTATCTTGTCCCTCCACCATTGTGTTAGTGATTATAGTGTAGAATACATCAGAAGGATCCTGTCCCTCAACCAGTGAAAAAGTGTAGAATACATCAGAAGGATCCTGTCCCTCAACCAGTGATATAGTGTAGAATACATCAGAAGGATCCTGTCCCTCAACCAGTGATAAAGTGTAGAATACATCAGAAGGATCCTGTCCCTCAACCAGTGAAAAAGTGTAGAATACATCAGAAGCACCCTGTCCTTCAACCAGTGATATAGTGTAGAATATATCAGAAAGATCCTGTCCCTCAACCAGTGATATAGTGTAGAATACATAAGAAAGATCCTGTCTCTCAACCAGTGAAAAAGTGTAGAATACATCAGAAGCACCCTGTCCCTCAACCAGTGATAAAGTGTAGAATACATCAGAAAGATCCTGTCCCTCAACCAGTGAAAAAGTGTAGAATACATCAGAAAGATCCTGTCCCTCAACCAGTGATAAAGTGTAGAATACATCAGAAGCACCCTGTCCCTCAACCAGTGAAAAAGTGTAGAATACATCAGAAGGATCCTGTCCCTCAACCAGTGATAAAGTGTAGAATACATCAGAAGGATCCTGTCCCTCAACCAGTGAAAAAGTGTAGCATACATCAGAAGCACCCTGTCCCTCAACCAGTGATAAAGTGTAGAATACATCAGAAGGATCCTGTCCCTCAACCAGTGAAAAAGTGTAGAATACATTAGAAAGGTCCTGTCCCTCAACCAGTGAAAAAGTGTAGAATACATCAGAAGCACCCTGTCCCTCAACCAGTGATAAAGTGTAGAATACATCAGAAGGATCCTGTCCCTCAACCAGTAATATAGTGTAGAATACATCAGAAAGATCCTGTCCCTCAACCAGTGAAAAAGTGTAGAATACATCAGAAGCACCCTGTCCCTCAACCAGTGATAAAGTGTAGAATACATCAGAAGGATCCTGTCCCTCAACCAGTAATAAAGTGTAGAATACATCAGAAGGATCCTGTCCCTCAACCAGTGAAAAAGTGTAGAATACATCAGAAGGATCCTGTCCCTCAACCAGTGAAAAAGTGTAGAATACATCAGAAAGATCCTGTCCCTCAACCAGTGAAAAAGTGTAGAATACATCAGAAGCACCCTGTCCCTCAACCAGTGAAAAAGTGTAGAATACATCAGAAGCACCCTGTCCCTCAACCAGTGAAAAAGTGTAGAATACATCAGAAGCACCCTGTCCCTCAACCAGTGAAAAAGTGTAGAATACATCAGAAGCACCCTGTCCCTCAACCAGTAATAAAGTGTAGAATACATCAGCAGCACCCTGTCCCAACCCACCCCTTGTCCATACCTGTAAGTCAGAGGTGAACTGCCATCAACAGGGTTGTGCAGCAGTCATTCTCGTAAAACCATAAAAGAGGGTTGCCCCAAACAGGCCGATATTAACACCCAGGTCCCGATCTTTGGTCCCCAGCACGTGAAGAATGCAGTCACGTAAAGAATTCACGTCACAGGACCCAAGCGAACAATGGGAGCGAGGCGGTGGAAATGTTGACAGGCAGACTCTAAGGCCAGTGTCAGTTACTCCTAAACGGGCCTCTTTTAAGACGTGCATGCATTAAGCGGCGCGGTCCCTGCTTGTATCCGCCACAAAGCTTGGCTAAGCCAGAACAACGGTATCACATGACCTCCGGAAAGTGAATCGGAACCTTGAAGAGGAAGAAACAAAACAGCTTTGTCCTTTTTCTTCCTCTGCTTCTTCTCTTCTTCTTCAGAGCGTGTTTGGAAAGCCCTTAATTGCACTCTTCCCACGACAAAAGCTTGGTGGATATGTCTGTACCATTTAACAGCAAATGGACACATGCCAAACAGATCCGGCGACACGTCAATGAACGACTTCTTTGAAATATCCACTTGCTTTCTGTACGTGTGAAACGGACCACGACCGCGGAGATTTCCCATCCCCCCCCCTCCCTCCACCCCCTTCATCTCGTCTTCTCTGACCCATCTCGCCGTTTGAAAACAGGTACTAATCCTTCTCGACTCGCGGCTCGCTTTCATGTCTGAAGGGCCTCAAAGAGTAAGAGCTATAAGCAAGGGGATGGGATTACAAAGGCAATGGAAGTGGTGGTGGTGGTGATGGCCGTGGAGGATAAAGAAGGAATGAGGATCCGCTGAAGGTGCGATATCACCTGTACTGTGCCGACTTTTCCCTTCTCCCCTTCTGCACTAGTCAATCACTGCACGCGGACATCCAGCTTGCCGCCTATCGTGTGTGTTGTCAAGAGTGACCCAGTTGCTCTGGTGGTTAACAGCCAGTACAGCTATAACCACAAACCGCAGCGTTACGCAGCTATATAAGCTGTCACTGGTCTGTATTATATATATATATATATATATATATATATATATATATATATATATATATATTCTAAAGGAAGAAGAAAAACGTTGGCTCAATATACGTCGCAGACTCGGGTGTCATACTGAGAGTTTGTTTGCTCTGTACAACATAATACAGGAGATCCTTCTTTGCCCCAACAGCTCACGTCCATGACCCTGTTTCCGTGATGTTGTTGAGTTTTCAGGGCTCTGTTTTGTCTGGTTGTTGTTGTGTTGTCTTTTATTTTGTTCACAACGTGCTGAAACCTGCACCTGTTTGATACCAACGAAGAACCACCCTTCGTTTTAGAAGGACATTTTCACTGCGTATATTTAAACATTGACAGCAAAGAGGAAAAAAAAAACTGCATTAAAAAACAAGAACAAGGAGAGAGAGGGAGAAAGAGAGAGAGAAAAATACCATTGACAAAAGTGGAATTCTTGCCTACGATAACAAGGACAGAAAAGAAAAAAACACACCTGAAGCTAGGCCTATACAAGTGGCTGCTTTCCCCAGAATATCGTGTGAAAGCAGTCAGTGAGACCTGTCGCAAACCGAGCCTCCTGTTTGACGACGGCGTTTGTTCACGTCCAACACGCTTGTCCAACAGCACTCATGGCCCACCGAAACCCAGCTCTGCCTCCGACAGCAAATATTGATAAACCTTTTGGAGAAAGGGCGATGAACTGTGGGTAATGGCTTCTCACAATAACTCCAGATCTAAGGGCCCAAGGCGCCACCACGTATATAATTGGATTGTCAGAGACCGACGTTGTGGCGGACCACGAGGGCCAATAGTCTTCTGGAATAATTTGTCGTGTTGGAGGCAGACCACCTTAACCCCCAGAGTCTGCTCTGAACTGAAGTATATATCAAGACCCATTGACGCAACCAGTCCGGGGGAGGGGGAGCCATGAAAACAGCCCGAGGTAAGTCGCAACAACTGAGTTAACGCTGGAACAAGTAGAGAGCCTGTGGAAAGTAACAAGGCGAAACAAGTGGGATTTAGCCGGCAAGAAAGCTACGTAAATAAGTACCAACAAACCAAAACAAGCTGGCCTGAACAGGCTCTCTCTCTCTCTCTCTCTCTCTCTCTCTCTCATTCCAAGCGGAGTTCCAAAGTGGTCAGTGTATCTCACCACGTCGAAACAGAAGAGCGGGAACGACGTGTTAAGACCTGTCATGTATACCCAAGGTGAAACATTTCTTCTTCTTTTTTTTTTTTTTTTTCTTTTTTTCTTTATATATATATATATATATATATATATATATATATATATATACATATATATATATATATATATATATATATATATCTGCAGTGATTCCTGAACGATAAATGTCAGCAAAGACGCGAAGACCTCGAGTCTGCGTGTAATTCTCACACGGTAAGCGAGATCGTAGCCAAACTGACGAGGGAAATGCAAACTCCCCAAGTAAATCAGAAGCCAACCGCAGAATAATTTAGCGTAAAGAACACAACGCCCCCTTCTGGCCCTTCCCCAAATAAGACCGACCCCGCCAAAGAGGAAAGGAAATGCACGCTTTGGATGCACATACCCTACCACATAGTTCTACCACTAGGTCTGTATTTCTGTGTTTATCTTCTATACTTCTGTCGCTGGTCTGTATTTCTGTGTTTATCTTCTGCAGTTCTGTCACTGGTCTGTATTTCTGTGTTTATCTTACTTCTGTGACTGGTCTGTGTTTATCTTCTGTACTTCTGTCACTGGTCTGTATTTCTGTGTTTATCTTCTGCAGTTCTGTCACTGGTCTGTATTTCTGTGTTTATCTTACTTCTGTGACTGGTCTGTGTTTATCTTCTGTACTTCTGTCACTGGTGTGTGTTTCTGTGTTTATCTTCTGTAGTTCTGTCACTGGTCTGTATTTCTGTGTTTATCTTCTGTAGTTCTGTCACTGGTCTGTATTTCTGTGTTTATCTTCTGTACTTCTGTCACTGGTCTGTTCTTCTGTGTTTATATTCTGTAGTTCTGTCACTGGTCTGTATTTCTGTGTTTATCTTCTGTAGTTCTGTCACTGGTCTGTTCTTCTATGTTTATCTTCTGTAGTTCTGTCACTGGTCTGTATTTCTATGTTTATCTTCTGTACTCCTGTCACTGGTCTGTTCTGTGTTTATCTCCTGTACTTCTGTAACTGTCTGTGATTCTGTGTTTATCTTCTTACTTCCGTCGCTGGTCTGTATTTCTGTGTTTATCTTCTGTATTTCAGTCGCTGGTCTGTATTTCTGTGTTTATCTTCTGTAGTTCTACCACTGGTCTATTTTTCTGTGTTTATCTTCTGTAGTTCTGTCGCTGGTCTGTATTTCTGTGTTTATCTTCTGTACTTCTACCACTGGTCTGTATTTTTGTGTTTATCTTCTACATAACCAAAATCAAAGTCTTACAAAATGATATAATCAGACACAGAGAAAGGGATGGGAGGGACGATTCAGACAGGCAGCTGACGGGGAGCGGGAGAGAAAAAGAAAAAGAAGAAGAAGAGCGTTTACATGATCCCCGCGCGCTTTCACGCAGTTACATTTTGGACGAATTTCAAAATGGCAATTACACACACTGACATACACACACGCACAGCTGCACACACACACACACACACACACACACACACACACACACACACACACACACACACACACACCGAATAGGTTATAGGTTAAGGTCGCTCATCACACTTCAGACCGGCCCGAGTTGCGTCAGCAGCGACGTCCACCACCAGACGCATCATGCTGTCAGACAGACAGGCTTGTTAACGAAGCCCACCTTGATCCAGCCAAAAGAAGAGGGGGGGGGGGGGGGGTGAGGAGGGGGGAATGCGGTGGTTGGGGGGTAGAAGGAGGGAAAAAAAGGAGGGTTGTGATTAGAAGGTAATTAGGTGACAGAGAAAACATCACTCCACTAACGGGGACTCGGAACTGGCCCACCATCCTTGCTGACATGCCAGACATGTCCTTGGAATGCCTCCCGAGCGCAGAGAGGGGTGGGTGGGGGTGTAGGGGGGCGGGAGGGGGTCGAGGGTGTGGGGAGGGGCTAGGGATGGAGGGGAGTAGGGGGGAGTCAGGTTCGGGGATGGGGGGCGGGCGGGTAAGGATGATTGAGAGCGCGCGGCAGTGAATTCATAATTATTGTCTTCTCGACGGGCGCAATAGCCGAGTGGTTAAAGCGTTGGACTTTCAATCTGAGGGTCCCGGGGTTCGAATCTCGGTAACGGCTCCTGGTGGGTTAAGGGTGGAGATTTTTTCCGATCTCCCACGTCAACAATATGTGCAGACCTGCTTGTGTCTGAACCTCCTTCGTGTGTATACGCAAGCAGAAGATCAAGTACGCCCGTTAAAGATCCTGTAATCCATGTCAGCGCTCGGTGGGTTATGGAAACAAGAACTTACCCAGCATGGACACCCCCGAAAACGGAGCATGGCTGCCTACATGGTGGGGTAAAAACGGTCATACACGTAAAAGCCCACTCGTGTACATGTATACAAGTGAACGTGGGAGTTGCAGCCCACGAACGAAGAAGAAGAAGAAGACAATTGTCTTCTCCACCAGCACAAGATTTTTTCAACTTACCACGCCATTGATCCTGTCCCGTCCACTTCCCTCAGTCCTCTCTCGTCGTCTGCGGCTTTTTTCTTTGCCGAGAGAGGTCGAGAAACACTCGTCTTTGTCAAGCTTGTTGTAGGAGGTGGGGTGGGGGTGGGGGATGAAAACAATGCACACACACACACACACAGAGTCCAGAGCAAGAGCAGGGCGGGGGGCGGGGAGGGGGGGGGGCGACGGGGGGGGGGGGGAGGGAGCTGGAGGGGTGGGGGGGGGGGGGCAGTAGCAGAAGAGGCGGGGGAGGGGAGAGTAAGTTTAGCTGAACTGGCTTTTTTTCTTTTTCTTTTTTTTTTTTTTTGCTTGGCGGTTCAAACCAGACAGGTGAATGGAAACCCAGTCAGAGAGGTGCTGGCACTTGGTGATGATGAGCATCCTGGCAGAAGACACGTTGTGGTGAAGGAGAATACTTGGCAGCTCTTTTGACGGTGAGACTAACGTCTGAATGAACAAGCTTTCTTTTTTTTGTTCCATGTTTATTTTATCTTATTTCATTCCCCCCCCCCCCCCCCCTCCCCGTCCCGCTAAGCAGAGTTCCATTTCAAGAAAGAATGCCAGTGCCTTTTTTGTTTCTTCTT
>NC_134877.1:52469216-52476716 GCF_041734735.1 Babylonia areolata
GGTAGGTGGCTTGACTGCGTATTTCTATAACTGGCTCATGGCCTGCGCCTTGCACTGTCTCTACACCCACCACCATCACCACCGCCACCTGATTCACTTTTGAGAGGGCGGGGAGTGGAGGAGGTAGGTGTGGTAAGGTAAGGGGGTCAGGTGAGGGGTGGGGGAGGAGGAGGGGGGAGCGGGGTGGTGGTGGGGGTGGTAGTGGCTGAGTACATGGGATTCCAGACTTTGTTACCCTTTCGTCGTCTGCCCGTATCTTCACGCCTCAAAACTGCCCACTCCTTTATTTAGCGCGGGGTTTTTTTCCCCCTACCACACACAAATTACGTTACCCAACCCCCAGATCCCCCCCTCCCCCCTCCCTTCAGCACTGCCCTGGGTCGGTCGGTGGTGTCTGACGAAACGTTACAATTAGGTCTGCCAGACTTCATTCACTCCCGGCGGTGTTGCATGAAAAGTAAAGGGGGTGGGTGGAGGTGGAGAAGGAGGAGGGGGAGGGGGAGGGGGAACGGGGGGGAAAAAAAGAGGGGCAAGGCTGGAATGTCCTGGCTCCAAAGGCCTTGCTTGGATAGTAAGTACGTAGAATATCGGTCCAGTCCTTTTGTCTATCCTTTGCTTACTCAGTGTCTTTGATTTTTTTTTTAAGGAAGAAAGAAAGAAAGAAAGAAAAAGGTTCAAGCGAGTGAGTTTGGGGTTTGGTCATGCGTCATTGAATGCCCTCTTCCGCCGGCCATGATTACACCCCCACGTGACCTAATTCCAAGAATAATGGGATCGGCTGTGCTGCTTCAGTTTCTACTGATGGTTTTCACGATTTGTGCGTGCGTGTGTGTGTGTGTGTGTGTGTGTGTGTGTGTGTGTGTGTGTGTGTGTGTGTGTGTGTGTGTGTTTATTTGCACGTGCGGTCGGATTGTACAAAATCATACCAGCAGTACTTTCAACTACTGACTGCATGATCCGAAAATCAAATTTCTATTCTGTGGAGCGTACTGACTTAAAGAAAACCCAGAAAACTGACGCTGACATCAGAAACAACTTGTTAAATGATCTTTCCATTGACAGCAGATAAGGTTGTGTGTGTGTGTGTGTGTGTGTGTCTGTCTGTGTGTATGTCTGTGTGTTGTGTGTCTGTGACTGTCTGTGTGTCTGTGTTTCCAAAGTATACACAGGTACACAGGCCAATAATTTATTAAGATAGATAGATAGATAGATAGATAGACAGATAGATAGATAGACAGATAGATAGAAACAACACACCCACACATAATCTTTTTTTTTTTTTAAATATAACATATCACTCATTCACACACCGACAATATCCAATGTACAGTTGGGACAGTTGGAAAAGAAAGAGTATGGCTTTACAGACGAACGAACCACAAATACAGCCTATACAACCCGTGGCGTTCCTTGTAGCATAGGAGAGCCATTGTTTTTCTTCTTATATATCCTCGCTGACAGTCCTGTTGGTACAGTTTAGACAGCTTTACTCCAAGTCGTGTTTGTCGAGTTCTTCACTGGCTTTTACGCTTTGCAAACACCTCTCTGTCTCTCTCTCTCTCTCTCTCTCTCTCTCTCTCTCTCTCTCTCTCTCTCTCTCTCTCACGTGCGTCTCTCTGATATCGTTGATATATATATATATATATATATATATATATATTCTTGAAAAGATCCGGTTTGGTGGAATAGACTACACGGTCCTCTCAACAGACATATACATATTTACAATAATCTAATGTGTACTGACTACGATGTCTAGCCTACGTATAGTATATATCATGGAAATGCGTCAATGTCTATACATACATATATATATATATATAACATATATAGTGTCGAAGTTACGGATGTTGGTACTGCTACTTTTTTCATTTGTAAAGGGTGGCAGAGATTTAAGAGAAGAATGTATGTCGGCGCAGACACACACACACACACACACACACACACACACACACACACACACACACACACACACACACACACACGTGTGAGTGTGCGCAGACGAACACACAGACGAACAGAGAGACAGACAGAGATAGAGAAAGACAGACAGACATACAGACAGACAAACAGACATAAATTATTATAAACTGGAACACACACACACACACACACACACACACACACACACACACACACACACACACACACATAAATAAGAGAAAAAGCCATCAAAGAGTCGAGAAAATGGGGGGAGAAGGGGGACGTGTGTGTGCGGTGGTGGGGGGTGGTAGGCTGGGCGTGTGGGTCTGGGCTACTACTACTGCTACTACTACTACTACACAGGTAATGGAAAGAATGACAACGAGAGGGCAGACGACAAGGATTTATTGTCAAAGCATAGATATAATATACTCCCCAGGCCCCACCACCCTCAGCCCCCCTCCCCCTCCACTCCCACCATCACCTCTCCCCACCCCCACCCCTACCCCCACCACCCCACCCTCTCCTTTGTCCTCTTCTCTCATTCCTATACTAACCGTCACCTTCGCGGTACAGGTCGTTAGCCTGTTCACCGGACTTCTTTCCACTCTTGATATGGGGAGCGTGGCATGGGTGAGGGAAAGGAGGGGGGTGGGGGAGTTGAGGGGGGCGGGGGGGGGGGGGCCGCAAGGAAAGAGGGGTGGATGGGTGGGTGTGTGTGTGGTGTGGGATATAGGAGTAGTAGTGGTGGTAGTAGAGAGGAGGGAGGCGGCGGGGGAGGGGGGGGGGGGGCGGATGGAGAGGCGGAGGAAGGAGGAGGGGACAGGGAGGGGACGGGGGGGGGGAGGTGGTGGCGGGGGGGGGGGGGGGGGGGGAGAGAGATAAGTAAGACACATAAAGGGAGTTGTGGTGGGGCCGGGTGAGGAGAGATGATTGATGCTTTTTTTTTTTTTTTTTTTTTTTGCTTTTTTTTTTTTTTTTTTTTTTTAAAGAGAAATCGGTGCAACTCTCGCTAAAAAAAAAAAAAAAAAAAAAAAAGTTCCTAAATATTAATGGGATTCCAAAAGAATTTCAGTATGTACCCCCCACCCCACCCCACTCCCTCCCGTCTCCCACCCCGATCTTTTCTGAGTGAGTGTGTGTGTGTGTGTGTGTGTGTTTGTGCGTATGTGTGTGTGTGTATGTATGTGTGTGTGTGCATATGTGTATGTGTGTGTGTGTGTGTGCGTATGTGTTACTCTCTCTCTCTCTCTCTCTCTCTCTCTCTCTCCGCATGGTGCATTGATAGATGAATGAATGGAATCGCTATGTGTTGGGTGGCCTGTTCGCTGCTACCATTCTTCTTCAAAGACAGAACTTTTATTCTATTTCGTTATTTGATTTCACCATTTCATTCGTTTATTACAATGGTTTGTTATGTAGACAATCAAAGCATGTTGATGCATTCACCCATGTCATAAAGACCTCATGGCCTCTCTCTCTCTCTCTCTCTCTCTCTCTCTCTCTGTCTCTCTCTCTCTCTCCACACACACACACACTCTCTCTCTCTCTCTCTCTCTCTCTCTCTCTCTCTCTCCTCTCCTACTCTTCACACACACACACACACACACACACACACACACACACACTACAGTCGCACAGCGCAGGGTAGCCTATCAAAATAATGCATAAGTGCACAAACCCCTTTTTATCACTCTTTTCTTTTCTCATTCGACCTTTCGTAACCAGTTACTCTGTACTCAGATCCGTTCGTCAACAGCTCACACTTGGCTGCATAGTCGGCACCACAAGGCCAGAAATTACAAGCATTGGAGGCTTACCTACATGCCAGTCTGTGTGTATACCTTGCCACAGGTAGTCCTGTTTGGTCAGTCTTTTAATACATACATGTGTACGAAACCCGATCAGTATTGCATGTTTCGCTAATTCCCCTGGGAATGCTCGCCGTGGACAGAGAGTAGTACTATTGATTTTGGACTGTCGGGAGAGTACAGCCTATTATGGGGCAAAATCATGGTACGACTTATGTGGGTTTGTTTGGAAGAAATAAAGATGTGTGTGTTGTTGTTTTTCTTGTTATTAATTTTGTGAGTTTTGTTGTTGTTGCTGTGTTTTTGTTGTTGTTGTTTTTCACGGATGATCCAATAACGGTCATGGAAATAAACTGAGAAGACAATACCACACTAAAATCCAAAATCAATCGATATATATATATATGTGTGTGTGTGTGTGTGTACGTGTGTGTGTGTGTGTGTGTGTGTGTGTGTGTGTGTCTCGACTGGACACACACTGAGACACACTCACATATTATGTCGCATAAAACAACTTCTCTCTCTCTCTCTCTCTCTCTCTCTCTCTCTCTCTCTCTCTCTCTCTCTAGCAAATACACACACGCCCCTACCCCTACACATGGTGTACACGCACGCACTATACACACCATTATGATACTTAGGTAGTCTTACACGAACTACAAACTCGGTCACATGACAGATAATGTAGTCATTTCTCCAAGCCGCCATATAATCTGGGGCAAGTATAGACACTGATAACAATGCACAACCCCGTCCTGACCATGCGCTTTCAGTTTTTTCTCAAGGAGGTGTCACTGCGTCTGGAAAAATCCATACACGCTACACCACATCTGCTAGGGAGATGCCTGGCCAAGGCACTTGTCTATACCTTGAGTGCATGCATATATACATGTGTGTGTGAGGTGTGTGTGTGTGTGTGTGTGTGTGTGTGTGTGTGTGTGTGTGTGTGTGTGTGTGTGTATACCTATCAGAGGTGATTTCTAAGACTGATTTTTGCCAGAGGACAACTCTTGTTGCCTTGGGTTCTTTTTCAGTGCGCCAAGTGTGTGCTGCACACGGGGACTCGGTTTATCGTACTCATCCGAATGACTAGATGCTCAGGTTGGTTTTGCCAGTCAATCGTGGGGGAAAGACCGAGAGCGGGAATCGAATCCAGCAGTCAGTCACCATTCAATTCACACTGCAACACACACTATACAGACGACTAGCAAAACGTGGTGGTCACTTTTCCCTCTAATCAATGTCATTTTATGTACGAAGATCAGTTCAGTGATATGGAACAGACTAAAACTTTATACAGCAGTCCATTAATTTCGCTGTAGCTCTCTCTCTCTCTCTCTCTCTCTCTCTCTCTCTCTCTCTCTCTCTCTCTCTCTCTCTCTTCTCAAACAAGTAGACTATGTCTCTACAAACTCTGGCATTTTTTTCATCGCGAGACAAAACCCGCATGACTTCAAAGACTTCAAGAATGTCTACTTATATCTTTTCTTCTTCTTTTTTTTTTAAAGCGTTTTCTTCATCATGTGTATCCTTATATTACAACTTATGACCTCAATACCACAATGTGTTCATTCATTCATTCATTTATCATTCAGTCAGTCATCATTCATTCTTCTTACACACAACATACTGAAGCGAAAGGGAGTGACGCAAATGGCTGGGTGGTGGAGCAAGACGCAAGGAGGGGGTCGGGAGTGGGGGGTGGGGGGGGTCTACTACGGGTTTCTTACCTCAGACGACTAAGTTGACGGAAGCGCTTCATACTGTGCCCTCCGGCCCGAACTGGCTGCAGTCAGCATCCCTTGTTTGCATACTGGCAGGCACAGTCCTCTCTGTGGGTGCTTTCTCTTCCCTCTTTCTTTTCTTTCCCTCCTACTCTCTCGTCACCGAGCCCAATCACAGTTTCATTTATCTGTTTAGTCATTTGAGGGGTGTGGTTCCTCTGGACGTGCACACAATCTCTTTATATCTGTCCCGTATAAAACAAGGATTTACACGTGTGTGTGTATGCGTGTGTGTGTGTGTGTGTGTGTGTGTGTGTGTGTGTGTGTAAATCATGAAGGCCCTTACTGGGCAGAAGGTAGAAGAAAGTCCGTTCGAGCACAGTCAGCTAGTTCCTTGATGCCAAGAATGTTACCACTGTCCTTGGCAGTCCAGCAGACAGCTCCTTCTCCACACTCACACAGGTCCTTTCGGAAGCCCGACAACTGGTCTCAGCCTCTGCACAAGCGGCTTTGGTCGTCTCCCCTGAAGCCAGTCAACTTGTCCGAATCGGTCTCTTTCTGCAGAATCAGTGTTGTTTCCTTAGGGGCTGTTAGCACACCATGTGAATGGAAGCGTGGTATGCAGTCTCTTGTAACACGACGACTACTCCTCTCAGTGAGTGGCGGGGATTAATAAGTGAGAAAGGCACTTGTTCGACAGCCAGCTTTGAATGACTAAATCACCTGATTCAGTTCAACTTTCAAACCCTTGCAATTTTCCTTTTAAACAAACAGATCATATTGACAGAAAACGCTGAAATCAGATAAAGTAAGTAACACCCACGACCGAAAGAAGGAAAAACGTTTGTGACCACTGGAAAATTTGGATTTGGATGCCAGTTACACATTTCCATAGTTGAAATTTGATCGATGTGATATACCTTTCCGCTTTTTTTGTTTTTTGTTCTTTGGGTTTTTTTTTTTTTGAGCGATCAAAGATTGCCAAGCCACCGGTGAGACAAAGAGAGGGGACTGACGGCAAGTTGTTACACAACCAGTCCAGTGAATCGTTTCTTGCCGTATTGGAAAACGGCTTCAGCCTGAAGAAATACAACTTGCTCGTTTTTCCTCCTGACATGAAAGCAAGGCCAGAGCTGAGAGAACAATGTGGCTTCAGCCAACAACGTGGAAAGAACAAAGGTGTGCTGAACAGAAACAAAAAATAAGGGGAGGAGGAAAGAAGAAAAACAAAAAAGAAAAAAAAAAGGAAGTAAAGAAAACCCAACTGTAAGCTCTGCCGAACAAGTTACAGGCTCAGCTGAATGTTGTTAAATCGCTGTGATTGTGGTTCACCTTTCGTTGTAGCCGAGGTGATTTGGGGGGGTCAACGAATCCAACATTTTGTTTTTTTCTTCTTTTGTGTGTGTGTGTGCCAAAGCTGTTGACTGCCCGTCCTCAATGGTCTGCAAAAAGGTAGCGTCCGTGGAAGTTTATGGGCCTGAACCCACATAGACAGCAAGTTTTAAGGAGGCGCGGGGAGGGTGGGAGAGAGAGAGAGAGATGAGTAAGGTTGGTCGCTTGATCGAGGGCTTGGCAAAACAAGACCTGACGCAGTTTGTTGAAAATTTCCCCCAAACGCCTTAGGAGACAGACAGGCCACCACGCTTCGTTTCTGTTTAAAAAAAAAAAAAAGAAAAAGAAAAAAGGCAATGCACTAGTTGGCTATCTGTCGCGCATCGTGGAAGCAGCCTGCTTGCCTGGATGTGGTGCCAGACAGCGCGTGCACACACACACACACACACACACACACACACACACACACACACACACACAATATAGGAGTGTATAGAGACACCTCTTAATGGTACCACCGCCTTCATCCCCATCAACTACGACGGCACCAGAACCGCACGTGCGGGGCCGTGAGCAGCCAGCCAGCCACAGAAGCTTGCTTGACCGCCACGACGGCCAATGGGCAAGGTGCGCGCGCGCGCACGCACACACACACACACACACACACACACACACACACACACACACACAAACACCTAAACCTACACCGT
>NC_134877.1:52479216-52511716 GCF_041734735.1 Babylonia areolata
TTTTTTTTTTTTTTTTGCACGGTGCGACAAGACAACGGGGCCACTCACAGCTGTACTTAACTGTATGCCCACCACCAACTAAACACGTTTTTCCTTTTCTCTCTCGGACTTGTAGACTGAGTGACAAGCGTCTGGCTGTAGTAGTCGGGGGGGGAAAAGGTGTAGCACGGTCCGACAGGATCGAAAGCTAATCGGGTATTAGCGGCAGCTGGCGACGTTGGTCGGGCCTTGGCGCTTCGAGCTTGGAGCGGGGCAAAGCATTGGAGGGGAGAGAGAGAGAGAGAAGAGGGTAGAGAGGAGGGTAGGGGGGCCAGCGGACTGCGGACGGGAGGGGCGAGGCTAGAGCCGGCTAACTGGCAGCACGTCTCACGCTCTAGTTGGGCCCAGGGACGCCGTGGGGACCTGCCCCTTTCCTTCCTCGGGCCCTCCTGATTGGCTGACAGACAGAGAGGGAGAGAGCGAGAGAGAGACTAGAAGAGGTGTGGGAGTGTGTGTGTGGGAGGGCGGGGGGTGGTCTGCCCTTGTTTTGCCACCACAAGCTTTGGAGAGGTGTCGGAGGAGCCCTGTTTCATTTACTGTCCCACAGGTAGTAAGTAGTGAGTTGAGGGAAGGAAGAGGGATAACTTTGTCTGTCTGTCTGTCTGTCTGTCTCTGTCGGTCGGTCGGTTGGCCGGATGGGCCTGAGACGGGACCGACCGCCAAACCGCGCGTGCACTACTGACTGAAACCCCCGCCGCTGCAGGGGTAAAGGTAAGATATATATATATATATATATATATATATATATATATATATATGTATATATATATATATATATATATATATATTGCGAGCGGCGGGCCCTTGTGTCATTCAGTAAAAAGAAAGGGTGGGGGTGGGGTTGCAGTATGACGAGTACAGAGAGAGAGGGAGAGAGAGAGATCACACACACACACACACACACACACACACACAGATTTGCCCCGAACGAGCGACCCGCGACATGAACGAGTGTTTTCCCCCACCTCATTCTAGTTTGAATAGCATGACAGGAAGTTATAACACAGTCCATTGACTCCAAGCGCAGGAATGCAGCCAGCGCTGTGACGAGCTACATGCACATGCACAAGCAGGTCAGGTCATCTGTTTCCATCCCGCGACACTGGAGTTAGCTGATTCAGTGTTGGACTATGTCTGATTTGCGAATTGATTACGAAGGGCATAGCTGGGACATAATCCTCAAATCTAACAATGATATTTTAACCGGTGGATAACAGCGAACTAATCAGCACAAGCATTCCTTCAGTCTAAACAATAACAACAAACACCCACTCCTACACTGCTCACCCACAGACACACGCGCATACCTACACATATGCACATACAGGGACAAAGTAAAAAAAATCAAATGAAACACACACACGCGCGTGTGCGTACGCACTCAAATACACACACACACACACACACACACACACACACACACACACACACACACACACACACACACCTATTTGCTACCTTCTTACGACCACGAAACGGACAAATAATGGATACATTGAGTGACCGATATAAATAGTTAGAAACAAAATCTTATTCACTCATCTTCACTAAGGGTGAGAAAATGTGGCAGGCGGATATGGATTTAAGTTCACCCAAACTAAACAAAGTCTTATTCCATCTGAAGCAGAGAAAGAGAGAGAGGGAAAAGAGAGAGAAAGGGAGAGAGAGAGAGAGAATATGACAAATACGGTGAGGAGGGTAGGTGGGGGTTGGGGGGGGGGGGGGGGCATAAACGGCGAACAGGGCCAGGGGAGACAATAAACGGAACCAGAGTGGGAACCAAGTCATTTATAATTAGTAACAGTGGAAACCCCTTCATACACTATATCCGTGTAGCTTCGACATATTAACCGGGTTGCCCCAGCTGTTATCTTCATGTTTGCTCAGATTTAAGTCCCAGCTGACAGTTCAGGACTTCCTGATGGCTGCAACTGGTGGTGGTGGTCCAGGTTGTGACGCACTTCCGTGCATACTGTGGGCGGATTGAGTGATCGGGGGGAGTGTGGGAGTGTGGTATGCGTGCGTGTGTTTTCATAATCACTAAGCATTCCTGTGTGTACGCATGCAGAAGATCAAATACACACACATTGAAAATCCCTTTATCCATGTCAGCGTTCGTTGGGTTATGGAAACAAGACCATATCCGGCATACACCTTCCCCCCCCCACTCTCTAAAAACGGAGGATGACTACATGGAGGGGGCAAGAAACGGTCGTCGTGCACGTAAAAGCCCACTCGTGTGTACGAATGAACGTGGCCGGAGTCGCAGTCCAGGAACAAAGACTGAACGAGTGCACGAACTGGAGCTCATATCTTTCAATCTAGCCCTTACATGTAGCATAGGTTCAATGTTACTATTACTACTAGTAGTAGTAGTAGTAGTGCTGCTGCTGCTACAACTACAACTACTACAACACTACTACTACTAATCATCATCATCATCACCATCACCATAACAATAATCACAAAAATAATCATGACAACAACAATAACAACAACAACAAGAAAAAAACAACAAAAAACATCTGTTGCTGTTGAGCCAGACTCATCATCTATCCCACACGAGATCTGCAGGAGAGACTATACCGCTGTTCCAAGCATGAATGAAGGAGTGGGATGGTTCAACCAGTATAGCAGATGCTGTTTTACAGGCCACGCCGGCTGTGAACGCCAACAGGCACACTGACAGACACAGGCCACTATTATCATAATAATAATCATCATAATCACTGTGATCATCATTATCATCACAGATGACATTTCAGTGCTTTATCTCCAGATTTATCTTTCTTGAAAAACCATAACAGGGTGCATACGTACGCGTCTGAATCGGCGGAGACCGCAAGTCAAATCTCCTTTCAGCTTGCTTTTAGCTCTTATACATTCTTCCCTCCGACACAGTGATGAAGGTCTTGTTCTGCTAAATCCTGACTGCCCCATCACACACAGACTATATCTAGTCTTCTCTTGGTCCCAGGACTAGTCAATCAGTCCACAGGGAGCGGGTCGTACCAACGTCAGTTCGCCACGAGACCATTTGCCAGAGTAGACCCTGCACTGCTGCTGGGACACTTGAATTCTTTGGTGTTGTTCAGAAGACAGGTTTTTTTCCTGTTCTGTGTCATACAAGTATAGAACGCCATTAGCCATCACTCTCCCCCCCCCCCCTCACCCCCCACCCCCGCACTTGCCCCCTCCTCGCCCACTCGATCCACTCCCCAACACATCGCCCTCCCTCCTCCTTACTTGTTACTGATGACAGTAAAATGTACAGCTGCTTATTCGCTAAGCCAGACTACTTCTGGACTGAAGATATCAACGTCCGAGACATAGATATTGCTGAATTTGCAGTCCCTCTCTCAAATCCAACGATATGAGTGGTGGACGTAATGAAAGTTTGTTGTTGCTTTTTTTCCCTTCGTTTTTTTTCTTCACAGGTCACAAGAACGTCTACAATGTCAGTTTCACAATTTGAACAGTTATCATGGCGTCTGTGATCAAAGACAAATTAAAGACGAGAAAAGAGACAGACAGACAGACAGAGACAGAGAGAATTATAGACACAGATAAATTTGGGAATAAAAGAATAATGAAAAAAAAAATCGTGAATAAACATGAGGAAAAGGTGTCTGCTTCACTTCTTACGGAATTCCTATCTCACTCAGTGAACGAATCCGGTTTGTCACCTTTTTCATTTGAGGATGTGGCATAACTACTCATGACAAAAGCCTTTAAGCTAACACGATTTTCGAAAGATAGGGGCTAAAATTAAGTTACAGAGAGAGAGGAGACAGACAAACAGACATACGACAGACACAAGACAGAGAATGAGATAGACAGACACACTGAGATAAGTGATGGTGATGATAGTAAAGATGGTGGTGGTTAGAGAATTTGTAGACATTTTAGACAACAATCGCCACTCGACAGAGGAAAACAAAACCCCCAGGAAGATCCTGTTTCCTTTCCAAACATTGCAAGTTTTTTGCAGCTGTGTGCAGCGTCCGTTTAGTTATCAAAACAATTCGCTGCATATCTTCTCCGTTCACACCTGCGTGTCTCGTTGTGAATAATTATTTTGATGCATAGACGCTGTCTCGCTTTGTTGTAAACACGACATAAGTTTCTTTTTAAAAGCGCTGAGCGTTTCCTTAATGTTTATGTTGCGTTGTTGTTGTTGCTGTTGTTATTGTTTTTTTGTAAAATCGACCTCTTTGGTTTTGTGTTTGGGATTAGTTTTGTTTTGTGTTAAACGTTAATTTCCCAATCAGATTCAAGTTGTAACGTGGTATAAAAAGGTGAACTATCGCAATTGTAGCTGGGTCCTACTGGTGTTCCGCAGGGGTCCACTTTGGGTCTTTGGCTTTTTGCTGGTCTGCAAGACAGATATTGGATTCGTCAAAAGACTACTTTACTAAAAATAAAAAAAACAAAAACACAACAACAAAAGAAAAACACACAAAAAAAACAACAACAACAAACAAACAAACAAACAAAACCTTGATATCAAGCCGTTTGAAATAACCTATATTTGCATTGAAATAATCACCCCTGGTCAGTAGGAAAAGAAGAATACGGGGAAAAAGAGAAGAAGACACACATTCTACGACGGGAAAAACAATCCCGATATATTGCACAGTCTGGCTTGTTTGTTTCAAAGGAGTTTCGTTCATAGTGCAGTTGAATGTGTAAAGTATTGACTGTAGCACTTTCAGTAACTCTGAGAAGCGTTGATTTATTGGTGTAGTCTTATCGTTGTGAAAGGTTTACATAATTATGTGCAGTTTTCTGTCTGGATTTGACAGTCGTAACTTGGCTTCAACGATGGCGGTGGGGGGTGGGGGCGGGGGGGGGGGGGGGGGGGGGTATGGACTGAGTTTCGAGCAGTGAAAGTAACGTAAAATCATTGGCAAAGAATTCTTACACTGTTTGTTTGAAACTGTTAATATTGGACAATGTTGCAACAAAAAATAAATAAATAAATAAATACACTGTTTGTTTGAAACTGTTAATGTCGGACAATGTTGCAATAAAATAAAATAAAATGAAATAAAATAAAATAAATAAATAAATCTTTTTAACCACCCAGACGCCCTCATTTTCTCTGTGTTTACTGTAACTATAAGTCAGCGTCCACTTCTTTTGAATGTCGTCTTAGCAGCAAAGTTATGTCGCGAACGCTCTATGTCAACTTGAACGTACGTAAAAAAAAATTTAAGATTTTTTTTTTTTTTAATAATTTTTTAAAAAATCCCCATGAGATAATGAACGTTCTTCATATCCATAATTTTTCATTTTAGGAGAGATGTGTAGGCGCCAAACATCTTGATGTAAGCGACAGAAACATGACTCTTTATGATCCATTTTTACGCGATCACGAACACTTTTCCACATTCCGTGTTCCTGGGTTGTTGTTTTTTTCTTTTTTGGTCATACCTGCTTCTTCCTCCTCGTGAACCAACTTGAAAAGCACAGCTTATATAATAATGGCGAATGGAGCAGTCGTGATGACGAACGTCAGGAGTTATGTCACTTGGATGAGGACGTGAGACCAGTGTGATGTATACGTCAACTGCCGTTGAATGCTTCCTCTTTGGGCGAAAACGCATGTCCATCACCATCACCATCACCACTGCTCTCTTACAGATAATAACTATGTCTGACTGTGTCTGTCTCTCTCCTCTGTGTGTGTATGTGTGTGTGTCAAAGTCAATTTTTTAAATTTCAAGATGGTAATTGAATAAGCAACGACTGCTTTTGTTTACATCAAGCCATCTGAATAAAAAAAGAAAAAATAAAGGAGAAGAAGTGGGGAGATACATAGAACAAAACCACAAAAGTACTAGAAATATAGTTGCGTGCATACACGAATCGTGCGAAAATGAAACACACATTAGCATTTACAACACATTTACAGCACATCCCGTTTCGCATACACATACATCCTCTTACAACACCAAAGGCATATACAAAACATTTCACAAATCATGAATTTGGTAACCAGTAGATATAGATTTGTATTATTGTTCATCTTTTGAACAGTTAATAAGGTAATTTTTCATATTTTTTCTTAAACACATTTTTATTCGTTATATCTTTTAAAACGAGTGGAAGATTATTCCATAAATTTCCACCAGAGCATAGGAAGCTGGATTTATAAAGGTTGCTTCTAGGTCGAGGTATACATAACATATGGTTGTGTCTGTGGTCATTAGTTTTAAAAGTTTCTGTAATCTTCTGGGGAGCATTTCCATATATCACATTATGCATGCAAACAGCCTTGTTGAAGAACAGCCTGTGGTGAAAAGATAATACATAAAGTAGTTTATAATCCATATGGGTCAAGGAACTTGACTTCAACAATACTAATTTTAATGCCCTTTTATACATACGATGAATAAATTTTAAGTTTGTATTGCTGCAGTTGTCCCATAAAGTTGATGCATAATCGATGATTGGCAGAACATGAGCGCAGAAAAAAAGCTTTCGTGAATGAACATCAAGGATCTTTTTTTTTATTTTTGCTACCTGACGTATTTTGCTAGAGAGACGTTTTCCTAAGTAAGTCATATGGTCAGTCCAAGAGAGATCTTTGTCAATAAAGACACCCAAAATGTTATGTGATTCTACCTCTTCAATTCTGTTTACTCCTAAGAAAAGTGTTTTGAATAATTATGTGTTTCATCCTTTGTCTTTTTTGTCGTGCTGCTACATACATACATTTAGTTTTCTGTGTGTTTAAGGACATATGATTTAACTGTGTCCAATCACTAAGTCTCTGAATGTTGTCTTGAAGATCATCTGTGAGTTTACATGCATCTGAATTGCTTGAATGCAGGGAAGTGTCATCTGCGAACATTTCACATTTACATGTCATAGAACAAGGCAAGTCATTAACATAAACAGAAAATAATATTGGCCCTAAGATGGATCCCTGTGGTACTCCATGTTTGATTGATTTGAATTTTGAGGTTAGATTATTTACTGCTACTAACTGTTTCCTGTCTGAAAGAAAAGATTCTATAAGGTGAGTAAACTCTGGTGTTAAATTATACACCTCTAATTTACGAATTAACAACGGATGACTGATTACATCAAAGGCTTTTTCAAAATCTATAAAAAGGAGACCTGTGAATTTATTTTCATTAATGTTATGCAAAATACTATCCGTAAGTTGTATGAGGGCAGTGTGGCAAGAATGGTTTTCACGAAAACCAGACTGATCTTCGTGGATTAGTTTGTTATTGACAAGATAACTATTCAAAGCTTTTTGCAAGTGCTTTTCTATAGGTTTTGATAAAACAGACAAGAGAGATATTGGTCTATAGTTAGATGGATCAGAATAATCACCTGATTTGTAGAGAGGAATAACTCTAGCTTGCTTGAATCTTAAGGGAAAATACTTCTTATCGATACACAAATTATAAAGATATGTCAGTTAATCAACAATAAAAGGAGAAGAAAGCTTTAATATTCTTCCATCCAACCCGTCTAAGTCACGAGTGCCAGACTGTTTTAGCAATGATAAACTCTTACTAACATCTAAGACTGTCATCGGTTGGAGACTAAATGGAACGTTAATTTCCTTTGAATTAACATACTGTTATAAACTGTAAAGGTCATTTTCACTGGTTCTGTCGTTTGATATAATTTTATCAGCAATGTTTGCAAAGTGATCATTTAAGTGATCTGCTGTTATATCAGTGATAATGTGTTGGTTTCTTGACACATGTTTATTGTTTGACATATTAATAGCTTTCCAGATTTTACGAGAATCTTTTGTGGAAACTAACACATTTTGAAAAAAGTTACATTTAGATTTACGTTTCATTGCATTTACCTTATTTCTCTGTTTCTTAAATTGTTCCCTTGTTCTATAGGTATTCAGATAATCTCTTAAATGTATTTCAATGTCAATTTCTTTTTTATCCATGGTGGTTTTGTTTCTTGTCTAACTCTTTTCCTTACAAATGGTGCATGTTTGTTGTATACAGAAGAGAATGTATTTATCCAGAATTCAACTGCTTGATCAGAATCTCTTATCTGGTATATGTAATCTAAAGGCGAGTTTGCTAGATCTGAAAGAAAAACATCTTTGAAATTCTTAAAATTTCTATAATATATAGTTTTATGCCCAACCTTAGGAATTTTAACACTGTTTTTGAACCATGTAAAACAAATAGGGTAATGATCACTACAGCCACATGGTGGAACACAGACTTCGACAATGTTTTGTTTTGTAGTTGTATAAATGTGATCTATCAAAGTGGATGTGCTTTCAGTTACACGTGAAGATCTGTCTATCAACTGTTCAAGGCCATGCATGGAGTAGCTCTGATACCATTTTGATTGGGTTTTTGTAAATCTAAATTGAAGTCTCCCAAAATAATAGTTTCATGATCAAATATAATCACTTCATCCATAACAGAACTAAACCTATCCTCCCAATCTGTATTCTCTGACGGGTTTCTATATACAAATCCAATTAAAAGAGGTTTATTACCATTTATCTTAATTTCAACCCAGACTGATTCTACATTATAAGCCTCAAGATTACTTAGTCGTTTACAATTTAACGAGGACGCAAAATATATAAGTAAACCTGTAGTTTTTGGTTTCGTTGGGTCTGATCGAATAACGTGGTATCCTGGGGATGATAGTAGTCTTCTAAGTTAACAGCAATGATAAATACAAACCTAAAATAAAGTTACCAATGACACCAAACACAGTCACTACAATTGATTTGTTAACATGAAACAAACAAACAAACAAGCAAAAAACACACCAACGCAAAGCTCAGTGATAAGCTTAATCAAAATCCAACAAAAATGAGTGAATTAAGCAAGAAACACAGTTCGTGCTTTCAAAAACTGTAACAAAGTTACGAAAAAAAAAAGTGGGCAAAAGGAAAGACCAGTACGAACACTATGGCAGCAGGCAAAAAATTACCAACTGTTGAATAAGGAATTCGTTCCGGCATTCATGACTGGCGCATGAGTTTTTAAATTTTTCGCTGCACATTAGTCAACATTTAACCACTGTACACTCCCATTCACTCAACCAACTAATCACCTTTTGTGTAAAACATAGTCGCATAATCATGAACACATGCGAACAACAGTGATGTTTATCCCAAAGGAACAAACAAACAAATAATAAACGCGAAATTAATTATGCATTGAATGTGAAGGGAAATCAGTGTGTTGCCTCAGTAACTTGGAGGCCATCAGCAACAGCCTTTCAGCATCGGGGTGAAACTGGGAAGGTGATGCTGAATTGGACGACGTGCCGAACAATTCACGACTGGGGAAGGTGTGGGGAGGGATATTGGACCTATCCACATGACAGAAGTTTGACGCTCCGAACATTTCTTGTCAGAGAAAGCGGGGGCAGGGTCATTGTGTCTGTCTGTACTAAAGGAATTTGGCACCTCAAACATTTCTTGTCCAAAGAAAGTGGCGGGGGGTGGGGGTGGGGTGGGGGGGGGCACTGTACCTGTCCGTAAAACTGTCTTGCTGACGTGGACAATGAGCGGGATTCATCATGAGAGGGTGTGGAGGGGGAGGAATGGAAGTGTTTCTTTGTGGGGGAGGGGTGGTGACACGTTTGTTCTGATTGTCTTCAAGAGAAGACAAGTTGGGATCTGGGTGTGACACAGGCCAACTATCAGTCCCTGTAGCACATTCTATTGAGGAGGGGCTATTTATAGCAGCAGTCTGACGACCACTGTGAGACCACTGTCACAGGGAGTGGAGGGAACATGATCAGGTTCAGTTTGTGTGTCAGCATCAGTCCTGATGGTCCTGTCACACAGAGTGTCCGATATTTGTGATTCTGTTTGCGAGTGACTTGATACCATTTCTCTCTGGACTGGTTTTAATTTCTTTACTTCAGACAGGATGGACCCAACTTGGATTTTGATCGACCCGTTTTCTTTTGTAAGCTGTTTGCATGAATGTTCTAGATTCAATGTCTGAGATTGGAAATCGTGTATTTTGGAAAATTTATCAGTGATATTTAAACGAAGTCCGTTTTTGGTAGCAACTTTTACATCTTCCATGATAGATTTAAAATCATTTTCCAGCGCTGATTGTGCACTGGTCACAGTTTCTACCTGCTGTTCCAAACGAACAACCTTGTCTGAAAGTTTAGGAAGTGGGTTGGAAACAGACAGGCGGGGGGAGTGGTACAGTGTTCGTTTACACTGTTTCCTTGTCCTCTTCCCAACAGGGGTAAACAGTTTCTGTGGAGTGGACACAGTCTTGTTCTGCAGCTCACTGGATAACACGGAAGCGGAGGGTGGCAGAAGGATGACGTCCTCTCTAGCAGATGCTTCCGGTCCAGACTGAAGAAACAGGTGTGGTGACTGGAGAGGGGGGTTGTCCACAGCTGGGGTTGCAGGTAATGACGTCATACAAGACAAGTCAAAGGCAGGAGCGACCAAAGCAGGTGTCCCAGAAAAAGCACGGATAAACTTGACAGGAGTTTGAAGTAAAGATCTACACAGTTTTTCACTGTTTTATCCTGCATAAAGGAAGAAACAAAACCTTTCAACAGTTCATATTCTAATGAATCCAAGTTGGACAATCCATGCCCTGACACAGCAAAGTGCCTGTAGACTGCGAGGTAAAGAACATGGACAGAGTAACATTTTTTGAGGACTGATGGAAAATACGGATAACACTTTTGAAAAGTGAAGGAGGTGGTGGAAGAGATATCACTGGTGTAGATTCATTTAACAATGTATCATTTGAATCGTAGTCGCTGTACTGAATCGAAATTGTAGGGTCTTGAATGGCTAAGTAACGAAAAAGTAAACACTTTCTCCAGACCACAAGTTCATCTTTCCAACACGTAAAGCGTTTTTGGATTACATCCATGGTGGGTTGCAGTTTGTTTTTCTCGTGAGATGGAAGGGATCAGTCATAATGGATCATAAAAACAAACACAACACACTCAACAACATTCAACACTCACTTGCAGTCATTGCCGGAACTGTCCACCATTTCACACTGGAACGGAACCCATGATGAAATGTGCAGCTAATAATCTATACATGAATATAACGACAGGACACAGGGCCACAATGTCTGTGGAGCACAGCAAGTCACACACTGTTATAAACCACGGAAGAGTGCAGCGTGCACTCCCAGTCCAGTCTGTCACAGTACTTGTGTACTCAAAACGATGATGTTCAGTTCAGCATAACATAGGTATAACAGCCGATAAATTGAAAACTTGAATTTTTTTTTTACACCACTGAATGCAGAATTTCTTTGCCGTGATCTACATAGTGAACGGTTGAACGATCATAAAACGGTAAATTAGTAATTAACAAAAAACTGATAATTTCCGGAGAGCTCTTTCACAAAGCCTCCTGTCAGTTCGTGAGCACACCTCACCTGTCTGTGTGTGTGTGTGTGTGTGTGTAGGGGGGGAGTGGGTGTGTGAAGTGGTGTGTGTGTGAGTGGATGCGTGTGCACGTGAATGCGTGTGCATGTGTAAATGTACGTGTGTGGGGGGTGGAGGGCGAATGGGTGGTCTATGTGTGCGTGGGTGAGTGAGTGCATTTGCGCGTGCATACGTGTGTGTGTGTGTAAATGTACGTGTGTGTATGTATGTGTGTGTGTGTGTGTGTGTGTGTGTGTGGAGGGGGGACTGGGGATGGATGGGTGGTCTGTGGGTGTGTGGATGAGTGGGTGCATGTGCACGTGCATGCGTGTGCATGTGTAAATGTATGTGTGTATGTGTGTGCGTGCGCGCGCGCGTATATGTAATGTGTGCACTTGCAAGTGGTTTCGCGTGCGTGTATGTATCACAGATAATTAAAATATCATGTTGACAGATCGTGCAGTTCGAATACACCACACAGATGGAATAATATGTATTTCACGCTGGACGATAACAGTTCATGCAGAGGTCATCTGACAGAGTCCTAATCAATGGATCCCGAGTTCCACATGTCCCAGACACACCGTCCCCTGTACATCGAAATGTCACGGTGACCCAAAGACTGGCCACAATGACATGAATATATCCCAGCATAGCAGTCGAAGCGACCTTAATTTTATTAGGACTCAAAGCCAGTTCATGTGTCTCAAGGGTCAGTTTGGACCGTCACAGTTGGAGTTTCATGACGTATCATGTGACGGGTGATTTTAACTCAGTGCGGACTCCCTTGTCCTTTGACCTTGAAATATCTCACCATTGCTCCAGTCATAATTATATCATTGCACACAACAAAAACAACAACAAAAAAAAAAAAAAATCGCCTTGACTTTCTTCTTAGGCAAAACTTGGGACTGTGTAATGTCAACTGTAATATCACAGAATCTTGAATAGGAGGTCTGGAATCTGTTGAAATCTTTCAACCAAAGCCTCTGGGATCATTGAACACTGGCACTGATTGATTGATATGAATACTTATACAGCGCCTATCCTCTGTCGGAGACCAAGCCCTAAGCGCTTTACAAACACGTAGTCATTTGCACAACAGGCTGTCTACCTTGGTAAAGCCAACTGACGGCTGCCACTGGGCGCTCATTCGTTTCCTGTGTCATTCAATCAGATTTCAGGCACTCACGCATACACACACAGACTGACATGGCACAGGCGGGAGTGATACCTCAAAGCACGTGCGTGTATAAAGGCACGTGGCACACAGGGATTTTATTGAACTGTTGTCCCTCATGTGCTTCACACCTCCGCACAAAATTCATGCTCTTTATGAGGAGCTAAAATTTTTTTTTTTTTTTCAAAGGACATTTTCTCAGAAACTGTGTTGATTGTATTCTTTCTATGTGTTTTTTACAATGGCAGAAAGATTTTCTTGAATAACGAATCGGTACATCGCATCGCATTAATATTTCATTATGTGTGTGTGAAGAGAGAGGACTCAGAACTCAAAACTCAAAACGTTTTTTTTATTCAAGGAATAAGATTTTGTTCATGGCCCATTCTTCCAATCTGTCCTTGCTTTTATCTACATCAGATACACACACACACACACACACACACACACACACACACAGAGAGAGAGAGAGAGAGAGAGAGAGAGAGAGAGAGCCACAGAGAAGAAAGCAAGGCATACATAATCATTCCTTTGCTTTGATCATGACAATCTTTCGATCGATGTCGATCCTAACCCCCACCCTACCCCATCCCGACCTCCCCCTTAAAAACAAAAACAAAAAAAAACCCCAAAAAGTCTTCCCCTCACCCTCAATTATTGACCCCCCCCCCATCCCCCCACCCCTCCACACACACCCCCCTCCACCCCCCAAACACACACACACCTCCACCACCACCATCACCACCACCATCACCTAAACACCCACTCCGCTCCCCCCCCCCCCCCCCATCTTCACTCCCACCCTTTCCCACACTACCCTCTCCGCCTCTACTGAGACACTACATCACTTCCACAGTTCATCTTGCTATCTCGCGCGTACGAGGACCGGGGCTCTCTTCCGCCCTCCCTCTCTGCCTCCCCCCCCCCCCACTCCCCCCCTCCTTCTCGAGTAATGAATTCACACTCACACACACCTAGTTCACGGCTCACCTAACTGGCATGCACATGTCGGGTCCCCACAACAACCACATAAAAGGGGAAAGATTTTTTTTTTTTTTTTTTTAAGTATCTCGGAAAGGACCGTTCATTGAGAAGTGTTCATGGAACACAGTTAACATCCCACTGGATTTGTTTCAACCTATCAATGTATTTGGTTGTTTTTGTTTGCTTGTTTGCCTCTCTCTCTCTCTCTCTCTCTCTCATGAAGTGAACAATGGCTGAAAGTGGAAAGGGTGTGGTGTGGGAGGGAGAAGGAAGAGAAGGAATTATCTGTGGAGTCTTTGGTTTCCTTTTTTTTACTTCTCTTTTTTTTTTTCTTTTTTTTTCTTTTCTTCTTTTCTTTTCTTTTTTTTTTTTCTCTTTTTTTTTTTTTTTTTTTTTAACTGATGCAAATGCATATCAGTCGCGCATTACTGACCGTTTAAATCGAAGTCAGCGAGCGACGCTCGCTCTGTCCTGTCAAAAGAACGACCTTTTTATTATTATTTTTTAAAGCGTGCATTCAATTTATTCATTTTTGTAGGAGTTGGGAATACCGGACTTTCTTCTTAATTTTTTTTTTAAATAAATAAAAAGGGGATGGGGTTCGAGGTGGGTGGGATGGGAGGTGGAGGCTTTAGTGTGACTTTTTTTTTCTTGTATGTGGAGGGGGTGGAGGGAAGAGGGGGCAGGGGGACGGGGAGGAGGGAGAAAGACAGGGGTGGGGTTAGAGACAGACAGACAGACAAACAGACAGATAGACAAACGTACAGAGACAGAGACAGAGACAGAGCGTTTTCGTGGACTTCAAAATGACTGGGTATGTGGGTGGTTGGGTGGGAAGGGAGGAGTATAGATAAAACAGAATGGGAGAGAGAGACACAGAGAGACAGGCAGACAGACAGAAACAGACATAGAGAGAAACAGAGAGAGAGAGATAGAGAGTACACAAGGAAAAAAATCCAAAACACGGAGACAGAAAGAGACACACAAACGTAACCAGACAGACTAGATGGGGAGAGACATCCCAAACATTTCCAGTTTTCATTTCAAACCTTTTAGTGTCAAAATTGATCCACACACACACACACACACACACACACACACACACACACACACACGCACGCACGCACGCACGCACAATTAAACCTGACCGACTGAAAGAGCAAATAACAACGACAAAAAATCCTTAACAGTGAACAAAGTCTACCGATTAATCTGCATCCTAAAATCGTACAGAGATCTCGCCAGCAATGTGGGTATCCATCAACAACAAAAATACACGTTAAAGATAGAATTTCACTATGAAAAAACAACAACAACAAAACCTTATCTAAATACAACAACAAAATAATAGTGCAACATCCCCAACAACTCACAAATCTCATCAACCTCGAGAGAGAGAGAGAGAAAGAGAGAGAATTCAAACTGAGATGTCATCATCACATCAATATGAAAGCAAAACGATGAGAACACTTTAAAGACTTTGAACAACATTCTCGAATAGCGCTGGCTTTCTTTTATTATTATTTTTTTACTTTCTCTCCCCACCTCCTCCCCCCCTCCCCCAACCACCCTCCCTCCATCCCCCAATGCGTTTCTGTAATTGAATCGGCTGGGCGGCTGGCATTTCTCGTTTCAAGGGAAGAAACTGTCGTCTGCACTTTTTGATTCGTCAGCGAGGCCGAGAGTAACCGCTGGATCCTCGATCGCTTGGTGGTAACTCGATGGACACACTTAATTACTTCCCGTAAAAAATTAAAATAATAATTTTAAAAAATTTAAAAAGAGAGACAGACAGACAGACAGAGAGAGACAGAGAGAGAGAGAGAGAATTGAACTGAATTGAACTGAATTAATTCATTTATTTTCTGAGGATAATGGAGTAAGCAAGACAATGCTTTTTTTTTTCATCCAGCCCTCGAAAGGGAAACATTTAAATGATACAAGGGGGGAAATCACTGTATCAATACAGCATGCAAATTATAATCATGGTTACATGAATGGTAATTTACCTTGAGGACAATGAGAGGAGAGAGAAATTAAGAGAGAGAGAAATGAAAATTAACCTGAATATACCCCAAGATAATGATCAAACAATTACAGTGTGAACTGAAATAAGCATGCGCACGTTATTAAAAAAAAAAAAGAAGTAATAGAAACAACGCCATTTGAACAGTTGTAGGAGCAATAAAGAGTTTGAGCGAGAGAGACGGAGAGAGACCGACAGAGACATGGAGAGATATTGGAGAGACACAGACAGAGATGACGTTATATAAGATTTGTAATGCCAGTTAATAATATTGTAATGAAACATTTGTATACAAATTGTTTTTGATATGCACACTTGAAATCATTAGGCAATCAGTATATCATCATTAGAAGAACAAAAGAGAGGGAGGGAGAAAAAAGTGTATGTGTGTGTGAGAGAGAGAGAGAGACAGACAGACAGACAGACAGAGAGAGAGAGAGGATATCAGTCCAAGTCCAGATAATAATCAAGCAACAACAAAAAACTAAAGATAAAGCCATGCACATGTAAAACGAAAGTCATCTTCGGGTTGTTTTTTTTTGTTGTTGTTGTTTTTTGTTTGGGGATTTTTTTTTTTTTATAAGCAAGAAATAAAATAACGACACGGAAACAAACGCTATCAAAATATACCAGATTAAAAATGATAAATGAAAAAGAGGGAACATTTTTTTTAGTGTGATTTGTAACAGCGGAAATTGTTTTACATTGTCTGGAAAAGATGGGGGAAACAATGTCTATGGAAAGTCGTGATGGTTTTGTGTTGTTTAATGGATACTGGGAGTGAATTACAGAGTAGTGAACCACAATAGGCAAGGCTGGATTCATATAAGTTTATTCTGGGAACTGGGACATTTAATTTTGTTTGATTTTAGTTCTCATCAAATACGGAACATTTATTCAGTAGGTAGTCTGGAGCTCGACCTGTCACTATTTTGTGCATCAGTACTCCTTTATTGTGAGTCAGTCTTTGGTGCAGCGGTAGAATGTTAAGTTTTCTGTGGTCAGATTTTTTTCAAGGATGAAGTTTTGTTTTGAACAATTTCAAGCGCACGTTGTGAAGGCTGAGAAGTGTCTTAAAGGCGTTGGCGCTTGCAGTTTCCCATAGGGTTGATGCATTGGATAAAGGCCTGAAAAAACAATTTTGTTGAGTGGTAACCAATGACGTGTTAAATTTTTGATAGTCGGTATGTTTTTATGGAAATCTGCTTGCATATGTTAGTTATATTATGATGAGTCCAAGAAAGATTGTTGTCAAATGTTATTTCAAGGACCCTGTGGTTTTCAACTTCATCAATGGCTTGGTTATTGAGTTGAATGGGGGGAAACGTATGTGTGAGGCTTTGTCTTTTTTGTCTGGTCGTTGTCAACATAAACATGGTTTTGTGAGGGTGGATTGCCATGTGGTTGTGATCAGTCCATTCTATTAGGTTGTTTACGCTATTTTGCATAGACAGCATAAGCCGATTTGTGCAACTATGGCTCGTGTATAATGTTGTGTCATCTGCAAAAAGTTCACAGGATGTTTGAATATGAAGGGAAGACCATTAATATATAATCTGAAAAGCAAAGGACACAGGACAGCACTCTGTGGAACTCCATACTTTAGTGTTTGTAAGGACGAGGAAGATGCATTGACAATTACACACTGTTGTCTGTTTGTAAGATATGAATGAAGGAGAGGTCATGGACAATTATCTTACATTTTTTAAAAGTTTTTAGATAGGACACACAGTATTTGTTGTTATTGATTTTGTTAAGCCATTAATCAACAAGATTGATTACTGCTGTATGACAAGAGCGACCGTCCCTAAAATCAGATTGGTTAGGGTGAAGGAGTTCATTGCTCTACGTATTTTTGAGAATAATTTTATGTTTGTTTATATGTTTTGGTGGGTTTTTTTAGTGGTTTGGACGGAATGGAAAGTATTGATATTGACCTGTAATTACATGGATCAATGGTATTTCCAGATTTATGAATTGGGATAACTTTGGCCTTTTTCAGTGCGTTTGGAAAATGATGCCTTTCCAGGCACAAATTGAATATGTACGTGTGTGTGTGTGTGTGTGTGTGTGTGTGTGTGTGTGTGTGTGTGTGTGTGTGTGTGTGTGTGTGTGTGTGTGTGTGTTATCACTGGCGCTGGGATTTTAAGAATTTTGCTGAATGAGTTTTTGTAACAGAATCCTATCGAAATTGGATGACATCTTTTTAGTCTGACATCAATCCATAGTGATTCTTTCTAGGTCTAGGTGCGTTTGTCGATTGCTTGTGAGCAATTGGCTGAGGCAGAGTAGCAGTCTTGTTTCTTTGGACTAACTTGGATCATTCGAAAAGATGTGCAGTACAGTTCAACACAAAATTGCAAGTCAATGCGAGTAGTAAAATAAAATGAAATGAAACGATTTGGACAACTACAGAAGAAAATGAAATCGTGAGTACGTAGATTGGTATTTGATTTAAACTAAACTAAACTAAACTAAACTAAACTAAGATAAATAAACTAAACACACCAGTTGTGAGAACAGTCAACAACAGCCACAACACCAGGACTGTTCACTTTTTTCAAGAACCCTCAACGGCACTCGGAATCAGCAGAGGTAAGAATTTGTTGTATGGCGCGCACACACAGGCACAAAAGTAGATGACAAAGAGAAATCAGTTGTTGACAGTCAGAACTATGATATGAGATTCACGCTAACTCACACATCACAGACATGTTTCACAGGAAACATAACTGTCAGCTGGCAGGTGACTAGTCTGGTCTTCCTTTGACCACAGCACTGTATGATGGAGGCCGGTTGTACAGGCTAGGCTGGTGTAGGAAGGGGGCACAGAGACGTGTGCTGGGCTGCAGGAAGAGAGGCACAGAGACGTTGTGCTGGCTGGTGGGGGGCAGGAAGAGAGGCACAGAGACGTTGTGCTGGCTGGACAGGACAGTCCTGGCTGGTGGGGGGCAGGAAGAGAGGCACAGAGACGTTGTGCTGGCTGGACAGGACAGTCCTGGCTGGTGGGGGCAGGAAGAGAGGCACAGAGACGTTGTGCTGGCTGGTGGGGGGCAGAACTAAACAAGAGACTAATGCAGCTAAAACAGACCAGTTGTGGAGGAACAGCAAGAGACAGCCAAGACTCCTAGGACGGTCATCTTTTACAAGAGACGCTACGGCACGTCGGAGGCAGAAGGTAGCAAGATGTTGTGTTTCGCAGACAGACAGCAGGCACAGAAAGAGAGACAGAGAACGTTGTTGACAGTCGACCTGTGGAGATGAGATTCACAGGCTAACTCACAATCACAGACAGTTTTGCAACAGGAACTACTGTCAGCGGAGGTGACAAGACTGTTTCCTTGACCGGACGTTGTGCTGGCTGGACAGGACAGTCCTGCCTGGTGGGGGCAGGAAGAGAGGCACAGAGACGTTGTGCTGGCTGGACAGGACAGTCCTGCCTGTTGGCCTGGTGGGGGGGCAGGAACAACATGGACTGGACTTGGGTGATGGTAAATTGGGGTGGGGCTGTTACTGAGCAGAGGAGTGATTCTGAAACTTGGAAATGGGACTGTTATGGAAAGGGGAATAATTACAAAGGATACGATCTGCTTGGTGTTGGATACGGGGAGGGAGATGTTGGTTAACTGTGTGGTGGTGGTCAAGGTTGGGGACAGGGCGGTGCTCAACAGGGGTGGGAGTTAAGCAAGAAAGGGCGACGCCAGTCACCAGTGCGGGACCAGGGCTGGCGTCCTCGATTCTGAGGTGGCATTGTTGGAGGGCTGTGTTTGGGGGAATTCTGTTTAGGTGGTCCGGCAGCGCTTCGTAGGTCCTGAGCCAGCCTGGACGTTCCTTGTTTGTTGGGATATGGGGCGTAGATAGAGAGATGGTTCTGGATTACTAAGCAAATGATAAATTAGTTGTTACAGTAATAGCAACTAGCAACGATGATAACGATACCGTTGCTACAACAACAACAATAATAATAATAATAATGATAATTTCGTGCGCAAGCGACCGCACATAACACCATCACAAACATAATCATGATGATTATATCTGCAGCCTACATTCTTGTATCATTAAAGTTGCACAAGAAGTTACGGTATTAAACATACATGTGGAAACAAGTAAAAGCAAGCAAGCGCGTGCACACACACACACACACACACACACACACACACACACACACACGCACGCACGCACACACGCACGCACGCACGCACGCACACATACATACGCGCGTGCGCACGTGCTCGCATAGCTTTACGCACGCAGACATGTCACATCCTGCGTGTCTCTGCCTCTTCCGTTCTCTCTCTCTCTCTCCCTCCCCCTCTCTCTCTTCCCGATCCATGCAGACATGGCTCTCTCTCTGTCTCTGTCTCTCTCTCTCTCTCTGTCTGTCTCTCTCTCTTTCTCCCTCCCCCTCTCTCTCTCTCTTCCCGATCCATGCTGACATGGCTCTCTCTCTGTGTCTCTCTCTCTCTTCCCGATCCATGTAGACATGGCTCTCTCTCTCTGTCTCTCTCTCTCTTCCCGATCCATGCAGACATGGCACTCTCGAGCTCTCTCTTCCACAGCCCCTTTACCCATCTGCCACCCCTACTCTCCAATCTCACACTTCTCCTCCACCCCTTTCTCTCATCGTCTGTTTTTCCCCAACTCGGTCTCCACTACTCTTAGTCTCTCTTCAAACCCAACCCCTCTCTATCTCTATCTCTCTCTCTCTCTCTCTCTCTCTCTCTCTCTCTCTCACACACACACACACACACACACACACACACAACCTCCCAGCACCCCCCCCCCCCACACACACACACACACTTCTCTCTCTCTCTCTCTCTCTCTCTCTCTCTCTCTCTCTCTTAGGGATATATGTATGCCAAACCAGTGAAAAACGTCGATGTGGATACATGCATATTTCAGAGTATTAGATTTATTCTGAATATTCATAAGGATGCCAATGGAATGCTATTGTCAGCACGTCCCCCTTCCCAGCGTCGCAATGCAATGATGCCAATTGCCTGAATGCAATAAAACATTCATTCCTTCTGTCTCTCTCTGTCTCTCTGTCTCTGTCTCTGTCTCTCTCTCTCTCTCTCCCTCTCTCTCTCTCTCTCTCTCTCTCTCTCTCTCTCTCCCCGTCGCCAGTGCTCTCTGTCATTCAACCAGCGCAATAATAATGGGCGACCACATCTATCTCATCGCGGACTGTTTTATAAGACATGCGCCCAGCAAACATAGCCCACAGGAGGATCGTGCAGGTATGCTATGGTTAAGGTCAACTAATAGCGACTGTTCCTCTACCGCACCCCCCCCCCCCTTCCCTAAACCCCCAGTTCCATCCCTCACCACCATCACCACCACCACCACTCCCTCCCCTATCCCCCCCAACGCCCCCCCTCCCTCCCCGCCCCCCACCCCTCAAAAAAATCCTGAAAGTAATGAATGACATTCCAATAAAGCCGAACTCGCTCCATGCGCGTATGGTGGCTACCTACCTCCAATGAATATGGGTTACCAAACTCACATGATATAATAATGTTTGCTGAGAAAAAACAACAACAAGAGCAAACAAACATAAAAAGAGAAAAGAAAAAAAAAGAAGGATGAAAATTAAAGGAGGGTAGTTTGCTGAGAAAAGAAAAAAACAAAAACAAACGACGAATGAAAAGTGAAAGAGCGGCTAAGTGAGTGAAGTAAGGGGAGGTTTGTAACTCACACAATAGCCCCCATCCCGCGGAATACGCCCAGTGTAACGTCCCAAATAGCCCCCTCACCCCACCCCCACCCCCCTCCTGTGATGGTTACACAATTTTTGGCAGAGTTTGACCATCAACTGACCATTACTTTCTGCTGATCATTGTTGACCATTACTGACCACGCTAGAAATGAGTGTGTGGAGGAGGGGGGTAGAGGAGGTGCAGGGTAATGTGTGTGGTGTGTGTGTGTGTGTGTGTGTGTGTGTTGGATCTCATGTACGTTTATATGTATTTGACTGTCCTTTCATATCTGTGAAACTGCATGTTTGGTGCATATCTGTTATGCATGTGTGGGTGTATGTGTGAATGTGTGTCTTCATGTTTTACATTTATTTGTTTATTTATCATCATTGTTGTCTTATTTATTTATTTATTATTACTATTATTTTATTATTATTATTATTATTATTACTACTACCTCTTTTTATATTATAATTATTATTTATTTATTTATTTATTTATCTATTTATGTAAGCTTATCTATTATTTATTCACCTTTTTTTCTTTTTTTTTCCCCTCAAGGCCTGACTAAGCGTGCTGGGTTACGCTGCTGGTCAGGCATCTGCTTGGCAGATGTGGTGTAGCGTATATGGATTTGTCCGAACGCAGTGACGCCTCCTTGAGTTACTGAAACTGAAACTGACCACGCTAACCGCCTCATTGTTGATAATTTCCAGTCTGAACCCGTTAAAATCGAACATGGAGTACCACAGGGATGTGTTTTAGGCCCAGTGCTCTTCACACTGTACATTGCCCCTCTCGCTGAAATTATCAACCGTCATAATGTCAGTCATCATTCTTGTGCTGATGACACTCAACTGCAGAAGAGTGAAACCCCCGAAAAACTGTCGTCGCTCTTGCAAGAAACATCCAACTGCTTCCTGGACATTCAAAACTGGATGACTCTAAATAAGTTACAATTTAACGCAGACAAAACTGAAGCAATGATCATAGGAACTAAACAAAAATTCTCTTCCATCACAACTGATACATTCAAACTTGGCAGTACATCCATCCCTCTTTACATTTCAGTCAGGAACCTCGGCGTTGTCCTTGACAACACACTGTCCATGCAAAAATGTATCAATCCTGCTACTGTCAATTGCGGCGCATCAGTTCCATCCGGAAATATCTGTCCACTTCATTTCATCGTTTCTTTCATTCTCTCTCGCCTTGACTACTGTAACTCTCTATTGTCTGGTTTGCCTGCTTCATCCATTCAGTCCCTTCAGCGATACAAAACTCTGCTGCCCGACTCGTCCACAGAAAGAAATGATCTGAGCACATCACTCCTCTTTTGCAACATCTCCACTTACTCCCTGTTTCACACAGAATAAAGTACAAGATCAGCACTCTATGTTATAAATGTATTCACAAATCAGCCCCTTCCTATCTCTGTGGCTGCCTTCACCTCCACACTCCATCTCGTTCACTACGATCGGCTTCGGATCCACTCTGTTTACGCATACCCAGATTCAAACACTCGACTGTTGGCCGCTGTTCTTTCTCTGTCTCTGGACCTTGCAATTGAAATGAACTTCCTCTTTCGCTTCGTCAAGTCTCCACGCTCAGCTCTTTCAAGTCTGGCCTTAAAACCCACCTCTTCCCCAAATAGCCTCTCTTCTCTGCCTCTTCCCTGTCTTCAGTTTCTCCAGTTTTGAGTTATGCATGTGTGTGAATGACTGGTGCGAAAGCGCTTTGATTTGTCTCCGCACAAGATTCAGCGCTATATAAATACCATTATTATTATTATTATTATCATCATGTAACGACTGACTCCCCGGGAGTGTCTCCATCGCTTGCTCACAATGACTTCTCTTCCCTCCCCTTCCTACTTCAGTTCCCTCTCTGTGTTTCCCACCATCACCAGCGGACTGCTGGCCTCGCGGTCACGCGTCCGCTAAGCCAGTGAAGCGAGAGAATCTGAGCGCACTGGTTCGATTCCAACACTCGCCAGTATCCCCACACCCCGTACTCCACTGGACCTTGAGTAGTGTGGTCTGGACGCTAGTCATTCAGATGAGACATTGAACCGAGGTTCCGCGTTCAGCATGCACTCATCGCACCTGAAGGGCAGCAAAGGGGTTGTCCCGGCCAGGCAAAAAAAAATGTTGAGTCCACTTTGGTAGGAAACAAACACACTACTAAGTAGAAAAAAAAGAAGAAAAAAAGGGTCATTGTAGCGATTCGCTCTCTCTGGACAGAGCTGTCTGAATTTCACACAGAGAAATCTGTTGTGAGAGAAATAGTAATCCAAATCCAATCCAGTACAATACAATACTTTACACTGCATTACAGTACGGTGCAATTCAATATCATACAATGCAATCGTAGCTATACACGCTACATTGATATTTGTGGGTCTTTGTGCGTCCGCGTGTCTATGTGCATAACATGCATGTGTGCTTTCGTAAGTGCGTAAAGTGAATAAGGCATAATTACGTTTGTTTATGCACTCTTCTTCAAAGTCCTAATGTGATCTTAATGTTCGAACTTAAAATTCGAAAATAATGTTAACAAAGGAGTATTTTTTTAATTAATGCAGTCGGATATCAGCTACAAGTTCAATTGTTTCTCTTTATGTTCGAACATAAAAATAATACTAACAAAGGAGTATTTTTGAATTAATGCGGTCGGATATCAGCGATAAGGTCAACTGTTTCTCTTTATGTTCGAACATAAAAATAATACTAACAAAGGGGTATTTTTTAATTAATGCAGTCGGATATCAGCGATACGTTCAACTGTTTCTCTTTATGCTCGAACATAAAAATAATACTAACAAAGGAGTATTTTTTTTAATTAATGCAGTCGGATATCATCTATAAGTTCAACTGTTTCTCTTTATGTTCGAACATAAAAATAATACTAACAAAGGAGTATTTTTTTTTAATTAATGCAGTCGGATATCATCTATAAGTTCAACTGTTTCTCTTTATGTTCGAACATAAAAATAATATTAACAAAGGAGTATTTTTGAATTAATGCTGTCGGATATCAGCTACAAGTTCTACTATTTTCTTTTTAACCTGACTGTCACCCAATCCAAAGGGTTGACTGATGTTTTGGCTCAGATATATACTGCGTACTCTGGTGGGCCCCCCTAGGGCGAAACCCTTGTCGTGCTCTTCATCTCCGCGTGGCTTCCAGAGTTTCTTAAATGTTGCTGAGAAGTTGTGTGTGTGTGTGTGTGTGTGTGTGTGTGTGTGTGTGTGTGTGTGTGTGTGTGTGTGTGTGTGTGTGCGTGTGTGTGTGCGCGCGTGTGTGTGTGTGTGTGTGTGTGTTCATCGTCATCATCTTCATTAGTATCATCATATTTCTTTCTTTCTTTCTTTTTTCTTCCTATTGAATGATTGATCTACATCTATCAATAAAGACTTTCTTGTCAACTTCATCACAACAGGTTCATTTCATGTTGTATGACATCATCATAACAAACACAGTAATCAGCCTCCCGACATGTAACATGTATTTCGGAAAGGGTGTTGTTAATGAAGCTATGACCGGATACAGGACGGAAGTGGAGAGTGTCTGCTTGATAACCTTGCTCTCTCTCTCTCTCTCTCTCTCTCTCTCTCTCTCTCTCTCTCTGTCTGTCTGTCTGTCTCTCTCTCTCTCTCTCTCTCTCTCTCTCTCTCTCTGTCTGTCTGTCTCTCTCTCTCTCTCTCTGTCTGTCTCTGTCTCTCTCTCTCTCTCTCTCTCTCTATCTCTGTCTCTCTGTCTCTGTATCACCCTCCTCTCTCTCGTACATGCACTCCCTCTATCTTCCCCATTTCTCTTTCTTCATCATTCCCTCTCCCCCTCTCTCCTCTTGCTCCTTCACTCTCCCCCCCCCTAACCCCCCACCCCCTCCCACCCCTGCTAGTTTCCTCTACTCTCTCTCTCTCTCTCTCTCTCTCTCTCTCTCTCTCTCTCTCTTTCTTTCCAAGGAATCCAGTATCACAAGGAGGAAGGCGTGACTCAAAGCTCGTGAACATTTCGCCCTCTTCCCAAAGCAGATAATCCATCTGTCAAGTTGTTCAACCTTCACCCAACTCTTGTAGATCTCCACTTCGTTTTTCAACAACCGCTGCTAGCAGGCTTCCTTCAGCTGTTTGCTCTCCTTGGGAGGTCGATCGGTCAGGTGACCGGTTTGAGACGAGGTTCCAGCTTAAACGATGGACTGGAATGGTTTCAGTTTCAGTTTCACTTTCTCAAGGAGGCGTCACTGCGTTCGGACAAATCCATACACGCTACACCACATCTGTTGAGCAGATGCCTGACCAGCAGCATAACCCAACGCGCTTAGTCAGGCCTTGAGTGCATGCTTACATATTTGTGTACCTATGAATGTGGATTTCATTTTACGTAATTTCGCCAGAGGACAACACTCTCGTTGCCATGGGTTCTTTTTCAGTGCGCCAAGTGCGTGCTGCACACGGGACCTCGGTTTATCGTCTCATCTGAAAGACTAGACGCTCAGTTTGATTTTCCAGTCAAACTTAGGAGAAAGGGCGAGAGCGGGATTCGAACCCACACCCTCACGGACTCTCTGTATTGGCAGCTGAGCGTCTTAACCATTCTGCCACCTTCCACCTGGACTGGAATGGAATGGAATGGAATGGAATACAGCGTTGGTTTTGTTCGTTGGTTCGTGTGTTCATTCGTTCAGTATTTTGGCGGTTGTTGATTCTTCGTTCACCCTTCTCTGGAGGAGGAGAGCGATGGGGGAGGGTGGGAGGAGGGGGGGGGGGACGGTGGGGGAGGGAGGGAAGGGGGGAAGAGTTTCAGTTTGAAAAAGGTTTCTTCCAGTTTAATTAACTCTCTCCATACGAACGGCGAAAAAGACGACGTTAACAGCGTTTCAGCCCAATTACCATCATCAAAATATTGCAAGCGGAAGGCTCTTATACTGAAGAGGTGAATGTTGACAAAGAATACCACAATTCCGACGACGGAAGCTAAAGGTTGGGTCATTGAGACACCCACTGGACATCCGAGGGGTCTGTGTAGAGGAGAAGAGAGGACTGGCCGTACTGAGTGAGTTAAACGATAGAATGAAATGGAATATAGCGTTTGTTTTTTTTCTTTCATTCGCTCGTTCGTTGTGATCGTTTGGATTTTCGTCCATTCTTCCCTTTTTTCGTTTTCGTTTTTTTTTTTTGTTGTTGTTTTGTTTGTTTGTTTGTTTCTTTGTGGGGGGGGGGTGAGGGGAGGGTGGAAGCGGGTGTGGGTGGGTGGGTGGGTGCGTTGGGGGTGTTTTAGACAGGAAGAGCTTCCAGCTCAAATTTTGATTAATTCGTAGTTTGCTCGCTCGCTCGCTCGCTCGTTCTTTCATTCATTCACTCGTTCCCTTGACTCATTGTTCCGTTTAGTCTTTCTTCCTTTCCGCCCGTTCAACTGTTCGTGTGTCCGTTCTTTGTTCTTCTTCTTCTTCTTCTGCGTTCGTGGGCTGCAACTCCCACGTTCACTCGTTTATACGCGAGTGGGCTTTTTACGTGTATGACCGTTTTTACCCCGCCATGTAGGCAGCCATACTCTGCTTTCGGGGGTGTGCATGCTGGGTATGTTCTTGTTTCCATAACCCACCGAACGCTGACATAGATTACAGGATCTTTAACGTGCGTATTTGATCTTATGCTTGCGTATACACACGAAGGGGGTTCAGGCACTGGCAGGTCTGCACATATGTTGACCTGGGAGATCGTAAAAATCTCCACCCTTTACCCACCAGGCGCCGTCACCGTGATTCGAACCCGGGACCCTCAGATCGAAAGTCCAACGCTTTAACCATTCGGCTATGGCGCCCGTCGTTCTTTGTTCTGACGTTTGGGTTTCCAGCTAAAGTATATATATATATATAAGTGTTTAGTGAAGAAGGGATGTGGTTTGTATGTGCACTTACTTGTTCCTTTGTATCTGCGTTAGCTTTATGTTAAAAAGAAGTTTAAAAAAAAAAACCAGGATGGGGTCATGGTCTTTGTGTGTTTGTTTCTTTGTTTCTTTCTTTAGTTACGTTTTCTTTTTTCTTTAAAGAAACTTTACGAGGCTTCTTTAAATGAGCACTGTTTATGTGGCAGCCGAACCCATCGAACGCGTGACACAGACCTTGGGTGACTTGCAGTGGAGGTACCTGGGTGCCAAATGTACCAGGGAACTGTATCGTTTGCTTCAGTCACGACCTGTCTGTCGTTTAAATTGTTTTAGAGGAAATCAACAACAACAAAAGCAACACACACACACACACACACACACACACACACACACACACACACAGAGGCACGCACGTACACACACACACACACACACACACACACACACACACACACACACACACACACACACACACACACACAACGCTGTTGATTGAAACATAAACAAGCACAAGCTCTGATTAACTTGGGATAAAGAGAGAGAGAGAGAGAGAGAGAGAGAGAGAGAGAGAGAGAGAGAGAGAGGAGGAGTCAGAGACAGAGACAGATACAAAGTGACAGAGAGAGACAGACAGAGTGAAAGATAGAGACAAGAACAGAGACAGACAGACAGGGACACAGACAGACAGAAATGCAGGCGGACAGACAGAGTAACAGACAGACAGAGACAGGGACAGAGACGGAGAGGGGTAAAAAAAAAAAAAATAAAAACGAAAAAAACGAAACGGGACATGAGGTTTTTTTGGTTTTGTTGTTGTTGTTTTATTGCGATATGTGTTCAGGTAAGTTCACATCTGTGTGTATGATATAATTATGACGAATGGGACAGACAGGTAACTCTGCACAAACTCTCTCTTCCCGATCCATGCAGACATGGCTCTCTCTCTCTCTCTCTCTCTCTCTCTCTGTCTCTGTCTCTGTCTCTCTCTCTCTCTCTCTTCCCGATCCATGCAGACATGCTCTCTCTCTCTCTCTCTCTGTCTCTGTCTGTCTCTCTCTCTCTCTCTCTTCCCGATCCATGCAGACATGGCTCTCTCTGTCTCTCTGTCTCTGTCTCTCTCTCTCTCTTCCCGATCCATGCAGACATGGCTCTCTCTCTCTCTGTCTGTCTCTCTCTCTCTCTCTTCCCGATCCATGCAGACATGGCTCTCTCTCTCTCTGTCTCTGTCTCTCTCTCTTCCCGATCCATGCAGACATGGCTCTCTCTCGCTCTCTCTTTCTCTCTCTCTCTCTCTGTCTCTCTCTCTCTTCCCGATCCATGCAGACATGGCTCTCTCTCTCTCTCTCTCTCTCTCTCTCTGTCTCTCTCTCTCTCTCTTCCCGATCCATGAGACATAGCTCTCTCTGTGTCTGTCTGTCTGTCTGTCTGTCTGTCTGTCTCTCTCTCTCTCTCTCTCTCTCTCTCTCTTTCCGATCCATGTAGACATGGCTCTCTCTCTCTCTCTCTCTCTCTCTTTTCCGATCCATGTAGACATGGCTCTCTCTCTCTCTCTCTCTCTCTCTCTCTCTCTCTCTCTCTCTCTTCCCGATCCATGCAGACATGGCACTCTCGAGCTCTCTCTTCCACAGCCCCTTTACCCATCTGCCACCCCTACTCTCCAATCTCACACTTCCCCTTCACCCCTTTCTCTCATCGTCTGTTTTTCCCCAACTCGGCCTCCACTACTCTTAGTCTCTCTTCAAACCCAACCCCTCACACACACACACACACACACACACACACACACACACACACACACACACACAACCGCCCAGCACCTTCTCTCTCTCTCTCTCTCTCTCTCTCTCTCTCTCTCTCTCACACACACACACACACACACATACACACATAACCGCCCAGCACCTCACACACACACACACACACACACACACACACACACACACACACACACACACACTTTTACCCCCACCCCCTCCCACAACCCCTACCCCCACGGTTTATTTTTGTTTTTTTCGTCTTATATCACTTCAAGTGGAAAGACGTTAAACTGAAGATGAACGAACACACACACACACACACACACACACACACACACACACACACACACACACATAACCGCCCAGCACCTTCTCTCTCTCTCTCTCTCTCTCTCTCTCTCTCTGGCGCTCTTCTGCCCTCCTCTGTTCACCCTGCCCTCAAGGGCTCCCCTCCCACACCACCGAATGTGTGTCAAGATAAAACTCAAAAACAGCTGACACGCTGACTCAGATCTTGTCAATCTGGCCGGAATCCTGAATGACTGTCACCACTGAAATCAAATACCGAATTCCGAGAGTTTATTTGCTTCTCTGTTTTCTTCTTCTTCTTCTTCTTCTTCTTCTTCTTCTTCGGTTTTTGGCCCAAATTTTCCCGCAAACAGCTGAATAACGTGTGACTGGCACCAGCTCTGTATTATCTTCTGAGTAGTGTATGGATAATTTGTTTGTTTGTATGTTTGTTTCTTGTTGTTGTTGTTGTTGTTGGTGTGTGTGTGTGTGTGTGTGTGTGTGTGTGTGTGTGTGTGTGTGTGTGTGTGCGAGAGAGAGTACAAAAGAAATGTCAAGTAATACTGTGTAAAAAAAATAATAATAATAAAAAGAGAGAGAAAAGAAAGAGAGAAACAAATGAAAACAACAACAATAAGAACCCGAATAAGATTTGGAAACAGACCACCTTGTTTCACTTCTTCCATTCATTTGAAAAGATGTATACTCCTTCCAACTCCCTGCTCGGTTCTTAATGAAGTTTTTATGACCACAAGCAACTCCGCCCACTTTCTCACCCCCCACCCCACCTGCACCCCTCCCCCCCCCCTCCCACACACACACCCTCCTTAACACCTGCTCTAATCAGACGATAGAATCAGACACTCGATGTTGCCCATAAGTTCTGCAAACACATGAATACGAAACCTTTAAAATGATAAATATTTTGTTTGTTGTCTATTTTATACGCTCGCGTGGTGTACAGACACAAGAGAGAGAGTGATGGGAGGAGAAGGGGGGGAAGTGATAGACAGACAGACAGATAGACAGACAGAGAGATACAGAGAGACACAGAAAGAGACAGAGTCAGAGAGAAAGACAGACAGAAAGAGAGAGACAGAAAGTCGGAAAAAATGTGTAAATAGTATGTGTGCCTGTACGTTTTTGTGTTCGCACGCGAAAGCCTACACAAACATAGGTATATGTATCACTCCGCTGACGCTTTATCCACCAACGTTTCGTCCGTCAGAATAAACAAGCAGGCAGCTGACAGGTTGACACAGATGTTGTCAGTATGGGGAAAGGGAACATTCCGTATCTTCATGACAGCAGAAAACCAAACAACGAATTTCAAGAGTTTATTTGCTTGTCATGGGTGTTTTTTTATGTGCGTAAATACCCTGCAAATAGCTGACTACGTTGAGGTTAGCCCCAGAACTGACTTGTATCACGTGCACGAACGAAAGGTAAATTAGTGTATCAACTGATTGGTGGATTTTACGGTTGTGAACGCATACAGTATCACAACATTAAAAGCTCCATTGCTCCTGGCCGAATACGTTGTTACATACAATGAACGTGGGTTCTTCAAAGAAGAAACGTATCTGATGTTTACCTTGTACCAGTATTCCATGTGCATGGATTGAAAAAATGTAGGTGAGGCAACACAACCCTGTTTCAATCCATGCACGGATTAACTGCATGCATTATTTTCTTTAATCTTGGACTTTTTATCTTGAATGCTGCCCTGAAGAGACAATAGAAATGGACATTCAAAGCTAGTATAAGCTTTACAAAAGCCTATGTATAGCAAACGTAAGTTTCTTTTCCTGTATACAGTTATTCGCGTATACAGATTTTTTTTCAAAATACAGTTATTCTTATATACATCTAGGCCAGTAAAAAAAAAAAGAAGAAAAAAGAAAGATCAACTATGAATAAAGGTGAGGCAACACAGCCTTGTTATGTGTAGATATATCACAGAATATTTGTATTTGTATTACTCTTTTTGTAACAACAGATTTCTCTGTGTGAAATTCGGGCTGCTGTCCCCAGGGAGAGCGCGTCGCTACACTGACAGCACCACCCATTAATTTTTGTTCTGCCTGCAATTTTATTTTATTTGTTTTCCTATCGAAGTGGATTTTTTTTTTTACAGAATTTTGCCAGGGACAACCCTGCATGCAGCACACGGGACCTCGGTTTATCGTCTCATCCGAGCGTCCAAACCACCGCTCAAGGTCTAGTGGAGGGGGAGAAAATACTGGCGACTGCCGATGTGTTTCGAACCACATTTTTACCCTCATTTGCCCAGTTTCCCCCAACCCTCCATTCATCCACATCTCCCACCCCTTCTAACCGATAATACTCAGATGTATTCATAAATACTTTAACAAAATGTCTTCAATCACCGATGTGTGTGACGGGACATTAAACAAAAAATTCCTCCTCCTCGAACCAGTGCGCTCAGATTCTGTCGCTTCCTAGGCGGACGAGTTACCTCCAGGCCAACACTCCACACACACACACACACACACACACACACACACACACACACACATATATATATATATATATATATAGAGAGAGAGAGAGAGAGAGAGAGAGAGAGAGATGTGGGGGGTATGGAGTATGTGTCACATTAAAACATAGAGACAGCTGACAGGTTGACACAGATCTTGTCAGTGTGGGGAAGACAAAAAATGTGGTCCTAATCGCCGTCACAACTGAAAGCAAAGAGCGAAATTCAAGAGCGAATTATTTGCCTTTCGATGTTTCTTCCAAGACTTAAACGCTCTGCAAATATAGCTGAATGAGTAGTGGTTTGGTTTGAAGATGAGTGATGTCATGAAGGGTAATACTGAATGCGGGGTAGGTTTGCCTGGTAGCAGTTTTGTTTTGTTTTGTTTTGTGAAGGTTGTTTTCTTTTTCGCTTTCTTTTGTTTTCGTGCCGTTTTGTTTTGCTTTTGGTTGTGGTATATTTGGTCAGGTTAGTTTGGTTGGGACGAGTTGGGTTTGGTTTGGTTTGGTTTGGGTGGCTAGACATGACTTGGTATGGCTTGGTTTGGCTTGGGTTTGGGTGTGTTTAGTTTGAAATTTATCGGTTTGGTGTGGTTTGAATTGTAAACCATTGGGTTTGGAATGTGTGGTTAGATTCGGTGCCTTTAGCTTGCTTTGCTCAGATGGGTCTATACACAGGTCTGGTTTATTTTGACTTCGTTTACTGCTAGTACTGTTACACCCTTTCGATGACCAGCAC
>NC_134877.1:52514216-52566716 GCF_041734735.1 Babylonia areolata
GTCATTCGGTTGAGACGATAAACCGAGGTCCCGTGTGCAGCATGCACTTAGCGCACGTAAAAGAACCCACGGCAACAAAAGGGTTGTTCCTGGCAAAATTCTGTAGAAAAATCCACTTCGATAGGAAAAACAAAACAAACAAACAAACAAAAATGCACGCAGGAAAAAATACAAAATTTCACACAGAGAAATCTGTTGTGATAAAAAGAAATACAAATACAATTATTCCCGTTTAGCACTGAGTGACCGCGCCAGCCGTCGACCTCCAGACGGGTGCGGATGCTCGAAACATGTGCGACTGGGGAAAATCTAATATCCGTGGAAGGATGAGCATCATCACATTCAAAGATTCAAAGACTAAAAAACTTTATTACTCAAGGATAAAGATTTTAGGCATTGCCTAGTCTTCCAATCTGTCCTTGTGACAACAGAAACAGTAACGATAAGACACAACAATGATAACAATGGTAAATACTACTACTACCACTACTACTACTAATGATAATTATAATACTAATCAACGGACCATCATCATCATAAAAATATAATGAAGGGAACACTGTCACACACTCACACCCACCCACCCACACACATATGCACACACTCATCCCCAAACACACACACCCTTGTGCATATACGTATTTGCACATATACCCACATGGATGCATATGTGTACATGTACATACAGATATGTATGCATACATAAACATAATTAGGTATCAAATCATATTGTAGTACATTACAGATCATATTGTAGTACAATAGCATTTGCCACAACGAGCGTAACAACACTTAGGCAGGCTGGACAAAAATCAACAAAAAGAGATGGACAGATACACCTGGCACATTGTTGGCCTCTGGGAAGCTAGATGGAACAACAAGGGAGAGAAGAAGAAGAAGAAGAAGAACGGACAGAAGAAGGGCGTGTCCTATAGTAGTGTGGAGAATGAATGAATGAATGAATGAATCTTTATGAATGAATCTTTATTTTCCAACGGTGAAGATATTAGCACTTTGGCCGACTTACACATCTGCCGTTGTTCTAAGAGACACACAAACATGTACGCATATAAATGTAGTTATACTGAATACTTAATACATGTATAATGTACTAGTATAACACAGCGTCAAACTGAGAGACACAACATCACTCACATCTGTACGGAACGGAAGCGAGTAACGCACACACGCACACACACACACACACACACACACACACACACACACACACACACACACTAACACACACCAAGGGAAAAACAACAACAAAACCCTAGCATGAATGCTACACATGAATGATTCACGGAGAAGGGGGACAAGCATGTATATGGAATGGGGTTTTCTTTCTTTTTTTTCTTTTCTTTTTTTTTTTTTTTTTTTTTTTTTTTCGTCAAGCGGAACATAAAGAACCTGGTACTGGGTTACTGCCCAGATGCCGGCAGAATCACGATCATCCGACAAACCATTCGATATCACGGTCATGCGAATGAATGATGTGCCCCTACGTCAGACTGTCATGACGACCTGATTTCCCAGCCAACCAGAAAGCCACGATTGACATACCGGCCACTCAAGGGGAGTAAGCAAAGCCCAAGTTATTGCAACCTTGAGATGCAACGCTTTTATTCTATTTTATTTATTCTTTTGTTTTCTTCTATTATTCGTGTGTGTGTGTGTGTGTGTGTGTGTGTGTGTGTGTGTGTGTGTGTGTGTGTGTGTGTGTGTGTGTGTGTGTATTCCGTGAGTTCTTTAGATTCGATGAAAACGTAGCCTCTCTCTCTCTCTCTCTCTCTCTCTCTCTCTCTCTCTTTGTCCCCTCTCTCTCTGTCCTCCTCTCCCTCTCTCTCTCAAACCATCTGTATGTAATTATGTAAAAGATGGTCAGGTCCATGTACAGTCTGAATTTGTGTGATACTTTACAAGTATTGTAATACCCCTTCCCATGCCCGCCTCTCAGTCCCCTGGTTTTGAATTGTGGTCCATAGCCAAAGTTCAATGAAAAATATTTTCGTTCGTTCGCTCATTCTTTGTTCATTTTCTCTCCCTTTCTGTCTCTGTCTGTCTGTCTGTCTGTCTGTCTGTCTGTCTGTCTGTCTGTCTCTCTCTCTCTCTCTCTCTCTCTCTCTCTCTCTCTCTCTCTCTTTAGGTTGTATGCTAAGCCCACAGCTGTTTTCTTTTTTCATCGATGGATTGACAGTGGAGTTATCAAAGAATGGTAGACATGGAATACAAATGATACCTGGCGCAACAGAATTGTTCTTAATGCTATTTGCTGATGATGTTGTTCTCTTGTCTGACACACCCATAGGGTTACAAAATCAACTAAATGCCCTTAAGCAAGAAACAGACTGACTATTACTAACAGTAAATCTCAGTAAGACTAATATGGTTTTCCGCAATGGAGGTCATCTTTCGACTCATGAAACATGGTGCTGTGGTGATAGGGAAATAAAAGTAACCAATACATATAAATATTTAGGAATGTTATTCACAATTAAAGTGAGTTTGGTGTCTGCGTGGGATGAAGCAAATAGAAAAGGAGGGAAAAAGGTGTAATCCAAATCATAAAATCACTCAGGAGACTGCGTTCGACTGACGCATAATTTTTCTGGAAAATTTTCGACACACAAATTGAACCAGCCTTGAACTGTGGAGCGGAAATATGGGGACTCATGACAAATAATCAAATAGAAAAGGTACATACATTTGCAATGAAACGCTTTCTTGGTGTCCCATTACACTAATCAAACACTATAATGTATGGCGAAACCGGCAGGTACCCATTGCATATCAGATCAATTGTAAAATGCAAAAAATACTGGCTCAAACTAACAAGATTGCAACATCACGATTGTGTAGACAAGCATACGAAATGCTGCTGCTGCAATAGGAGAAGGGCAAACAGAACTGGGTATTTCACATCAAGAAAACACTAACGGAACATGGATTCGGTCTTGTTTGGATGTGCCAAGAAGTAGGGCACGAGAGCGGATTTGTATCGGAATTCAAAGATAGACTGATAGCATGTTACAAACAAAACTGGCACGGAGAAATCGAAAGCAATAATAGGTGTAAATGGTTCTATTCATTTAAATCAATATTTCAAACAGAGAAGTATGTTAAGATCGTGACAAATAGATGGCATAAAATCTGCTTTTCGAAGCTCAGATTGAGAGCACTTGGACTGAATACCAACAGAAGATGGTTTGAATGGTTCTATTCATTTAAATCAATATTTCAAACAGAGAAGTATATCAAGATCGTGACAAATAGATGGCATAAAATCTGCTTTTCGAAGCTCAGATTGAGATCACTTGGACTGAATGCCAACAGAAGATGGTTTAATTCAGACGAAGCAACATCTTCTTGCCCAATATGTGGCGAAAGCGCAGAAGATGAAAATCATTTCATATTTAACTGCAAACGATACGATGAACTGCAAAAAAACTGTACCCTTTTCAATACTGCTCCAGCGAAGAGAAAAGATTTGTTCGGCATACTGTTGACAGAAAATGAAGATATGATACTTTCACTTGCAAAATATGTATCAGAGGCAATGAATATACGGAAAACGTCCATCACCGGTCCAAATACTCATTAATCTATTAAGAATCTTAGTTTATGTTGTTTCAGTTCTTTTTTTCCCCTCTCTGCTCCATTATATCTGTTTTGCACCATGTTGTTCTGATTAGTACCTACTATGTCACTAAAGCTTTACAGCTACTGACATTTAACATTACAGTGTTCAGCTTCTTTCTTTCTCTCTTCCTCCCTCCTTTTCTCTCTGTCTCTCTCTCCCGCCCCCCCGCCCCCCCCCCCTCTCTCTCTCTCTCTCTCTCTCTCTCTCTCTCATCGTCATGTTCATAAAGTTATGGTGCCACTTCCAAGGATCGACCTTTTAAAATCTAGTCTGTCTTATTTAAGGGGCTGTTTATGGAATGAAATATTATCCTTCCTCAATGTAAACACTGTAAAAAGCATCACTAATTTAAAAAACATATATCGTGCACATTTATTGAAAAACATGTGATTATGTGACACATATCAATTATAAACACCAAACATGTATAGATTATCAACATATACACGCCTCTCTCCTCCCCTGTCAGTCTCTCTCTATGTCTGTCTCCACCGTCACTGTCACTATATCTGTCTGTTCAGTCAGCCTCCCCTTCCTTTTTTTTTCTCTTCCCCTTGACCATTCTTCCTTCTGCTCTCCACCACGCCCCTACCCTATTGTCCTCGTTGTTATTCACCTTTCGTTATATTGTATTGTACATAAGTTCTATGTTTATGTTTGCACATGCTTGTGTAATTTTGACGTTGGTGTTGTGAATTGACTTTCGCTTTTTTTTTTGCTTTTTTTTTTTTCTCAATTATTATTCTTGCTGAGAGGGCCGGCTGTAAATAAGTACTTTGTGCTTACTCCTTTACCCTCGTAAAATAGAATTTCCCTCGTTCGTTCCTTCGCTCTCTGTGCTTTTGTCCACTTCTCTTCAAAAACTTCATGAAGACCAACAGTTTAATAATTACGATGTAATAATTAATTGCAATGTTTTTAAAAGCGAATATGTGAAATGCTTTTATTTGAGAACATATGTTTATTACTCTTGTTTGATCAAGTTATCTGCGTGTGTGGGGTGGGGGGGGGGGCGGCGGTGCGGGAGTGTGCTGATTATCTGGTTGTGGTTTTCCGCAATTCATCTTTATTCTTATCTTATCTGTCTATTATAATCAATGTGCAGTATAGTAGGCTATGTTTATAATTATATTCAAATAATGTTTCTTAATTCTTTCTGTTTTTACATTTAGAATACTAGTTATTACCTGCAGTGTGTGGATGTATGTATGAAACGATGTATGTGATATTTTTTACATTTGTATCTTCGTAATATTTGTTGGGGCTGTTGTTGGCTTTTACAGTTATGGTCCCCATGTTGTTTACTTGTCTATGTTGTGATAATGCACCTGACCAAATTTCTCCAGTTGGAGATAATAAAGTTATTCTTATCTTAGTTTATCGACTCAAGCCCCCCACCCACCCCCACTCCCAACACATTTCCTTCCTCATTCCACACATACACTGAAGAGCCAAGTGTTGATAAAGTAACCAAAAATAATTACCGAGGACCAACAGCAGTTGTTTTTTTGTCCCAGTTGTATCGACTGGGCTTCTTAGCTTCTTTCTTTCTGTCTGTCTGTCTGTCTTTCTGTTTCCTTTCTTCGTGTGTCTGCTTCTCCAATAATTCGATTATCTATTTATAACTTTTTATGCATCTGTCTGTTTATGCATATATGTATCCGTATAATTACATATTCATATTAGTGTCTTTACGACATGGGATAACTGTAGTGGTTGCACAAAAGAATCTGCAAAGAGTGATTGAACGGGTACAGTAAACTTGTCCCCCTTCCCCCAACTCCCCCACCCCCCCCCCCCTAAAGAAAAAAGAAAAAGAAAACAAGAACAACGACAAAACAACCAACAAATAAACAACACGGAAAAAGCAGCAAAGAGATTCATCCAGTACCTGCAAACATTCAGTGGGTATTTTCGCACACTGGAATACTGCCAGTAAAAAAAAAACCAAACAAATAAACAACAACAACAACAACAAAACCCCGCTTGGCATTCGTTTCTATTCTTTCTGCCCTTACAGCGAGGAATTTTAATGTATCAATTCCTTTCGTCCAAGGCCAATAAGGTGAAGTTCCATGCATTCTTTCCTCTCTCCTCTCACTATCGTACTCTTCATGACTGTGTGCAGTCATAGGCGCTGTGAAAGTCTCTTCTTCTTCTTCTTCTTTCCCTCTCTCGCTCTCTCTAGTTTATTTTGCTTCAATTCTGTTCTTCCTTTCTGTTCCATTTTATCTGTTTTGCACCCACCTTTGTTCTGATTTGCATTTACTATGTCACTAAAGCTTTACAGCTAATGGCATTAAATATTTCAATGTTCAGTTCGGTGGACTCTCTCTCTCTCTCTCTCTCTCTCTCTTCTCTACTGATTTTATATCAATCAAAATTCCGACTAAGTAAACAAAAAATAATCGCATTCATCAGTCTAGGGTTTGGACATGAATAAGAAAAAGAGGTCTAGGTGTATTACATATTTATACACAAACAAGAAAAAGAAAAAAGCGAACGTGGATGCTAAGCAGGTAGGAGAGGGTGGGGGCAGCACGGGGCGGGAGGGTGGGGGGGGGGGGTAAAAATGATATCAAAACAAATAGAGCATTTAGCATAAATAGAGCCCTGGAGCGAGGCTGGCTTACATTACAATGGGCTGGGATAGTGGATGGGGGGGGGGGTAATAATAATAATGTTTAATAATTACGTTGTAATAATTAATTGCAATGTTTTTAAAAGCGAATATGTGAAATGCTTTTATTTGAGAACATACGTTTATTACTCTTGTTTAATCAAGTTATCCGCGTGTGTGGGGTGAGGGGGGGGGGGGGGGGTGCGGGTGTGTGCTGATTATCTGGTTGTGGTTTTCCGCAATTCATCTTTATTCTTATCTTATCTGTCTATTATAATCAATGTGCAGTATAGTAGGCTATGTTTATAATTACGACTCGTATATTCAAATAATGTTTCTTAATTCTTTTTGTTTTTACATTAAGAATACTAGTTATTACCTGCAGTGTGTGGATATATGTATGAAACGATGTATGTGATATTTTTTTACATTTGTATCTTCGTAATATTTGTAGGGGCTATTGTTGGCTTTTACAGTTATGGTCCCCATGTTGTTTACTTGTCTATGTTGTGATAATGCACCTGACCAAATTTCTCCAGTTGGAGATAATAAAGTTATTCTTATCTTATCTTATCTTATCTTATCTTACACTGGATAGAGGACCCGTCCCCAGGAAGTGATCGTCATGGATTCCATTCCCGCAAGGAGGGGATTTTTTTTTTTTTAACTACATTTCCATCCCCATTTTGCCATCCACACAACCGACCACTAGATCTTGTATTGTGGTCTGGTTGCCAGTTTTTTTCGAGTGAGATGATAAATCAGGGTTCCATGTGCAGTAAAAACATTTGCGCACCTAAAAGAATCAACGGCAACTGGAGAGATGTCCATTGGATAACTTCTGCAGAAATTATGATGGATAAGCAAAACATAATGCATGCAGACAGACGCAGGTTAAGAAAATGGGCGGCGCTGGATAATGGCGATTCCATCTTACCGGGGAGAGCAGTCTGAAATTCACACAGAGAAACATGTCGTGACAGAGGTGTGACACACAACACAACGCAATACGACAGAGAGCAACGACATGACACAATACGACAACCTCCCACTGTATGATATCCACACTGGTATCCCATTACATGCCACACTGTTGCTGATCCAGGCAGATGTATGAGTCAGCACAACTTCCAAACGAAACGGAATCCTTTTGTATTCCAACTGAAATGATGGTTATCGTGAATATAATTAATTATCAGTGTGTTAGACTAAAAAAGCAATTTTTGTGAAGAGGAAATAAAATGACAGCAAGATCACTCTGGAAACATTTTTGGCTTCTTTACAATTTCCTGTACCCTTCCAAGAAGTGTATTGTTGTTATTGTCATTATTATTATTATTAGAACGCGTGGGAAAGGGATGTTTTTTGTGTTGTCTTTTTTTGTTTGTTTGTTTGTTTGTTTGTTTGTGTGTTTGTTTTTTTTTTGTTTTTTTTAATGTTTTTGTTCTGTTCTAAGCCGAATTAATCTGAAGTGTTCACAAAGTATTTCAAGAGAAAATGATTGTACTAAAGTTCACACACACACACACACACACACACACACACACACACACACACACACACACACACACAAAACAGAGAGAGAGAGAGAGAGGGGGGGGGTGGGGGTATAACATAGACTCACGTTGTATGCCAACACAAACGTGAGCCAAAAATTACGTCATATTGAAAATCTGTATAAAACAGCTAGTTAGTAATAAAAGACTTTTCTTTTTTTTCTCCACCTGCTTTGTGTGTACCTATGTTTCGGCAGTATGTGAGCCTTTTCAGTGTGCCGTAAACACCGTTGGTACTGTTCTGCTTTCGAGACAAAGTAATGGAAGAAAGCAAGAGTTAACTCCCTCGCGCAGCTGGGGAGAGTGGGGAGAAGTGGGAGAGGGGGGAAGAAGGGGGTCTGTTTGGGGAGATGGGAGGAGGAGGTGAGGGCGTTACAGGGTTTTGCTTCTGGGGAAGGAGGTGGGGGGTATGGGGAAGATGTGGGCTGCTCAGGGAGGCGGGTGGGGGTCGAGGGAGTGGGGGGTTGGGGGTTGGAGGGTTGCGGGGGGGGGGGGGGGGGGGGGGAAGGCAACGATCAAACGAGGCTTTTGATTTGGTGCCAGTGACCGTTAAGTGGAATGTTTCGCATTCCTGAATTTGGAGTTTAGGTTTGTGACCGGGTTAATGGATTTGTTTCTTCTTCTTCTTCTTCTTCTTCTTCTTCTTCTTCTTCTTCTTCTTCTGTTTTCTTTCCTTCTCTGTTTGCTTCTTTGTTTACGGGTTTGCTTCTTCTTCTTCGTTTTCTTTCATTCTTTGTTTGTTTGATTCTTTTGGTTCTTTCTTTAATCCGTCTTCTTTTTCATGTTGTCATTATTTCTTTTTGTCGTTGTTGTTGTTGTTCTTCTTCTTCTTCACTCTCTCTGTCTGTCTCTAACTCCCTGCCCCCACCCACCCCCCGTCCATCCCTACTTGCTCTTCTGTGTGTGTGTGTGTGTGTGTGTGTGTGTGTGTGTGCTCCTCTCTCTATATCTGTCGCTTTTTTGTGTGTCTGCTTTTTTTTATGTAACCCTGTCTCTCCTTCTCACCCCACCCCTTGCACATTAGCAGACCCCCCCCCCCCCTTCTCTCTATCTCCCTTCTATGCTCCCCCCCCCCTCCACCGCATGCCCCCTCCCACCCACCCACCCTCACCTATCTCAGTCTTTCTCGCTGTCTTTTTTTCCTCCCTGTCTTTTTAGATCTCGTTTCATACCAATGAATAAAAAAAACACTTTAATCTCAAACCAATAAACGTCTCTACAGCTCCAGCTTTCCCCCCACTCCCACCCCCCACCCTCCCTCCCTACTATCGAATGGGAAGATCTCTCTCTCTCTCTCTCTCTCTCTCTCTCTCTCTCTCTCTGTATATATATATTTTTTTTTTTTTTTTTTTTTTTTTTTTTTTTAAGTGCATACTTGATTTTCCTTTAAACAAAATCCTAACTTAAATATGTTCAGGAAAACAGAGCATGTACTGTTTCCGCGGCCATGAGTCAACTGTCAAAACTCCTTGATAATCCTCTGGACCGCGGGTTCTTCTGATGAAGCTGTGTGCGTGCGTTCTTGCTTGCTTACGTGGATGTGTGTGTGTGTGTGTGCGTGCGTGCGTGCATGCGTGCGCTCCTCTATGTGTTGTTTGTGTGTGTCTGCGTGCGTGCGTGCATGTGTGTGTGTGTGTGTATGTCTGTATGTCGTTTATGTGTGTGTTTATGTACGCGCGCGCGCGCACGCGTGTGTGTGTGTGTCTGTGTCTGTATGTCGTTTGTGTGTGTGTTTATGTACGTGCGTGTGTGTGTGTGTGTGTGTGTGTGTGTGTGTGTGTGTGCACGTGCGTGCGTGCGCGCGTGTGTGTGTGTGTGTGTGTGTGTGTGTGTGTGTGTGTGCTGCCATACGCGTTTTTCACATTGAGTACAGACTGATATTGTAGAAACTCATAAGTTAGATACCCTTCACCAGAACCTGTCACCTGTCACATCTGAATCAAGGAACCCAAGTAAATGACGAAATCAGATGCGCTATAATTCATATGCGTATAAAATCACTAAAAGTGAGAGAACGATAAGCGAAAGAAACACATAACACGCGCAAACAAGAGTGCATACATACATACACAAACACGCACGAACGCACGGACGTACGCACGGAGAAAAGAAGTGGAGGGGAAAGCTGAGTTCACAAAACAGATCTGAGGTCTAAGTTCTCTACGCTCGTAATACAAAAAGACACGCATTACATACGTCCACACACACACACACACACACACACACACACACACACACACACACACAGAAAGAGAGAGTGGGGGGGAGGTGAATAAAACAACAACAAAAACCAGATGAATTTTACTACTACTACTACTACTACTACTACTACTGTTACAGTACTATCGACCCCAACCACTATCATTAATGCCATCCGTCTCCTGAAACTCGAATCCTAACAGAATGCCAGACGGCAGCTTTTCCGCTATATAACATAAAGATATTACTTCCGATAACGGAACTTAAGTCCATGACTGATTGAAACCTCTCTTTTCGCCACACAAACAAAAAGCTGATCTGTCGTGATGCCGGCAGCCACGCCATGGCTCATGTGTCTTATTACCGCGAGCTGTCCATCAAAAACGTCTCACAACCGCAATCGTGGTTTCGAACTTCACGCGCAGTTATGAAAATCGTGACGGTCGGTTATTGTGTACGACGACAAGCGGCGTGCCGACGAGTGATGGATGTCTTAATGACAAACAGATAGATGGTGATGATGATGGTTTCAGGTTGTTTTCCCCAAGGTCAGAAATTCAAGGGGGTCGGGTCGGCAGGGTACATCTGGGGAGGTGAAGGCCTTTTTTTTTTTTTTCAACAACAACAACAACAAAAGCTTTCGATACTTTAATATGTGTGTGTGTGTGTGTGTGTGTGAGAAAGAAAGGAGAGAAAAAAAAAGCTGGGTAAGCTGGCAACACAAGTGATCGCTAATCAACAACATCATCCGATCTAGTTTCGATTTCTTCAAGAACTGCGAAAAATTGTGTGACAATGCAGTGTAAAACTCTGAGCAATCTCTCCAGTCTCTCATTTCATTCGTTTAACCTCTCCACCACCACCACCCCACCCCTACCCCTACCCCATCCGCCACTCTCGCTCCCAGTCCTTCTCCCCCCCCCCTCCCTCCCCCTTCTCTTCTTCCCCACTCACCTTCTTACTCTCCCGACTTATGAAAACCGGGTTTCACGTGCAGAAGGTAAAAGGTCAAAGCCTGGTGACAGCGTTTGTTGAGGCTCAGGTCACATCAGTCACTGTTGATACGTGAGCATCGTCTGTCACGTCAAGGTCACTTTCACTCTGTAAGGCCTTTACTTTTTTACCACGGCGTTTGCGATGCAGGACATGGTTCATCCTAAGTATGTGATTCTTTTCTCTCTCTCTCTCTCTCTCTCTCTCTCTCTCTGTGTCCATCTCCCTCTCTGTCTCTCTTTCCCTCCCTCTCTGTCTCTCTTTTTCTTCCTCCCTTTCCCTGTCTCTGTCTCTCTGTGCCCACCCCCTCTCTTTCCATCTATCTGTGTTTTGTTTTGTTTTTCTAGATTTGTGTGGTTGTAGAAAGTCGTAACAAAAGTGCTGGAGTGTGTGTGTGTGTGTGTGTGTGTGTGTGTGTGTGCTTGTGCGTGCGTGCGTGCGCGCGCGCGCGCGCGTGTGTAAGTATATGTATTGTTGCGTTTATGCATGTGTTTGTGTGCGTACGTGTGCGTGTGTGTGTGGATGTTTCTTGCAAATAGAAGTAGTGAGAGACAGACCAACAGACAGACAGACAGACACACAGGCGACAAAATCTTCATAAGAATTATAAATCAAAGTCCTCGAAGAAATATTATGAAATCAGACGATGATCATTAAAACAGATTCAAATAAAAGGCGGAACGAAGCGACACCATCAGATGCTAAACATATGTTACTAAAACACCCAGGAACAGAGAATTCAACACTGCTCCAGATCTGACCGTGAACGGCTTCTACTAAACCGAGAAGTTGCTGTAAAGAGTTATAGCCCCACTCCACACAGTATATATACATACATATGTATTGAAAATTATTATTACTAATGAGAATTAAAGCCCACCTTTCTCGACAGAAGTTAAGAATTAGGGTCCCAGTCTCCACAACAGTAGTTAAGAATATTATGGTTCCAGTCTCCACAACAGTAGTTAAGAATTAGGGTCCCAGTTTCCACAACAGTTGTTAAGAATTAGGGTCCCGGTCTCCACAACAGTAGTTAAGAATATTATGGTTCCAGTCTCCACAACAGTAGTTAAGAATTAGGGTCGCAGTCTCCACAACAGTAGTTAAGAATTAGGGTCCCGATCTCCACAACAGTAGTTAAGAATTATGGTACCAGTCTCCACAACAGTAGAATTAGGGTCCCAGTCCCAACAACTGCAGTTAAGAATCAGGGCCCCTCCCTTTGCAACAGTAACCAAGAATAAGTGTCCCGCCCGCCACAACAGCAAGTAGAAATCTGCCCCACCCTAGCCTTCACCCACAAAAAGAGGGCTCCACATTCCGATACATCAGTTAAGAAATAGGGCCCCACCTTCCACAACATTAGTTACGAAATAATATCCCATCTTCTACAACATTAGTTACGAAATAATGTGCCACCTTCCACAACATTAGTTACGAAATAATGTGCCACCTTCCACAACATTAGTTAAGAAATAGGGCCCCACCTTCCACAACATTAATTACGAAATAATGTTCCATCTTCCACAACATCAGTTACGAAATAATGTCCCATCTTCCACAACATTAGTTACGAAATAATGTCCAACCTTCCACAACATTAGTTACGAAATTAATAATGTCCCACCTTCCACAACATTAGGTAAGAATTAGGGTCCCACCCCCATGACAGTGCTAGGAAATTCAAGAATTAGGGCCTCACCTTCCGCAACATTAGGTAAGAATTAGGGTCCCTCCCCCACAACAGTACAAAGAAATTTAAGAAATTGGGCCCCACCTGCCACGACACTTGTTAAAAATAAGCCCCCCCCCCCTCACCCCCTCCCCACCCACCCCCCAGACGCCCACCACCCCCACCCCCACCTCCCCATGCCCCCCCACAACCCCCCTTCTCTACAACAGTAGTTCAGCATCACGGCCCACTTTCCACAACAACAGTTAAGAATAAGTGTCCCATCCTCCACAACAGTATAAGGAGTTAGGGCTCATCTCCACTCCCGCCCAGTCACCATCACCACTCTTCATCTTACCTTCCCAACCACATCCGTTCCCTGGTCAACACACACACACACACACACACACACACCACACACCCCTAGCCCATCCTCCCCAACCGTAATCCGCTTGAAGTAGAAAGCGAAGGTTATCAGAAACGAAAAAAAAATATCTACCAGGAAGGTTTTGATGACGATTATTGAGCAAACCATCCCAAACACTGGCTAAGAGAATCCCAGCCATGTCAGACACGCCGAGTGTGTCAATAATGAAAGATACGATACCCCCCCAGTCCTTCCAGTCCTTCCCTGTCTCCGGTATTAAGACGCTTGATTGTCTACACACACGAACCTGTCCAAACAACCAGAGACTTTTTCTCTTTTTTTTTTCTTTTTTTTTTTTTTGTGAGTGGCGGGGACTACGCGTAGCGAAGCTTGCGGTTTGCGGGGAAGGAGTGTGGGGGAGAGGGGGGGGGGGTAGTTTGCGGAATCTTAGGTATTACGTGCTAGTGTGGATCACACGTGTGTTTCTGTCTCTTTTCAGTGAATAAGATATTTGCAGTCTAAAAAAGTCGGGGTTTTTTTTTCATTATTTAAATTGTTTGGTTTTGTAATTGTTTTTAGCAATACAGTGAGTGAATGACCTGTGCTTGGAAAAATGTTGTTGTTGTTTTGTTTGTGTGTGTGTTTTAATCATTTTGTTTTAATCTGTTGACAGAATATCACAACACGTAAGCACACACGCATGCTCACAAGTTCACGCACACATACATATGCACGAGCGCGCGCGCGCACGCACACACACACACACACACACACACACACACACACACACACATATTCATAAATAGCCCCGTGTGTGTGTGTGTGTGTGTGTTTGTTGAAGACTTACAGAGTGTCGTATTTACAGAGAGAAATGGGCAAATATCATGGAAACACACACACAACAACAACAACAACAACAATAACAACAACAAAACCACGCAACAACAAAGTATGCAAATTTTTTTTATTCATAAGAGAGCAGCACACACACACACACACAACACAACACAACACACACACACACACACACACACACACATACATACATACATACACACATAAGCACTGACACATACACAGAGAGAGAGTGGGGGGGGGGGGGACTGCGTACACCCGATGAACTTTTAACAAAGGCGGGTGCCCACCCGTGCCCACCCAGTACTCAAAAGGTCATCCTCTTGTGCAACCACATGGTTTTCTGGTATGTCCATACATGCATACATACATCCGTCATTCTCCACAGCCCAGCAATGGGACATGCGTGTACGTTTGGACAAACTTGCTCATCGGACACTAGTGTCGTCATCACTGATGACGAAAGCGACGTAAAGTCGTGCAGACAGACGACAAGTCACTTGTCGAGGAGGAGGTTCCTGACGTCGAGAATGACGATGTTTTGACTGTGACGCCACACACGATAGCAATTCGTATGTCATATGAAAACACTGGACGGGCAGACTTCGGACGACTAGCAATGTTGAAGGTTGGGCTAAGTTTTTGTCTTTACGTTGAGTGTGTATGGGTGCGTGTGTGTGTGTGTGTGTCTGTGTCTGTGTATTCATAGTTGTAAATCATGGCTCTCTTGTGGTAGTGGGTGGGTGGAACACAGGACGCTTTACCATGCCAGGCAGTACATAAGCACATACCAGTCACGAATCAAATACAGGTATCTTGAAGGTGAAGTCAATGAGGTCAGAGTTAGGTTTTTCAAACACTGGACGATCTGCGCGTGCGGAGAAACACTTGTCCATGTTAGTTGTTAGCAGGTATTTATTAACGGCGCTTCTGAGAGGTGGCAAAGCAGCATTTGGATGACGATGAGTACTTTTACAAATAACAACAACAAAATTATACAAGAGAAACCTCTACGACCGAACACTGACACACCGCACTAACCGCACAGTTTCCGTTTCGAGGGAGTGTCCAGACATGCGGTCCATTCCACATATGATACACTACATTTATTGTTTGCTCGATAACCAAAGAGAGCGGGTGTCTGACCTCCGTACAAAGCCAAAAGCACTGGTTAGGCCCAAAGAGCCTGCCCTTGGTTTCTATGAAACATTAGAAATAATGTAGCAAAATCAACAAATAAGTAAACATTAAGATCGAATAAATGAAAGGCACGTACAGAAGGCAAATGATTGAAATAAAGATAAGAATTTTTAAAAATGGACCATATTCAGCATACTTATGCGCACCCACACACGGGTGCAAATGCACACACACACACACACACACACACACACACACACACACACACCAATTTTGCATTTTTACAGACACACAGGCCCAGACAGACAGACAGGCAGGGCAAGGTGCACTGCATTAGGGAACCGCACACACCCTGTGGATTCTCTCGGATCACTGCCACCGCAAAAAAAAGAAACTCAAAGACTCTCTTCACTCTTTTGTCACAAGGGGGTCGTCGGGATGAGGGTTTTGAACCCCCTGCCCCGTACGTCGACTGGTGCAGAGCGTGACACTGCACTGGCTCCCACCCCACAGTGACATCAGGAGCCTCACGAATTCGTACGACTTATGAGGGTGGAGCGAGGACCACTATACAATGGAAGAACTCGTGCAACACACTGACGCTCCGCTTGTGAACTGATGAAAACGGGGCAATGTGGGTGGGGCGGAGAGCTTTGAAAAGAGAAGGGGTGTGAACTTCTTACGGTGTGAACTTCCTAACGCACCTGAGATTCAAAAGTAGAAAGAAAAAAATAATAATAATAAAAGAGAAGAAGAAGACATTACACCAATGCATTTGTGTCATAAAGCAGAAGAAGCTGGCAACGCCTTGACTGACTGGCGGGCTCACAGCACAACAAAGGTACGTGCGTGCGTTTGAGAGAGATGGAAGTGGCAACACGGGAAAGGTGGGTGATCAGATAGGACAGAAAGTCAAGCTCTCCAGAGATCACTGAGGGTGACAGCACCATCCAACAGCAGGCGGATCGGACCTGTTCCGATCTACTACTGGTGGTGGTGGTAGTGGTAGTGGTTCCAATCTCCAATGGGTAAACTGATTATATTGTTCTTACATATCTTTGTCTCAAATAACTGAATTTAAAATCGAAAGGTTTGCATTGTTTTTTGTTGTTTGTTTTTTGTTGTTTGTTTTTTGTTGTTTGTTGTTGTTGTTTTTTTTAGCTACATACGATGTGGATGAGGACTAGCCTGATTTTTTTTTTTTGTTTTTTTTTTTTTTTGTTTTTGTTTTTTGTAAAACCGATTTAAGAAATTTTCGTAATCTAAGAAAGGAAACGAAAAATTAGAGAAACCGCTCTCCAACGAAACCATTGGCACTTTGACATCACTGCTCTTTATATCCGTCACTCGCCCTCTTTCCCTCTCTGTACTCCTCACACAGCTCTTACCTTTTATCACTCGATTCCCTCCCCTGTCTCCAGTGCCCCTTTCCCCGCTACCACTAGATATCCAGCGCCATCCTCATGCTCTGTCAAGTTCCGTGTTTCAGGCAGGACTGTTTCAGTTAATAAAGAAGTTTGTTGACAAGGTTTTAAAGGCAAATCAGGCAAGAAACGAACGTATTCTTAAAAAAAAAACAACTATACGAAAAAAACCCACTGAGGGGTACAAACCCGTACCCTTCCTGCCCTCCACACCTGATCCCGAGACCCACCTCCTACCTTCCACCTTCCTGCCCTCTCCTCCTTCATTTCCATTTCTCTGCCTCCCCCCACCCCCACCTCCTTCATTACTATTCCTCTGCCTACTCCCCCCCCCCCACTTCCTGCATTTCCATTCCTCTGCCTCCTCCCCCCCCCCACCTCCATCATTTCTATTCCTCTGCAGCCCCCCCACCCCACACACACACACACACCTCCGTCAATTTCCATTCCTCTGCCTCCCCCCCCCCCCACACACACACCTCCGTCATTTCCATTCCTCTGCCTCCCCCCCCCCCACCTCCGTCATTTCCATTCCTCTGCCTGCACCCCCCCCCCCCCACACCTCCTTCATTTTCATTCCTCTGCCTGTCCCCCCCCCCCCCCACACACACACACACACCTCCGTCATTTCCATTCCTCTGCCTCCCCCCCCACCTCCGTCATTTCCATTCCTCTGCCTGTCCCCCCCCCCCCCCCACCACCTCCTTCCTTTCCATTCCTCTGCCTCCCCCCCCCCCACACACACACACCTCCTTCATTTCCATTCTTCTGCCTCCCCCCCCCCCCACCTCCATTTCTATTCATCTGCCTCCCCCCACCTCCTTCATTTCTATTCCTCTGCCTCCCCCCTCCCCCACCTCCTTCATTTCTATTCCTCTGCCTCCTCCCCCCCCCCCCCCACCTCCTTCATTTCCATTCCTCTGCCTCCTTCCCCCCCACCTCCTTCATTTCCATTCCTCTGCCTCCTCCCCCCCCACCTCCTTCATTTCCATTCCTCTGCCTCCTCCCCCCCCCCACCTCCTTCATTTCTATTCCTCTGCCTCCTCCCCCACCCCCACCTCCTTCATTTCCATTCCTCTGCCTCCTCCCCCCCACCTCCTTCATTTCCATTCCTCTGCCTCCTCCCCCCCCCCACCTCCTTCATTTCCATTCCTCTGCCTCCCCCCCCCCCCACACACACACCTCCTTCATTTCCATTCCTCTGCCTCCCCCCCCCCCCCACACACACACCTCCTTCATTTCCGTTCCTTTGAATCCCCCCCTCCCCCCCTCCGCCCACCTCCTTCATTTCTATTCCTCTGCCTCCCCCCCACACACACACCTCCTTCATTTCCACTCCTCTGCCTCCCCCCCCCTCGCCCCCCCCCCCCCCCCAAACACACACACTTTCATTTCCATTCCTCTGCCTCCTCCCCCCCCCCACCTCCTTCATTTCCATTCCTCTGCCTCCTCCCCCCCCCCCACCTCCTTCATTTCTATTCCTCTGCCTCCTCCCCCCCCCACCTCCTTCATTTCCATTCCTCTGCCTCCTCCCCCCCACCTCCTTCATTTCCATTCCTCTGCCTCCTCCCCCCCCCCACCTCCTTCATTTCCATTCCTCTGCCTCCTCCCCCCCCCCCACCTCCTTCATTTCCATTTCTCTGCCTCACCCCCTCCCCCACACACACACCTCCTTCATTTCCATTCCTCTGCCTCCCCCCCCCACACACACACACCTCCTTCATTTCCATTCCTCTGCCTCCCCCCCCCCCCACACACACACACCTCCTTCATTTCCGTTTCTCTGAATCCCCCCCCTCCCCCCCTCCGCCCACCTCCTTCATTTCCATTCCTCTGCCTCCCCCCCCCCCCCCACACACACACACATCCTTCATTTCCATTCCTCTGCCTCCCCCCCACACACACACCTCCTTCATTTCCACTCCTCTGCCTCCCCCCCCCGCCCCCCCCCCCCCCCCCAAACACACACACTTTCATTTCCATTCCTCTGCCTCCCCCACCCCCACCCCCCACCTCCTTCATTTCCATTCCTCTGCCTCCTCATCCTCTTCCCACTTAACCACCTCCTACCTTCCACCTTACTGCCCCCACCTCCTTCCTTTCCATTCCTCTACCTCCTCATCATCTTCCCACTTGACCACCTCCTACCTTCCACCTTACTGCCCCCACCTCCTTCCTTTCCATTCCTCTGCCTCCTCATCCTCTTCCCACTTGACCACCTCCTTTCTGACCCCTTCCCCTCCCCTAGCCCACCAGTACAAGCACGCCTCTTTCACGCTTTGGCGACGAAAACCAAACAACATACAGGCTAATGTTTTCTTCGTTTTTATTTCTGCTTCTGCTTTTTCTTATTCTTATTTATAATAGGTTTTTGCGAGTGCGTTGAATTAGATATAAGGCAGACACGTACAGCCTCTGTCTCTGTCACACACACACACACACACACACACACACATATATATATATATATATATATATATATGCACACGCTCGCGCATGTACACACACCACACACACACACACACACACACACACACACACACACACACACACACACACAGTTAACCCACCGACTGACTGATCATTCAATGAACATAATCGTAATTGAGCAAGCACCTAGCCCCGCGACTGAGTGCTACTGCCGGTCTCGTCTATACACGTAGCCAGTCAACTAAACAACGTACAGGTGACAGGTTTTCATAGCCTTTTACGGCCATCAGGGCATTAATTCCATAATAATTATGCACTGTTTCTGTAGCTCAGCACAACAAGGCGGCGCTTCTCCTTCCGCCATCTGAACCTTCCCCAACCCAACTGAAGCCAGGTACATCCACCTGAATGGAGTGAGGGAAATGGGAATAACTTGGCTTTCCCAAGGACACAACACCATGCCGAAACGGGGCCTCGAATCCCGATCACTAGTGAGCACTGGATCTGTTGCACGTTGCCTGACGTTTTTTGTCACCGGCGTCTCGTGTGACTGAACAACTGTTTTGTTCCGAACAAAATTGCCAACCAACCAACGCTCAACTTCAGATTGATTATCTCTTTTAACAGTCTCTCAACATACATATCTTTCTAATACCTAACTACCAACCTAACACAAACTTTTAACCAGTCAACCAAGGAACTCCACACTGTCGCAGGCTACCTGGATGCAGAACACCGAATCGTATCAGACACTTGATCCGGCAAGCATCATATCACAATACAACATCATGTGACAGTGCCAGATGTTATAAAGCCACATTGCGATGTCGTAGGACAGTGCCCGATGTTATAGAGAGTGCGTCACATTGCAATGTCGTATGACAATTCCCCATTCTATGGAGGTGCGTCACGGTGCAATGTCATATGACAATTCCCCATTCTATAGAGTGTGCGTCACATTGCAATGACGTGTGACAATGAACGATTCTATGGAGTGTGCGTCACATTGCTATGTCGTGCGGCAATGAACGATTCTATTTTGTGCGTCACATTGCTATGTCGTATAACAAAGCCCCATTCTATAGAGTGCGTCACATAGCAATGTCGTGTGACAATGAACGATTCTATAGATTGTGCGTCACATTGCTATGTCGTGTGACAATGCCCCATTCTATAGAGTGTGCATCACATTGCAATGTTGTGTGACAATGCCCCATTCTACAGAGTGTGCGTCACATTGCAATGTCGTGTGACAATGCCCCATTCTATAGAGTGTGCATCACATTGCAATGTTGTGTGACAATGCCCGATTCTATAGAGTGTGCATCACATTGCAATGTTGTGTGACAATGCCCGATTCTACAGAGTGTGCATCACATTGCAATGTTGTGTGACAATGCCCCATTCTATAGAGTGTGCGTCACATTGCAATGTTGTGTGACAATGCCCCATTCTATAGAGTGTGCATCACATTGCAATGTTGTGTGACAATGCCCCATTCTATAGAGTGTGCATCACATTGCAATGTTGTGTGACAATGCCCCATTCTATAGAGTGTGCATCACATTGCAATGTTGTGTGACAATGCCCCATTCTATAGAGTGTGCATCACATTGCAATGTTGTGTGACAATGCCCGATTCTACAGAGTGTGCGTCACATTGCAATGTTGTGTGACAATGCCCCATTCTATAGAGTGTGCATCACATTGCAATGTTGTGTGACAATGCCCGATTCTACAGAGTGTGCGTCACATTGCAGTGTCATGTCAAAGTGCCTGATTGTATGGAACGTGTGTCTCGTCTTGTGGTAATGCGCCCGACTTCGAAGTGATTGTCCATGGGTTTGCGTCACACACACAGACCGGGATAAATTACTTCTCCTTCCACTAGACCTTGAGCGGTGGTCTGGTGCTAGTCTTTCAAACGAGACAATAATCCGTGGTCCCGTATGCAGTATGTGTGAACCCACGGCAACAAAAAGGTCGTCCTCGGCAAAAACAAACAAACAGAAAACAACAAAAACAAATCTGTTGAAGAATCCACCCAGCCACTAAACAAAATGCACTTGCAGGCAGCGACGCAATCTCCCTGGGGAGAGCAGCCCAAATCGTACAAGGAAATCTGCTGTGACAAAGAATAATACAATACAATGCAATACAATAAATACAATACAATACAATACTACAGTGTCGTATGACAGTATCCCGTTGTATCGATCGCGTGTCACATTGCAGCATCGCATGACAGTGCCCGATTTTGTCGCACGTGCCCCTTAACTTGAACATGGTGAGACAGTGCCCGTTGCGAGTCAGTCGATGCATTCACACACTGATTCCATGCTAATTGTTATACTGCTAATCTTGTACGCTGGTGGCAACTTGCGCACAAATTTGTCACATTCCATAGTTATTTAAATAAAATAAAATGAGATAAAATAAAACAAAATTTAACAAACCATATTAACCAACTTCATTCCGTTCAGATTTTGTCGGTTGGTCAAATGGGCATACCACCCAGCTCACTGATACAGTCTAACAGTCTATGAGTTTTATTCTTTTTTTCATTAAGATTTTTTTTTAACTCTCTCTCTCCAGGAGTAAACACAATGATGGTAACTGATGTATTTTTTGTGTTGTTTTTTTGTTGTTGTGTGTGTGTGTGTGTGTGTGTGTGTGTGTGTGTGTGTGTGTGTGTGTGTGTGTGTGTGTGGCGTGATCCTGGAGTGTCTCAGACACTGTGCAGACTGACTATTGACAGCAATCAAAAAAAACAGAAAAGCTACTTTTTGTCCGGTTGGGGACAGCGAATGCACAGTGGTCCCAAAAGAGTCCGAGGAACTGGCTGACATGATCTGGAGTTCCTTTCTGCACTTCCTGCGTTTTCTTTCTTTATTTGTTTCCTTCCACTATCAACCCGGGAAATTAATGAAAGGAGTGTATAGAAGACAGAAGAAAGAAAAGACTAACAATACTTATGATGACAACGCCCACGGATTGCTTCATTTCTATATTTATCCTCCAAAACCCATTCCCCCAAAATAAACAACAGTGGTTGTGTTTGTTTGATTTTACTTTTAGTTGTTTTTTTTTTGTGTGTGTGTGTTTTTCTCTCTTTCCTTTGATTTTCTTTTTTTCTTGATTCATCTATATATTCATTCATATATTTGTTTGATATGTATATACATTATATATATATATATATATAAGAATTACTATTTAATAAGTTATTTGTTTGCTTGCTTTTGTTCATTATTCTGTCAACCTTTTTGCGCGTAAAAGATCAATGTACCCAATATATATAAGAATTATTATCTTATAAGTTATTTGTTTGCTTGTTTTTGTTCATTATTCTATTAACCTTTTTTGCGCATAAAAGATCACTTTACCCAGCTGACTGCAAACAAGGGGATGAAAGGCCCCAAGCTCTGAAGCGTAAACACAACGCCACCAATCGGTATCTACAGAGCTGTGCAGGTATGCAAGCTGAAATTAAGCACGCAAGCAAAGAAAGAAGCAAGTATGCAGGCAGGCAAGCAGGCTGGCAGGTGGGCAATCAGTATGAGAAACTTGTGGAAGGCGTTAGAAGAGTGGGGGGGGGGGGGGAGGGCTAGGGGGTAATGGGTGTAAGCGTGATGGGGGTGTGAGGGGTTGTTGTGGAGGTAGAAGGGAGTGGGGTGGGTGGGGGAGGGGGGGTGCTGGAGGTATAGGGTGTGTGTGTGTGTGTGTGAAGGGGGTACGGGGGGTGAGGGTGGACATAGAAGTGTGGGGAAGTGGGGTTGGGCCTGGGAGGTATAGGGTGTGAGTGTGATGGGGGTACGAGGGGTTGTTGTGGAAGTAGAAGGGAGGGAGGGGGTTGGGAGGGTATAGGGTGTGAGTGTGATGGGGGTACGAGGGGTGAGGGTGGAGATAGTAGTGTGGGGTGGGGTGAGGTGGCCTGGGGGTATGGGATGAGAGTGTGATGGGGGTACGAGGGGGTTTGGGGGGGGTGGACGAGGGGTGGTAGTCCGCAGGGGGGCGAGTCAACACCGCTTTTGTTTGCTCACGTTTCTTCCTTGTAAAGCGACCCTACCCTCCCTCCCATGTCTGTCCTGTGATCTTCTGTGCTGTGGGGGTAAGGGTAGGACTGCCCTAAAATTCTGCTTGTGTGTGTGTGTGGAGGGGGGTGCATGTGTGTGTGGGGGGGATGTATATATGTGTGTTTGTATGTGGGGGAGGGAGGGTTGCGGGGGGTGAGGGATGTGTGTGTATGCATGCATGTATAGGGGGTTGTGTGTTCGTGTGTGTGTGTGTGTGTGTGTGAGGGGGGTGGGGGTGCTGGTGTATGTGTGTGTTGCGTGAGCGGGGTGTGTGTGTGTGTGTGTGTCGTGTGTGTGTGTTATGTATGTGGTGTTTTTATGTGTGTGTGTTGTATATGTATATGTGAGTGTGTTGTGTATATGTCTGTTGTGTGTGTGTGTGTGTGTGCGTGTGTGTGTGTGTGTGTGTGTGTGTGTGTGTGTGTGTGCATCTGTTTGCGCGTGTATATATGTGTGTCTTTTCTCTTTATCTCGCTCACTGAGCACATTGTGTCTTTGTGTTTCAATGAACACTTTCCTTCATGTGGACTATGTAAAGAGTCGATGGACTCACTCCCATACGCTCTGATATCTGTTCTGTCTCTTCTCTCTCCCGAGCCCCCTCTACCTCCCACACTCTCTTCCTCCCTCTCGGATCCACTCTGTTTACCCATACCCAGATTCAAACACTCCACTGTTGGACGCCGTTCTTTCTCTGTCTCTGGACCTCGCATTTGGAATGAACTTCCTCTTTCGCTTCGTCAGGTCTCCACGCTCAGCTCTTTCAAGTCTGGCCTTAAAACCCACCTCTTCACAAGATAGCCGCCCTCCCCCTACCTTTTCCTTGTCTTCGTTTTCTTCAGTTTTAGAGTTATGCATGCATGTGAATGACTGGTGTGAAAGCGCTTAGATTAGTCTCTGCATAAGATTCAGCGCTATATAAATATTATTATTATTATTATTATTCGTCCCTCTCTCTCTCTCTTCCTGTCCCCCCTTCTCCGACATTGTAATTATAATTATGATGTGTTCGTATTGATATGATGATGTTGAGACATGAATAATTATTTCAGGATCTAAATGTACTTGAGTATGTGTCTGTATTGACATGATGAGTGTCGGTGTTACATGCGTAAAATACTTATTATATGGTTTATATGTACTTTGTTTTCTGTGTACTGTTTAACCTTGGAGACGAACAACTGAAAAAAAAGGCACATTACCCCCATGTCACATGTACTTTAAGCTAACTACAAAGTGCCAAAGTGGTCGCAAATCTCTTATTGGTTTGTGTTGTTTCAATTCTGCTTTTTTTCTTTTTTTTTTTGTTGTTTGTTTGTTTGTTTGTTTTTCTTGTTTGTTTTTGTTTTTGTTGTTTTGTTGTTGTTTTTTGTTGTTTTTCTTTTTCTTTTTTTCTTTTTTTTTTCTTTTTGTTTGTTTTTCTTGTTTGTTTGTTTTTGTTTTTGTTGTTGTTGGTTGGTTTGTTTGTTTGTTTGTTTTGTTTTTTTGGGGGGGTTCGGGTTTGTTTGTTTTTTTGTTTGTTTCCTTTCTGTTCCATTTTATCTGTTTTGCACCATTTTGTTCTGATTAGTACCTACTATGTCACTACAGCGTTTCAGCTAATGATATAAAACAGTTCAGTGTTCAATGTTCCATTCCTCTCTCTCTCTCTCAATCGGTTTCCCTCCAAAACTGTTTTTACACACATACCGTGCGCGCGCGTGTGTGTGTATGCGTATGTGTGTATGCGTGTGTGAGTGTGTGTGCGTTTGCTTCATGATGCTTGATGATGTTTTATTTTCGAAATGTAAACTGTTTTTACCATCATACATCACCCCGGTGAAATAGCAGTGCTGTGTGGTATGTGTGTCTAATTATCGCATCATCTAACTATGCAATACAACGCAGTGTGGGGACGTGTGTGTGTGTTGTCCGGTGGGTGGGGAAGGAGGGAGAGGGGGCTGAGGGGTGGGGTGGGGGGAGGGGCGAGGAGCGGCGTGGCAGAATCGGTTAGGCGTTATGTGTGTTTCTTTTCTTTCTTTCTTTTTTTTCTCCCATGTATTGTTTTTTCTTCTCTTTTTTTTTTTAACACCATGCTTATGATTTTATTTAGAATTACTATAGTGTATACCCTGTTCAGGACTGGGACTGGATGTAAAAAAAAAAAAAAAGAAAGAAAGAAAAGAAAAAAAAGAAAAAGAAAAAAAACAACACCAGCGCTCTTCTATTACTCTCGGAAAAAAAAAAGAATTGTGTCTTGTCTTGTCTTGTCTTGTCTTGTCTTGTCTTGTCTTGTGTCGTATCGTATCTTGCCTTGCCTTGTCTCGTCTTGCCTTGCCTCGTCTTGTCTTGTCTTGTCTTGTCTGGTATTGTCTTGCATTGTTTTGCCTTGTCTCGTCCTGTCTTTCCTTGCCTGGTCTTGTCTTGTCGTGTCGTGTCGTGTCGTGTCTTGTCTCACAGTAAACCGTGCAAAGAACGCGCTACAACGGGGTGGGGGTATCCTGATCGCCAGCCCCAGCCCCATCCCCCATCCCCCACCCCCAGCACACCCCCTTCCCCCTCCCCCCCCTCCCCCCCCCCCCGCCCTCCCCCCTCAACAACAGAGCTGACCGGAGGAAGGAGGGACCCATCCATCATCATGGGTACTTGTATGCTCAACCTCTTCTCACACTCTCGGACCTGTCCAGGGTCCATTGTTCAAGGGGGTGGGGGTAGTAGAAGTAGAAGTGGGGGGGGGTGGGGGGGGGGGTTGGATCGTTCACGGCTCTAGAGTGGATGGGCAAGCCTGTGGGTGTGAACAGCTGCACCTTTTTTTTTTCTTCTTTTTTTTTTAATTGGGGGTGGGGATTGGAGGTGAGGGGGGTGAGGTGTGGTTCGTCCGTCGGGATCGACGAGGACCATCTAGTCATCCTGGGGATGGGTGGGTTGGGATCTGTGGGTGCGCAGATGACTGGTCAGGCTAATTCGCGGTGAGGAGACTCTGTGTACGTATGTCTCTAGGGGGGAGAGGGAGGGGGGCGGAAGGAACGGAGGGGGACGGAGGGCAGGGGCGGGGGAGCGTAATGGGATTGATTGGTGAGGGTTTGAACCAGGTGTCTGGTGGGAGATGACTTGTCCACTTTTAGTGAGTGTGTGTGTGTGTGTGTGACAGAGACAAAACCCAAGGAAGACAGAGAGTATGTGCATGTGTGTGGATGTGTGTTCAATATTAACGTTTAAAAGGTCGGAGAGGATAGGGGTTGAATGGTGATTTGAGGTAAACAAGGCAGATGAGGATCGAATCAAAGGTGAATATCTGAAATAAATACAACTAAGGGAAATTACTCAATGGACTTGGTATGAAAAGTCGTTAATTCATTCAGGGAAACAATTGATTATGAATGTGAAAACGACGTAAAAACACAAATATCAAAGTTCTAGTGACATGTAAAAAAAAACACGCGCACGTGCGCGAGCGTGTGTGTGTGTGTGTGTGCGTACGTGTGTGTGTGTGTGTGTGTGTGTGCGCGCGCGCGTGTGTGTGTGTTTGAAGGAGTCCATTTGCAAACGTTCAGGATGGCTTTTGTTTTCCCTTTCTTTCTCGTGCCAATCTTTGTTTTTACTGGGTTAGGTGACTGCTGAAACGTGGATTTGCTTTTTTGTGTTTGTTATCTGTTGTTGATTTTTTCCACATTTTCAAGTCTACCCACACTACCCACAAAGGAAGAGTTTACATACCTGGTAGGCACTGTCGGGTGGTGGGGGGAGAGACCAAAAAGTAAGGACAGAGAACACAGAGAGAGAGAGATGGGACAGAAACAGACAGATATATGGAGACAGAGAGACAGAAACAGACAGCATCCCAAAAGTTCGAACAATGCAAACCACCTTTGAAGTCAATGAAATCCCTCCTCCCCTCTCACACCACCCAGCATTTGCGTCTTCCTCGTGACTCCCCGCCTCCGCAGCCCCGCTCCCCTTCCCCCGAAATCTCCATTCCACCAACCAGCAGCCCCCTCCAACCCAACCCATCACGTTCACCCCACATCCCTATCCCAACCCGCCCCCATACCACTAACTCAACCACCATCACTACGACAACAACAACAACAAAGAAAGCAAGAAACAATGGACAACATGAACAGCAGACGAAAAAGACTGTCCGAGATCAGAGACATTCCGACACCTTCACATCACCGAAACTTAGTATACCACAGCGAACACAGTTCGTGCCTGATAGTGGCGTCACCACTGACCTGTATCGACATCTGGAGAGTGATTTCCCCAACCCACACCCACTCACCCACCCACCTCTGCCCCTCCACCCAGCACAGCCTACTCCGCCACAGACTCTCTCCTCTTCTTAAATGAAGCTTTGGTGTCTTGGCACATAGAGAAACAGACAGACATAGACAGAGACAGGCAGAGAGGTAGACTGAGATAGAGAGACAGAGACGGAGGGCAAGGAAACACACCTCCTCTTTGTGTTGAACTGATTGGAATCCAGTGGTGGGTGGGTGGGGTGGGGTAGAGGGAGGAGTGTTGGGTTTGTGTGGGGGGGGGGGGGGGAGGGGGAGAGCGGATTGGGGAAGGAGGCGGTTGGAGATGTGGTGGGGATGACAAAGGTGTGCGTGGGGGGAGGGGGAGGGGGAAGAGACTGTGAGTGGGGGACGAGTGTGGAGGAGGGGTGGTGCCCGTGGGTGTGTGGCCCTCCTTCCGTCGGTGTCCTGTGCAGAGAACGGAGAGAGAGTGCAGAGCGAGGAGCGAAAGAGAAAGACTGAAAGATATGGATACGTACACAGCGCCTGTTATCATCCCAGGTCAGAGACCCCAAACTCTGATCGCTTTACAAACACGGAGTCATTATTTTACACAACAGGCTGCCTGCCTGGGGAAGAGCCGGACTGACAGCTGCCATCGGGCGCTCATCATTCGTTTCCTGTGTCATTCAATCAGAGTTCAGTCACACACACACACACACACACACACACACACACACACACACACACACACACACACACACACACACACATGTAACATTTTACGTGTATGACCGTTCTCTTTATTTACCCCGCCATGAAAGCAGTCATACTGCATTTTCGGGGGTTTGCATGCTGGGTATGTTCTTGTTTTCAAAACGCACCGAACGCTGCTGCCATGGATTACAGGATCTTTAACGTGCGTATTTGATCTTCTGTGTGAGTATACACGAAGGGAGTTCAGGTACTGGCAGATCTATCTGCACATATATGATTGACCTGGGAGATCGGGGGGGGGGGGGGGGGGGGAAGATCTACCCATGACCAGCCAGGTGCGACGGGGATCGAACTCAGGAAACTCGGGCGATAACCCAGCACTCTAACCATTCGACCACCGCGCCCGGCAAAGAAAGTGGGAGTGGGGGGGGGGGGCAGAAAAAAACATTTTAACACTTGAATACCAGCGACTATGTGGTCCTTATGACGTATGTAAATGCGTCAACATCAGTATTGTATAGAGAAAAAAAAGGCACTTGAATACCAACGACTATGTGGTTCTTATGACGTATGTAAATGCGTCAACATCAGTATTGTATAACAAACAACAACAAAAAAAAGACACTTGAATACCAACGACTATGTGGTCCTTATGACGTATGTAAATGCGTCAACATCAGTATTGTATAACAAAACTTTATGATACAGAAATGAAAACAATTAGAAGAGCTATCAGACCCGAACAAGAAGAAATATATATCCCCTCCTGCAACTAAACAAATCAATATGATCGGATGTTTACAGGATATGAAATAATAATTTTAAAAAAACCTTCGAACTATTCAGTTTTAACTGTGAGCAGTATTTTATTCCTAATATTCAAGGTTAATGAAATAAAATTTTGCCATCAAGTTTGTCAGCTCTTAATCCTCAGATGATAACAGCGAAAATTATTATTCTTTATTTTCAAAAATCGTACATCTGTTTTTGAAATCACCATTAGATTTGCATAAAGTACTTTTCATCATCAATTGTGGAATTACACAAGGGGCAAGAAGTATCAGTGAGCGTACTTTGCATAAACCCTTTTTTATTCATCAAAACTCCTTCACTGCCAGGGGGAAAACAGCAGAAAGTGGTGTTCCATTTCATAAAACAATATCCAAAAACAATAAACCTAAAACCGAGAAAACTTTCTGGAGATATACCCCTCTCGATACACTGTGTGATTTTCCAGCCTTCCAGAATTATTTCCCTTTTTCTGATGACATCATCAGTGACATCACTATGCACGTACGTGATAGGTTCTCTGGCAATCATGGCAGGCAAGAGTTCTTCCTGTTGGTTGGGCAATTGTCCGAATACTTTTTTTTTTTTTTTTTAGATTGGAATGTACTATTAACTGAATGGAGCCAGTTGTACGGGTTTTTTTCACTTTACAATATCACACACACACACACACACACACACACACACACACACACACACACACACACACACACACACAGAGAGAGAGAGAGGGGGGGGGGGGTTGGAGGTATTTTGAAATATTTGACATTGTTTCTTTGCATGTGCTCTTTTTTGTGATTCTTTTTGGTTGAAGCAAGCATAGAGAGGGAGCTGGAACGAGTGACTGAGAGGGAAAGAGAGAACAGACATACAGAGAGAGAGGGGGAATGGGGTGTATTTTTTAATATATTACGTTACTTCTTTGCGATTGCGTTTTCTTGTGATTTTTTATGGTTGAAGCAAGCATAGGGAGAAAGCTGGAACGAAGTGAGAGACAGAGACAGAGACAAAGAGAGAAACAAAGTAAGAGAGAGCGAACAATGAATGAACGATGAACAAATGTTTTATTGAGGGTAAACTGGATAAGCTGAGAACTTCTTTACACCATGCCCTCACTCATACACAGACACACACATACACACACATACACACACAGACACACACACACACACACACACACACACACACACACACACACACAAGAAGAAAAAAATCCGTACGGACACTGTAGACAGTAACAACAACAACAGCAACCAAAGTTAAACACAAAAACATGGAATATAACTCATTTACACACATACGCACCAGCTTACGCACGCATGCATATACGGGCTAACATACACTAATACTTTTGAGCTCTTTTCCCTGTTCACATTGTCAGAGAGCAAATGAAAAATGTTATTGTGTATAAGCTCTCACAAGAAGCTCAAACAAAACATGGCATACAAGAATTGTTTATAATTGTTCCATTACATATTTTTGGTACTCTTTTTTGAATGATACTAAGGTAGATTTATTTTTCAGATAGTCGGGAATTTCATTCCATAGTTACCACCAGAATACATAAGAAATGACATGAAAATGTTAGTTCTCGGACGAGAGATAGAAATGGCATTTTTGCCACGAACACTGTTTTTAGGAAATTTCCTCTGAATGTAGGATGGTGCTAATTTCTTTTCAATTTTGTACATAAAAACACCTTTATTAAAGATACATTTGAGATGGAAAGGAAGAATATTTAGTTCTTTGTAGTCGTTAGTATGGACAGAAGATTTGAGGAGAATATTCTTGAGAGAACGTCTGTAAATTCTTATTAGTGGTTTCAAGCAATTTTTGCTAGCTAAGTCCCAGCATGTTGAGGCATAGTCGATGTCAGGTTGAATGTATGCGTGGAAAAATAGTTTGCGGGTATGTTGATCAAGGAAATGTATAATTCTGTTGAGCTGATATCATTTTTTCGATAGCTTTTTACATAAAGCAGAAACATGATTAGACCATGACAGGTTATTATCAATAGTAAGACCAAGTAATTTGTAAGAATTTACTGCCCCCAACTCACTGTCTGAGTACTTTAGATTTGATGTTTTGGGGTTTCTGTCTACGTCTAGTTGTCATGAGCATATATTTTGATTTGTGTGGGTGAATTGTCATGTGATTAATTTCGGTCCATTTTACGAGTTTATCAACATCACTCTGCAACTGAGTACATACAGCATCGACATTTGTGTCTTTCTTATGGAGGGTTGTGTCATCAGCGAAAAGTTCACAAGAAGATCAAACGTAAAGTGGAGAGACAGAGACAACAAGAGAAACAAAGTGAGAGAGAGAGAGAGAGAGAGAGAGAGAGAGAGAGAGAGAGAATGAATGAAAGAAAGAATGAATGAATGAATGAATCTTTATTTGAAAGAATGAATCTTTATTTGAATAAATCTTTATTTTCCAACGGTGGAGATATCAGCACAAATGCCGACTGCAATATATGCCGTTGTTCTAAGAGACACACAAACATAAACACATTATAAATGTTATACTCAATACGTGTATAATGTACGAGGATAACGCAGCGTGAGAGAGAGAGGCAGAGCACCGCCATCTTGTTCCTTCAGTCCATTTGAAAGGCCCAGAAAGTGTCTGTGCAGACGCAGCCTATGTGCATTTGTTGTGTAATGTCTGCCACCCTTCCTGTTTTTCGTCTTCCGCGAGTCTTGCTTTATCAGTGCACCTGTCTCCTTCTGACGCACTTCCGGTGTCCAGAGTAGCACATCCTCCCTGTTCTCTTGGTGTGCAATGGGGTGCCGTCGTCATCGTCGGCCTCCTACAGTCTCAAGAGACTGCCGGGCATTGCACTTCCTGCCGTGGGTGTAAGAAAAATCTCAAAGTGAGAGATATCGTTGGATTGCGAGAAACAGTGGTCGTTCCCCTCCCATGTTCTCTTGCAATTGCGTCCTCCCCCTCTCCCTCCCTCCAGATTTCTCACAATGTGTGAGAAGACATGAACAGTAATGACACTGAAACACAACTATTTATTGTATTTCACACAAGATGGATCACTGCAATGCATCGACCTCAAATTCAACATCGGAATCAATAGCAAACAACGAAATTCAGACAATGTGAAAAACTCCAACAGATATATAATATAATATGATATAATATAATATGACTTGAACCGAATCTTTCCTGGATGTTGGGAATAATATCAAAATGATTAAATAAATGTGATCGCAAAAAAGGTGTCTCACAATGCAATACGTAGGGTGTATGAAATCTGGACCAAATAGTTTTGATTATTGTTGTGATGCAACCATTTCTGTCACATTTATTTAGGATGTTCTTCGTTTCATGCTTGCTCATTTGTTCATCTGTTTGTGTCAGCATCCTTTCGCGTGCAAGACTGCATTGAAAATAGATTATCAGTTTCATAGAAGACACTTAGAACATGAAAATGTTTCAAAAACAGAGTGACAGAAGACCAAATCAACCAGCCAAGTAAGCACACATTAGGCAACACACACACACACACACACACACACACACACACACACACACTTGCTCACTCACTCACTCAATCACCCACTCACTCACTCACTCAATGACATGAACACAAATTCACACATTTTTAAAAACCAGTACTGTATCATCACCTTCACTGTTCACTGGTGACGTCTTCCCTAACGCCACTGTCATTAACATGATCTTCGTTGTCGTCGCCCCCCTTTTTCTCTTTTCTTTTTCTTTCTCTCATTTTTCTCTCAGATTTGCACTGAGAAAAGACAAGAAAACAACTCCGATGATAAAGGAAATATTTTTTTTTATGAAAATAAGGAGGACTTCCCACGATTTCGTACACAGATGCAGATACAGATACAGAATACTTTATTATCTCAGGAAGAGAAATTCTTAACACATAATTAATGTTATCGTTCTTGTCCTGAGTCCGAGTATTCACACGCTATGTATAATCTGACTGTGAACTTTGAATTGTGTGTGTAGACTATGGAAAACAGCCATGTGAGTGCATGTGAGAAACTACAATCCAGTCGGTCTTGGCCGTTTCCAGAGAAGATTTTTCTGCATGGAAAAATAGTCTATTTTATCGCTGCGCAGCAGTATCTGAAATCCTTCATGATTTAAACAATAACTTCGAATATGAAGACAGTTTCGATTCTTAAGCCTCGCGGATAAGTGATTCTAGACCATGTTTCCTTACTAAATCAGGAACTTCCCATTTCTCACCTCTCTCTCTCTCTCTACCCAGGTCATTTGTTTCCGCAACCTCTCCCAGAATTCTGTTTCCAGTGTCGAAGGTGAAGACTTTGTCTGGGGATTAGCTGCTACCCTTTCCTTGGGGTTAAGCGGCCTCTCTCCCCTATGTTTCTCTCTCTCGGTCTCTTTCTGTCTCTCTGTGCCTGTGTCTGTCCTGTCTGTCCTGTCTGTTTGTTTGTCTCTCACCTCTTTTTTTTTTTATTTCCCTTCTCTACCTGTGTGTAACGTATGTGATTCTCACGATTGTACACCCCTCTGTTTGTCCGTCTGTCCATCTGTCTGTCTGCTTCTCTCTCTCTCTCTCTCTCTCTCTCTCTCTCTCTCTCTCTCTCTCTCTCTCTTCCATTTATTTGCGAAATACGTGGGAGGGGAACGACCACGATTTCTCGCAATCCCCCGATTTCTCTAAAAGTGAGAGAAATCGTGCGATTGCGAGAAATCATGGGATTACGTGGGGGTTGAATTCTATGTCATGCTAACGCTGTATTATATCTACTGTTCCTTTGTGAAAAGGAGTGAGTGGCGCGTTATGTTGATAAACAGGCATGTATGCGGCAGGCATCAGTTTCTGCTTCCGTTTTTAGCGTAAAGGATGTGACGTATTTGTTTCTTTCTTTCTTTCTTTCTTTTTCTTTCTTTCTTTCCTTCTCTTTCCTTCTAACATTCGTTCTTGCTTCTTCTTCTTCTTTCTTGACAGAGGTAAAGACACAGAGAGAGAACAGAGTGAGGCAGAGAGAGAGAGAGAGAGAGGACAGTATAGGTCGACAGACAAAAGGACAAACAGAGAAAGAACGAGACACAGACATAGACACAGGCCTACTCATAGAGACACAAACAGACGGACGGAGACAAGCCAGGCAAGACAGAAGAAACACAGATCGATAAACAGACAAACACAGGGATAAAGAAGACAACTGGTCGAAGGAGACGAAAGAAAGAAAGAAAGAGAGAAAGTAAAATAACTTAGTGAAAGATCAACACGAAAGTCGTGTACAAAACTTGAGTTCAGTGTTTAGAGGGGGTGGGGTGGGTGGGTGTGGGGTGGGGGGGGGGGGCGGGGGGGGGCTTGGCCCGTAAGTCCTATAAGTCTTTAACTCGTGGCAGGGGGTGTCTCTGTTTCACCCCAAAGGCGTTTGCGAGCTGGGGAGGAACAAGGGTATGAGTTCTCTCCCTCTGATGGGAACCCCTCACGCCAGGGGGATTTGATTCTTCCGCTCCCTCTACCCTCACCCCTCCCCCTCTCTACCTTCCCACCGCCCCGTCCTTCCCTTCCTCAACTCCCCCACCCCCACCCCCCGACCCCCCAGCCCCACCTCCAGCAACCCCCCATGGGAATAGTTGTGCGTGTACGTGCAACTGTAGTTGTTGCTGACCCTGATGTAGTTTTGCTCGCTGATTGGGTGGGTGGGTAGGTGGGAAGGTGGGTGGATCGGATTCTCTCCCCTCCTTTACTTCCCTATCCAGTCCATACCTCACCCATGTGGAGGTCTATCTCTTTCCGACCAGACCTTAGAAAAGAAAGGAAAAAAAACTGTGTTGTTTTTCTTTCTCCTGTGAGTCTATGTAGACACCATCGATCATTATCATTTTTTTCTGACCAGCTGTTCCAGATTCCGTAATGTCCATGTCGTATGTATTTCTTGGGATGAACGTTTCATTTCACCGTTCGTTCGCTCGCTCGCTCGTTCTTTCATTGGCTCATTCATTTATTCTTTCTTCCTTATTTGTTTAGCTATTTGAAACAAAATCATTAATTATTTGTGCACTTATTTCATTATTTTGCCTATTCGATTGTAAGATATCTGATTTGTACGTTTCATCTAATGGAAATCTCTACAATATACGAGTAATGTGAAAAACGACAACCCATAACAAAGACTGACCAAAGGAAGGACTTTTACTGGCCATATACGCAGACAGAGAGACAGGTATACAGATCGATCGATCGATCGGTCGGTCGATAGATAGATAGATAGATAGACAAACAGATAGACTGTCATCGGATCCATACAAACACCACCCCAAGCGCACACCCCATCCCCACTCCACCTTTCGCCTCCTTATTCCACAAACGACTTTCCCACCATTTTGTTTCACCAACTGGATACTGTGATGGGGTCGGTTCTGCCCTCCCCCCCCCCCTTCACCTCCCCCTCCCTCCTTCACTTCCCCAACCCCCAAACACTAGCCCTCCCCCACTACACACACACACACACACACACACACACACACACACACACACACACACACACACACACAAATCGAATAGAATCACGAAAGCGGGTATAACCAGAACAAGCTCACAGTTACTGGACGCTGCTAGCTCCTCTGGAAATACCCAGGGTGTATTTGATCCCAGGAGAGGACGGGGTAGATAATTATGTTAACCAGGAAGGGACAAGGAAAGCAACATCAGGAACCTTAGTGGGAGGGAGGGAGAGAGGGAGGGAGGGAGGGACCTGGGGACCTCAATTAAAAAATTTTAAAAAAAGGGAAGAAAAAAAAAAGCCTGCAGGACCCGATCCGGATCCATGCCCAGAATGAGTGACCTCTGACTCTTCCTCTTTGACCCCCTAGTAATCCCTTAAGTCCGGCAGTACAGTGCCACAAAAAAGACAATGAGCCATCACAGGCTGAAAGGAAGAGAGGCTTGGAGCTGGAATGAAGGAGTGGAAGAAGGGGATAGAGTGGAGAAGCGAAGGGTGTGATGGGCGGTGTGGGGTGAGGGCGGTGGGGGGGGGGGGGGGGGGGGGGCAGTCGTAAGACTGAAGGAAAGAAAGAAAGAGGGTGAGAGAGAGGAGAGAAGGGAAAGATCGAGAGAGAGAGAGGGGGGGGGGTCGAGGGGTGGTGGGAAGAGTTGGTGAGTGAGAGAAAATTGAGGGGAGGGGGGTTGCTGGGGGGCGGGGGGGGGAGCTAGAAAGAGAGAAGAGAAGACTGACAGAAACGTGGAGAGAAAGAGAGTGAGAGGGAAGGAGAGGGGTGGGGGATGGGGGGCTGCAAAGCAGGGAGAGAAGGGAAAGAGAGAGAGAGAGAGAACTCAGAACTCAGAACTCAAAACGTTTTTTTTTATTCAAGGTTTACGATTTTAGGCATGGTCCATCAAGAGAGAGAGAGAGAGAGGGTGGTGGTGCTCGGGGGGTGGGTGGGGGAACGTGGACAAGTGAGAGAAAGAGAGAAGGGGAGAGGAAACAGATGAATAGAGACAGAAACGCAGAGAGAAAGACAGTGTAATGATAATAATAATAATAATAATAATAATAATACCAATGCTACCACTACTATTACTACTACTACTACTACATTATCCCTTCCTTCCTGCACCCCCCCCTCCCCCCCGCCGGCACCCCCCCCCCCCCCCCTCCACACACACACCCTCCCCATTTTCCAAGTCACCCATCCCTCCTCTCCATCAAAGACGAAGAAAGACATTAAAAAAAAAAAAAAAAATCTCGTTCCCTCACGACTCCCCCACTTGGGGGTTCAGGGTAAATAGCGGAAGGCTTAACCCCACCAGGGGTATCCGTCCACCCCGGGTGGCGATGCGAACATCAATACCGATCAGATACTGGGGAACTGGGGGGGGGGGGGGGGTCGGGGTTAAAGGGAGGTTTTGGCGCGGGTCGGAGGGTTAAACACACACTTGCGTTTTGTACGTGCGGTGTTCGTGCTCACCAACACAGACACACAGACACAGCCACACACAGACACACACACACACACACACAGACAACAACAACAACAACAACAACGCCATGTGGAAAGACGTCAAAAGAAAGAAGTTTGAAACAGAGAGAGAGAGAGAGAGAGAGAGAGAGAGAGAGAATTTTATTTGTTCCTCCTTACAAACAGAAAAGCAAGTACTGTTCTTTGTCCCCATCCCTATACCTTCCCCGTAGCCCTTCCTCCCTCCCCGGTCCCCACCCCCACCCCCACCCCCACCCACCACCCCCGCCTCTGTCACTCCCCCCCCCCAATCCCCTTGTCACCCCTACCCCCAACACCTCCCCCCAAATTCCTCCCTTCCCTCCCCAATCCCCCAACAACACCCCTCCCCCACCCACCCCCCCACGCCTTCTCCAGCGCCCTAGTCCCCAGCTCTTGTGGGTGCCTGGGGTCGCCCTGGCAGTTTGTCGTGGTGTAAGATCAGACACCGATACCACAGTCAGGGGGCAAGGGTGGGATGGCGGGGGTGAGGGGCGTGGAGCTTCCCCACGGCTACCTCTCACGCTATGCTGTCTGCTGCGTACGAGCGCGAGCGCGCGCGCAAACACACACACACACACACACACACACACACACACACACACACACACACACACACACACACACACACACACACACACACACACACACACACACACACACACACACACACACACACACACACACACACACACACACACACACATAAAGTAGAAGGACGTAAAATTGAGAAATACACACACACACACACACACACACACACACACACACACACACACACACACACACACACACACACACATAAAGTGGAAGGACGTAAAATTGAGAAATACACACACACACACACACACACACACACACACACACACACACACACACACACACACACACATAAAGTGGAAGGACGTAAAATTGAGAAATACACACACACACACACACACACACACACACACACACACACACACACACACACACACACACACACATAAAGTGGAAGGACGTAAAATTGAGAAACGCACACACACACACACACACACACACACACACACACACACACACACACACACACACACACACACACACACAAAGTAGAAGGACGTAAAATTGAGAAATACACACACACACACACACACACACACACACACACACACACACACACACACACACACACACACACACACACACATAAAGTGGAAGGACGTAAAATTGAGAAATACACACACACACACACACACACACACACACACACACACACACACACACACACACACACACAGAGGAGGGACTGGGAGGAAAACATTGGTGTGGAAGGGGGGGGTGTTGGGGGGGGGGGCGGTGTTGGGAGAGCCGGGGTAGAAGAACAGTGAAACTCGGGTGGATATCTGAGTAACCGGGTATGTTCGTTTGGGGTGGCATGGTGGATGTAGAGGTTACGCTTGTTGAGTATCGGGCTTCTCGATTGTCACTCAAGATAAAGGAACGAGTGTGTGTAGTTTTCTGTCGGTTTTTTTCCCTCTTTTTTTTTCTTTTGTTTATTCCTGATTTTTTTTCTCTCCCTTTTTTTCTTTCTTTTTCTTTTTTTTTTTTTTTTTTTAAATCGAAAGAACAAGCGCAGTTCGCAATGCAATACGTCATTATGAATAACACTCCTTCTTCTTCTTCTGCGTCCACTCGTATGCACACGAGTGGGCTTTTACGTGCATGACCGTTTTTACCCCGCCATGTAGGCAGCCATACTCCGTTTTCGGGGGTGTGCATGCTGGGTATGTTCTTGTTTCCATAACCCACCGAACGCTGACATGGATTACAGGATCTTTAACGTGCGTATTTGATCTTCTGCTTGCATATACACACGAAGGGGGTTCAGGCACTAGCAGGTCTGCACATATGTTGACCTGGGAGATCGTAAAAATCTCCACCCTTTACCCACCAGGCGCCGTCACCGTGATTCGAACCCGGGACCCTCAGATTGACAGTCCAACGCTTTAACCACTCGGCTATTGCGCCCGTCATTATGAATAACACAAGGTGTTTTTATTATTGAAAGCCTTTAATGCGACGCGCCGTAATGCTTAGCTGAATTGATTGTTTACAGTGCGCTTTCGATGTGTTTTTATGTCAGCATGATCATTACTATTTGAATAAGCCATTCTGCAATTTCGTGTGAATTGTTTATATTCATATTTACTGTACCCCCTTCAGAAGGGTCCATGGCCTATACTGATTAACTTTTTCAAGTTTCGAGTTTCTCTCTCTCTCTCTCTCTCTCTCTCTCTCTCTCTCTCTCTCTGTACGTCTGTCTGTCTCCTCTGTCTTTCTCTCACTCACACTGTATGTCTGTCTGTCATTCTCTCTCTCTCTTTCTCTCTCTCTCTCTCTCTCTGTCTCTATCTATCTATCTACATGTCTATCTGTCTATCTATCTATCTATCTATCTATCTATCTACTATCTATCTATCTACTATCTATCTATCTATCTATCTATCTATCTATCTATCTATCTATCTATCTACCTATCTATCTATCTATCTATCTACCTATCTATCTCACCCACACCCTCACCCCCATCGGCAACATCTTCCATTAACTCACTCCTGAATACGCCATAGATCGGATGGCGCTTTTTTTCTTTCTCATTTAGTATTCACATCCTCCCGGACACTGGTTGTATATCCAAAAAAAAAAAAAAAGTTGTTTAAAAAAAAAAAAATCTGGTGAAGCTTTACGTAAGAGTTCAATCATTTAGTGTCTACTCCCTCGTCCCTCTGCCCCTCTATTTCCTTGTTTCTGTCAATCCCAACTCTCCTCTTATCTCCCACCTCCCATCCACCCGCCATGCCACCCACTCCTGTCATTCCCCCCCCCCCCCATACCCCCCGCTCTCCCCCCACCCCCCACCCCCCTCCCCATTTCCTTTCTCTCCCACAGCGTTCAGATGTCACAGTTGATGATAACTTCGAGGAGGTCTGGGTCTGTGATCACTTTTGTTAATTTTTTTTTTCTTTATGAGAGACATAGTTTCGTTGTCTGCGGGGAGAAAAAAACAAAAACAATACAACCTCTAGCGTGAAGGAAATATATGCAAAGTTCAGCCACCTATCTGGTGGTGTAGCTGAAAATCTCCTCCTTCTCCTGCGTTCACTCGTATGCACACGAGTGGGCTTTTACGTGTATGACCGTTTTTACCCCGCCATGTAGACAGCCATACTCCGTTTTCGGGGGTGTGCATGCTGGGTATGTTCATGTTTCCATAACCCACCGAACGCTGACATGGATTACAGGATCTTTAACGTGCGTATTTGATCTTCTGCTTGCATATACACACGAAGGGGGTTCAGGCACTAGCAGGTCTGCACATATGTTGACCCGGGAGATCGTAAAAATCTCCACCCTTTACCCACCAGGCGCCGTCACCGAGATTCGAACCCGGGACCCTCAGATTGACAGTCCAACGCTTTAACCACTCGGCTATTGCGCCCGTCGAAGCTGAAAATGAATATATAAAAGATATTGCACGGCAAGTTAAAAGTGCCCACGGAAAGCAAACTATATTTTAAGTGTTATCTGTGTATTCTGTTTAACTGATAAAAAAATGTAAACAAAAATTAGGTTTAAGAATAGAAAAAAGTTCATTTTTCTTTTAAGTTCCTTTTTCTATGAAAGTGAGAACAGGAGTTGTTGTTTTTTTTCTTTCTTTTGGCGGTTTTTTTTTCCTCGCCTTTTATCAGTGTGGCCTGCTTGATTCATAAAAAAATGCAAACAAAAATGGCAGTTTCTCTTCTAAGAAAGGCACAACATGAGGTTTTTTTGTTCCTTTCTTTTGACATTGCTTTTCCATGTCTTTTATCTGTGTCTTCTGTTTGATTTTTCAAAGAAATGCGAACGAAAACAAAACAAAATAAAAACGGTTCCTTTTCTTGAAGAGTGGTACAGGACGTTTGCTTCGTTTTTGAGTTTTGACAGTTGTTGTTTTTTGTGTGTGTCCGTTTTTTGTTTTCTTTTGTTTTGTTTGTTTGTTTTTTTATATTTTTTCCGAGTGCAGCTGGGAGAAGGTTGAAGCCAAGAGCGAGAACAGCAGCCAACAAACAAAAAGGAAAAAGAAAAAGAAGAAGAAACAACTACTGCTATGACTGCAGCTACAACGAGAACTCGATAAAGAAGAACACGAACAAAACAACGAGAGTAGTAGTATCAGTAGTAGTAATAGTACTTTGTTATTGGCGTCCATCTGTCTCGGGAGACAATGGAACTCTGCGCCTAGTTCAGTCAAGTCGTTGAGTTGCAGCGACTGTTGTTGCTGTACACAGTCCGACTCTGGATCGGCAGGCTCTGTTGCAGTTGTTACAGGTGAAAGTCGCGCCTGGCTCAGAGGGTACCGATTCTGCCCTCTGCTGTCTGCGCTCTCTTCCCTCTTCCCAGTGCTGTTCTTTATTCTCCTCGCTCCTCTAGCTCTGGACACATGCATTCACGGTCTTTCTCCAGCTGTCGCGGTCTTCAGCTACCGCCTCCCAACCTGCTGGTAGTAGTGGTTCAGACGAAGAAGAGAGAAAGAAAAGATAGGTGTGTGCGCGCGCGCGTGTGTGTGTGTGTGCGCGCGCGTTCGCGTGTGTGTGTGTGTGTGTGTGCGTGAGTTCGTCTGTGAGTGTGCGTGTGTGTGTGATTTTATGTGTGTACTTGTGTGCTCATGTTTGCGTGTGTGTATGTGTGTCTGTGCGTCTGTCTCTGGTAGGGGGTGATGGGGATCGCGATAAACGATCCAGGAGGGCGAGGATTACCCCCTCTTCCTCTGCATCCCCACCACCCTCCCGCTTCAACCTTTCCTTCACCCCCCACCCCCCACCCCAGAGCGCCGTGTGTGGTTACCGTCCAACCGTTACCATCACGTGTGCAAGTGGCTTTAAGGAACAACTGCCTCTGGGAGTAGGGATGTTTGGGATTGTCGTGGTCGTTCCTGTTGTTGAGGCTGTTATGGCGTGGTGGTGTTTCTGATAAGTGTATGTGTGTGCGCGCGCGCGTGTGTGTGTGTGTGTGTGTGTGTGTGTGTGTGTGTGTGTGTGTGTGTGCGATTACGCCACTGAACATGTATGGGTGGGGTGTGGGGGGGGAGTGAGTGTGTGTTGGTGTTTGTTTGATTGATTGAATAAATGGAAGAGAGAGACAGACAGAGAGAGAGAGACAGACAGAGAGAGAGAAGCAGACAGACAGATGGACAGACGGACAAACAGAGGGGTGTACAATCGTGAGAATCACATAAATTACGCACAGGTGGAGAAGGGAAAGAAAAAAGAGGTGAGAGACAGACAAACAGACAGGACAGACACAGGCACAGAGAGACAGAAAGAGACCGAGAGAGAGAAACATAGGGGAGAGAGGCCGCTTAACCCCAAGGAAAGGGTAGCAGCTAATCCCCAAAGTTTTCACCTTCGACAATGGAAACAACATTCTGGGAGAGGTTGCGGAAACGCATGACCTGGGTAGAGAGAGAGAGAGGTGAGAAATGCGAAGTTCCTGATTTAGTAAGGAAACATGGTCTAGAATCACTTATCCGCGAGGCTTAAGAATCGAAACTGTCTTCATATTCGAAGTTATTGTTTTAATCATGACGGATTCCAGACATTGCTGCACAGCGATAAAATAGACTATTTTTTCCATGCGGTGAGCTTTTTTCAGAACAAGAAAATCTCTCTGGAGACGGCCAAGACCGACTGGATTGTAGTTTCTCACATGCACTCACATGGCTGTTTTCCATAGTCTACACACACAATTTAAAGTTCACAGTCAGATTATACATAGCGTGTGATAACTCGGACACGGGACAAGAACGATAACATTAATTATGTGTGACGTCCATACAACTTCCACTCTGACGATCATTTTCCTGGACATTAGCTCGTGAAGAGAAAACAGTCACGTCAGTGGGCGCTGTGGACTGACGCGGAGAGTTCATGGAGATAATGTCTTTTTTTCCTCCTTTTTTATTTTATGTTTTTAGTCCTAATGATAACTAAAATGACAATAATGCACCATACCTTACTTTCTGAAGTGCAGCCAAAACACTTTTTGCGGTCACTCAACTACAATTAAGTAATCTGCAAAGGTTCTTACTTCAAAAAGATTCTTGCACTGTTACACCATTAAAACTATGCAATTGTAGAGAGCAACCGCAACAGGTCGTGTACCTACGAGAGAGAGAGAGAGAGAGAGAGAGAGAGAGAGAGTTCGTCAAACACACACACACACACACACACACACACACACACACACACACACACATATGAGCGCACGTGTGATTGCATATAGGCGAGTGTAAGCACACAAATGAGTATACGCGTAACACGCAAGCACGCGCTCGTTTCGATTTTGTCTTGTATAACCTCGTCATTTACGCAACTGTTCCAACGCGGGAACCTTGATCAACAACAAACACTACTCCGATCAACGTGAGGACGACGCCCTACCCACAACCACCCCTGGCCCTCTCTCCCCCACTTCCCCATCCCGCTCCCTGATTTCCCCCACCCCATTCGCTCTCCTCCCTCTCCTCTACCACCCCCCAACCCCCACCCCTACCCATAATGCGGGTAGGAGGTCCGGATACTACCGGCTGATAATGGAAGTGACACCAACCTCCCAGGGAGTTCAGAGACAGCTAATCAAAGTGTGTGTGTGTGTGTGTGTGTGTGTGTGTGTGTGTGTGTGTGTGTGTGTGTGTGTGTGTGTTTGCGTACATACGTGCGTGCGTGTGAGTGGGTGCGTGCGTGTGAGTGTTGGGGACCGTGCACGTGTGTGTGCAAGTGAGTGTGTGTGTGTTTGTGCATACATGCATGCGCATGTATGTGTATGTGTGTTGTGTGTGTTTGTCGTGTGTATGTGCATATGTGTTTGTGTACATATATATGTATATACATATGAGGGTGGACAAACATGTGTGCGGGAGGGAAGAGGGGGGTGAGGATAAGGGGACTTACAAGATGAAAAACTGTAACCTGAAGGAGAACCAATCAACTAGCCCACCACCACCACCACGCTTAGAGGCAACCTCCTCGTCTGCCCTTACCAAAGTCAGTTACATTCAGGATAATTCACGTTATTTATTTTGGCTGACATGTGTGCTTGCACTCAATGGGAGTCTGTAATAACAAAGTTTTTTGGTTGTCTGTGTGTCCATATGTGTGTGTTTGTGGTAATCGTTAAGAAATTTTCTATGGAAATACTTCGTCAATAGCAATTTTGGATTAAGATAGAGAAAAAAAAATCGTTCCATTGTTACCTTTGTTAGGTTTTATGTCTTCCGGATTATGTCGTATTTCCGGATCGCAAACGGCTCATTCCGTTTAACCTCCGGATCCCCAAGATTTTGATGAGTCGTTCCTGTTTCATTGAGAGAACGTTTATTTTGGGTTTCAAAGCATGGCGTATTGCCCCTTGTCCGTTAAAGGAATGGAAAAACCAATTCTGGACTGAACACACGTGTTGACGCCAACTACACCTACGGTGTGTTTACTACATACAAATGTTTTGAATAGGGTACTTAATTAACTACAATGGGCATAATGACAATTTCAGTGGAAGGCAGCCATCTTGCATGAAAAAATTCTCACTGTTGGAATCGTGCATTCAATCAATAATTCGCGATAACATATTATTGATATTATTGAAATGAAGTGAAAGGGGCTGCTAGAATTTATTCAGAGAAAGTCAATTCACAGGCTTCATCAATTACTGTATAAGCCCCCCGAACAATCATAAAGAATCATCAGTCTTCATCAACAAATCAACCATCTTTGATTAAGAATTTGATTGACTTGCACTATGCGTGCTCATTTGATAATGCTTCATGGTTTAACTTCCACCATTATTTAGGGAGAAAGCTCGTACACAATTATACACAACCAACCGTAGCTCTTGAATATGAACGTTCGTATTCACAGATTCGGATAATGACTGGTCATTTTTTTAGAATGGATTTTTTTCATCTGATAGACAGTTGTTGATCGGTCTTTCAGTCTACGACTCATCCAATCCGCCTATCATAATTTTTGCTGAAAGGAAAAAAAGGTGACTTGCCCAGAGTGATCATGCCCAAAACATCTGTTTTCTGAATCTATATTCTGATCATAAAACAATGAAATGTCAATCGATGTGGCGTGCTTAAGGACAGAACAGCTTCTTTTCCAGCACACCTTCTACAAATGACTCGTTTCTGATGTTTTGTATGTCAGGATTGAGGATAGGGTCGTCTCGGTCAGTGAACCTTGTACGTCATGGTTGGGGATAGGGTCGTCTCGGTCAGTGAACCTTGTACGTCAGGATTGGGGATAGGGTCGTCTCGGTCAGTGAACCTTGTACGTCAGGATTGGGGATAGGGTCGTCTCGGTCAGTGAACCTTGTACGTCATGATTGAGGATAGGGTCGTCTCGGTCAGTGAACCTTGTACGTCATGATTGGGGATAGGGTCGTCTCGGTCAGTGAACCTTGTACGTCATGATTGGGGATAGGGTCGTCTCGGTCAGTGAACCTTGTACGTCATGATTGGGGATAGGGTCGTCTCGGTCAGTGAACCTTGAGAAGACTTTGAACTCATTCTGGTCACACTTGTTCGTCGGTTTTTGGTTTGTTGATTTCAAAGCATAGGGGGTCAGTATTGGTCAGGTAGTCATGGTGATAAAAGAAAACCAGAATTTGAAGAAAGAAAAAAAACAAAACAAATGCAACCCGTTGGTGCAAGCAAAGAAAATCAGGACCCCCCTCGTCCCCCCCTCCCCTCCCTACACCCGCTCCCCCCCCCCCCACGCCCCCCCTCCCCCCACACACACACATAATTACACACACACACACACACACACACACACACACATGCACACACTCACTCAGTCAGAAGAGACACACAGTCACACAGAGAGAGAGACAGAGACAGAGAGAGACGATTCCAATATATCTGCGGGTGGTTGAATAGCAAAGTCAACGGTGCGCCCACCCGTCTGGGATACTGGGTAACTTTTGCAACAATCGCCTTGACTTACGGCCGCCCTGAGCGACGAACGCTCTTGCCCCACCGACAGGCCAGCGACATTCTTTTCATGCCTTTGATGATAGCGATTACACATGTATCGAAAACTTCTCTACGTAAGTGTACTCAATGCTCAAGTTGGGGGTCTGGAAACGGGACTGAAAGAGAGAGAGATATCATGGGGAAAGGGTTGGAGGGGGTTTATGGAGAGGGTGATGGCGAGGGATGGAGGATGTTGGCTTGAATGTGATGGGAGGAGGGAGGGAGGGGATCAGGGGAAGGGCACATCGGAGTACTGAAGGAAGGAGGAGAGCACGTGGGAATGTGTGTGTGTGTGTGTGTGTGTGTGTGTGTGTGTGTGTGTGTGTGTGTGTGTGTGTGTGTGTGTGTGTGTGTGTGTGTGTGTGTGATAAAGACAGAGAGAATATGAGAAAGAGAGTGGGGGTATTGTGTGTTTGTGTTGGTGTGTGTGCGTTCGTAAATGTGTGATCGTACGTGTGTGTGTGTTTGCATCTGTGCGTTTGTGTGTGCGTGTGTGAGTGCACGTATATGTATATGTGAATGCATGCATGTGTGTGCGTGCGTGCGCGCGCGCGCTTGTGTGTGTGTGTGTTTGAGGAAGGGGCTAGGGGGATAAAGCAAGGATGGAAGCGCCACGTCTGATATACAGGGATCCAGAACGGAGATGCAGGGGGAGAGGCCATGGACTGCTGAGGGTGGTGGTTGGTTGGTTGGTTGGTTTCACTGTCAGACACTCTCCCACCCCACACCGCTATCCTCATCCCCTCCTCCACCACATCTTTCCGCACCTACTACAACCCCTCCCCCCCCCCCCCCCCCCCCCCCCCCCCCCCCACACACACACACACACACCCCTCCCCAACTCTTATTCGATCCTTTACCTATCATACCCTTTCCTGCCCCCCTGAAGAATTTGAGCAGATTTATGTGGAGAAGTCTCGGGTGTCTGTGTAATCGCTATCATCAAAGGCATGAAGAGAATAATGTCGCTGGTCTTCGGGAAGGGCAAGAGCATGTGTCGCTGAGGACCGTGATAAATCAAGACGATCATTGCAAAGTTAACGGTTATCCCAGACAGGTGGGCGCGCCGTTGACCGGCTGTGCCATATTATAGGAACCACCCGCAAAGAAATGGGGACAGTCTCTCTCTGACAGTGGTTTGAGGAGGGGTGTCGAAGTTTCCCGTTTTGTCAACTGCTGCGGTTCTTTGATGTCACTGTTGGTGCTGCATCATTTTTCGATATTTGATATTGTTAGCCTGATGATTTTATATTTTGTGAATTTTTGAGTGAAGTGTGTATCTTAGTAGTTGCATACAATCTGTGTGTGTCTGTGTGTTTCTGTGTGTGTGTGTGTGTGTGTGTGTGTGTGTGTGTGTGTGTGTGTGTGTGTGTGCATGTGTGTGTGGCATGGGAAGATAAACAATGTGGTTTGGTTGACTGCAATGGAAATGCATGAGAATTCAATAATCTGTATATTTGTATATACCTATTTCTATTCAGTACCTTCCAATTTATCCATTTTCATTTTTCATTTATCTTATTTTATTTGTTTGGGTTTGTTTGTTTGTTTGTCTTTTTGTTGGACACGTGCTACTGCCAAAACACAAATGTCTGTACCAGAGTATGGACAACACAGTGCGTGTATTCGTATTCATTTGGCCTGCTGGACAGCGTATAACTGTGCAACCTGCAGGTTCAATCACCACCACCATCAACCACACCATTTCATGGCCTCACCCCCAATCCCCAACCCCTTCGTCCCCTGTCTAGATACCTACAGACCACACGTGACACTCACTGCAATAGATCCGTGCTTGCTATTGTGCAGAACTTCCAATCCAGAATGGATCGTGAACATTTTCCAGTCAGTAACAAAATAAACAAATGCAGTGACAGAATGTCCATAATCATATTTGTTCAGTGTTTGAACTTTTAGAACATAAGCAAACAACAGAGGTGTAACTCTCTACATAAGGTAGACAACTTCAACTCAATGCTGTTTATGCTGCCGATTTGGCCAGCACACAGGAAAATAAAGAAACATTGGAACAAACCCTGACATTTCTTCAGAAAGGAAGCTTCCGGGCTAGTCCTTATTTACCAGTCCTATGACATGTGTACACAGTAGCAATGACAGAAGAGATGTGCCACTCTCTATTGTTCTTTGACCATTTGCTCTCCTTGCCTCATTGTTCTTTCATTTCAGAACATAAGCTAAAAAGTAGATTTTAAAAAAATAGAAAATAAACTATCGTTGCTACTACTGATATTGTTGTTGTTGCTGCTGCTACTACTACTACAACAACTACAACGGTCGCTGTTGTTGGCCATTACTGTAGCTGCGGATAAAATTAATAATAATTTCTGTTGTTATTCAAACAACCTTTTTGAAAGACGAAGTTCACAATACGTTTGCACGAAACCTATCAAAATAAAACAGAAAAAAAGCTTCGTGTGTGTGAATAGAATAGAATATTTTATTGTCATAAAACATTAAGGTTTATAAAACACATTAAACCATAAATATGAGCATATCAAGAAAAGAAACATACGTGAACAAATTTCGCCAGCCTTGGCTGTAATTCTGTCCGTAGATCAGTTCAAGGCTTGGCATTTGGACGACATAAGTATCATACCGATTAGGAATCTGTGTATAAAAAAATATTGTATATTACACAATTGTCTGAAAGGTGGATTTCGTCTTCTAAACAGTTACAGGTATCACACAGTCTTTGCTCTTTCGGTGTATTTTTTATATCTTCCTTGTTCAATTTGTAAATCATAGGCGCTGATTCGTAACATGGTGTTTTCTGTGTTGTGCATTTGCTGTATAATCTAAATATGGTTTATTTTCATAATTTGTCACAGCATTCTTGAAAAATTTAGATGAACTGTTTTGTTTCGGTTTCCAAAATTTTACATATTCGTTTTCAAACTTCTTGAATAGAGCCTACTTTAATCCTTTAACACGAAAAGTGAACTGATTTTTCCAAACATAATCTAATCCAGTGCTAGTTAGTACATTTCTTGTGAAAAGTAGCCTCTGAACATTTTGTTTGTTCGACGATACATGCATTTATATGTTGTGTGTACAAGTGAATTTTGAGGAAGCTCTAATATTTGTGTCCATTAGCCAATGACGTGACAAATTATTGTTAAGCTAATAGGGAATCTTCGTAATTCTCGTAAACAATTATTGAAAAGACAATTACTGAATAATTTTAATAAATTAAAAGATACATCTCCTGCAACATCACATGGAAACTAAACTCCTGTTCCATATGTTGATATAGGTGTTAATTTAGTATCATACAACTGACACATGATATTTATATTGATATTTGTATTACGAAATGTTCTGAGTAGCACATGTAAAGCCTTATTTGCTTGATTTTTTAGATGACCCTGTGCTCGTCTTAAGTTGCCGTTTCTATGAAATATAACCCCTAAATATTTATATTCTTCTGCTGTTTGAATTATGTTCTCTCCACATTTAAAATGTTAGTGTGCTTTAGGGACAGTTTTTTAAAACACGATTACTTTTGTCTTTTCTTATTTAATCGCAAGCCCCATTGACTGCAGTAAGTGTGTAAAATGTTACGTTTTTGTTGTAAGCCGTTTATAGATAACGATAGAATAACTAAATCATCTGCATATAAAAGACAAAGGTGTCTAGTAGATGAAATACTGTCAATCGTAGGGGAGTTCATATCTGTCATATCTGTGGTGATGTCATTTATGAAAATATTGAACAGAGTTGGGCTGAGTGCATTTCCCTGATGTACCCCCTTTCGAATGATAAATTCTCTGATATATTTTAGCGTTTGCATGCATATTTCTTCATGATATTAAAACATTTACCTTTTATTCCTATTCGGTGTAGCTTCAGCAGCATTGTATCATACCAAATATTGTCGAACGCTTTTTGAAAATCTACAAAACAGCCGTTTTGTCCAGTTTTTTTTGTTTTGTTGTTGTTGTTTGTTTGGTTTTTTGTTTGTTTGTTGTTGTTTGGTGTGTGTGTGTGTGTGTGTGTGTGTGTGTGTGTGTGTGTGTGTGTTGCTGTTTACGCACTACTGGTGTTGCTGTTTGCTACTACTACTACTTTTCTTTTTCGCTTATAGTTGACTTCATCAAGTTTTTGCGCCCTATACATATTAGTAGTAGCAGTAGTAGTAGTTCTTTTTCTTATGTATTTATCTATTATTTATTCACCCTTTTTTCTTCTTCTTTTTCTCAAGGCCTGACTAAGCGCGTTGGGTTACGCTGCTGGTCAGGCATCTGCTTGGCAGATGTGGTGTAGCGTATATGGATTTGTCCGAACGCAGTTACGCCTCCTTGAGCTACTGAAACTGAAACTGAAACTCTCTCTCCCCTTCCCCTCTCTCTCTCACTCTACTGTGCTTCGCTTTCTCTGTCCTTGTTTCTTTGTCTCTGAGTCAGTCTCTCTGTCTCTCTGTCTCTCTGTCTCTGTCTCTGTCTCTGTCTCTCTCTCTCTCTCTCTCTCTCTCTCTCTCTCTCTCCCCTGTCTGTCTCTTGTCTCTCTTTTCTCTCTCTGTCTCTTTCTCTCCCCCACCATGCACTCCATCTCTCTCTCTCTCTCTCTCTCTCTCTCTCTCTCTCTCTCCTCTCTCTCTCTCTCTCTCTCTCTCTCTCTCTCTCTCTCTCTCTCTCTCTCTCTCTCCCCTAACCACAGCTGGATTGACGAAAGGACGGATCGAATCATCGATTCTTGACCTCTCTTATCTCCATATGCGTGGGTGTAAGCCAAACATCATCTTCACAAGTCTGCCTAACAGGATATCAAATGTGTAGATAGATAGATAGATAGATACAAGGGGGAACAAAATCTCTGTATACGCTGTCCACTCATAATCTCAGCTCTGAGGCGTCACTGCGTTCGGGCAAATGCACATACGCTATGCCACATCTGCTTAGCAGATGCCTGACCAGCAGCGTAACCCATCGCGCTTAGTCAAGCCTCGAGGGAATCAAGATAGATAGATAGATAGATAGATAGATAGATAGATAGGTAGGTAGGTAGAGATAGAGAGAGATAGCTGGTGGCCATGAATCCTATCTGCCCTTGACCAAAGCATGGATCGTGTTGTCTGCCATGTCATAGTGGATGGGAAAAGACCTCCCTGTCCAGTTACCTCCAGTCCGTACGTGCTTCATTCATGTGGTGAGGGGGGCGGTAGAGGGATGGCCGGGGTACTGTTCAACGGTGTTTAAACAGGTGTCAGTCACCAGCACTGAACCAAGAGTGGCAGAAGGAGCGGATGGAGGGTGTCGGACAGATCAGAACAACATGATCGATTATCCGTTTCACTGTGCTTGAACTTTGGGAAAGGAAAGGTCTATGGTCATTTCTTCGCGTATGGTGTGAAAGGAAAATGCGGTTTTAGCACAGTGCTTTTTTTTTTTTTTTTTTTTTTTTACCTTCCTTTAAATCAAGGAGGAAGTTCTGCAGCTTTTTCGGTTTTATTTTTTGTGTGATATATCAACTCTAGAGCCTTTTATGTCAAACTGTCTGGAAAGATTGTTTGAAGATTATTATTATTGATGGTTTATTGTTACTGTTGAAAAAACAATTGCTGAAAGTGTTTATTCACAATCCCTTTGGACATCTGATGTAATCTCTCTCTCTCTCTCTCTCTCTCTCTCTCTCTCTCTCTCTCTCTCTCTCTATCTATCTCTCTGTATATATATATATATATATATAAAGAAGAAGGAAAGTTTGCACCTTATGTTATATTAATTTCGTGCTCCTTTATGCTTGGACCCTTTTCTCCGTCTAAAATCACTCTACTTGGTCAGTAGAGATGAAACTGAAGAACACACACGTTAACTCAACTCTTATCATTGACAAAATCAAGAATCCGGGTGCGGGGGGAGGGGGTAATACATCATAACAATTAAGATATAGTTTGGAGAGAAAAAAATGCAAAAACGTCTTATGTGATCACATCTGGAATTATTTCCATATTAGTCATGAAAATCACGGTCAGCTGGTCTCATTGACATTGAAATAAACCTAGGATATTTCTCTCGATGTCAAGTTACTTGTTTTGCTTCTGAGGAATAGCTATGTCCCATTGTTAATACTGATTCCTTCGTCGTATGAGATACAATGTCATGATAATGATACTAATGATACTACCACTACCAATAGAAATGATAATAATACCACTACCAATAGAAATGATGATGAAGTTCAAATGAAAATGATAATAATGATAATCATCATTATTATCAGTATGCAGAGACGGGCGCAATAGCCGAGTGGTTAAAGCGTTGGACTGTCAATCTGAGGGTCCCGGGTTCGAATCACGGTGACGGCGCCTGGTGGGTAAAGGGTGGAGATTTTTACGATCTCCCAGGTCAACATATGTGCAGACCTGCTAGTGCCTGAACCCCCTTCGTGTGTATACCCAAGCAGAAGATCAAACACGCACGTTATAGATCGTGTAATCCATGTCAGCGTTCGGTGGGTTATGGAAGCAAGAACATACCCAGCATGCACACCCCCGAAAACGGAGTATGGCTGCCTACATGGCGGGGTCAAAACAGTCATACACGTAAAAGCCCACTCGTGTGCATACGAGTGAACGCAGAAGGAGAAGAGATCTGCTCCAAGCGCTTTACAGGTTGCTCTCCCTTCCCTTCATTCCTACTGCTCTTCCCCACGACCACTCTACTCACCTGACCTCCCTTCACTCCGAGACAGATAGAGAGGGGGGGGGGTAGAGAGGGAGGGAGATAGACAGGGGGACAGACAGAGGGACAGAGAGGAAGAGATAC
>NC_134877.1:52574216-52584216 GCF_041734735.1 Babylonia areolata
GGTGTGGGGGAGGTGGGGGTGGTGGTGAGAGAGACAGACAAAGAGACAGAGAGACAAAGAGAGACAGAGACACAGAGAGAGACAGAGACAGACAGAGAGAGAGAGACACACACACACACACACACACACACACACACACACACACACACACAGAGAGAGACACACAGAGAGAGAACAAGCTCATGCGGTACACTGGCGTACATCTCATACATATGCAACAGACAAACAGACAGACAGAAAGAACAAATGAACGAAAATGTTTTATTGAACTTTGGCCATAAACAACAAATCTAAACCAGGGGACTGGGGGGGGGGCATGGGAGAAAGCATTATAAAAATGGAGAGAGCGAGCGAGCGAGAGAGAGCGAGAGAGAGAGAACAAACACAAGCTAATGTGGATGAACCGGTTCATACAGAACTGAAGAAGTGTCTCCCCTCTCCTGTAGTCTCGCCGAATGTGCCCTCATTTTGTGTGTGTGTGTGTGTGTGTGTGTGTGTGTAACAGTGTGTGACAGCGTGTGTATGTGTGTGTCACAGTGTGTGTGTGTGTGTGTATGTGCGCGTGTGTGTGAGTGTGTGTGTGTGTGTGTGTGTGTGTGTGTGTGTCCATCACTTCAAAACAAAAAGAAAACAGAAAAGAACAAAATCTATATGAAAGGATCTTAGAAAGACAGTCGACTGTATGAGCATATCATACTGGAGGTTGTACAGGCCCTCAATGGACCACGGAACCTCTTTTGTGTCGGTCTCGTTTATGAAGTCACGGACCTGTCTACTTTCTCTCCCTCTCTCTCTCTCTCTCTCTCTCTCTTTATCACAACATACTTCTCTGTGTGAAATTCGGGCTCCTCTCCCCGGGGAGAGCGCGTCGCTAAACAACAGCGCCACCCATTTTTTAAAATTTTTCCTGTGTTCAGTTTTATTTGTTTTTCCTATCGAAGTGGATTTTTCTGCAGAATTTTGCCAGGAACAAACCTTTTGTTGCCGTGGGTTCTTTTACGTGCGCAAAGTGCATGCTGCACACGGGATCTCGGTTTATCGTATCATCCGAATGATTAGCGTCCAGACCACCACTAAAGGTCTGGTGGAGGGGGAGAAAATATCGGCGGCTGAGCCGTGATTCGAACCAGCGCGCTCAGATTCTTTCGCTTCCTAGGCGGACGCGTTACCTCTAGGCCATCACTCCAAGTTCGTCTGTCCACCTCAGTCTCATGTCACCGAAGGGCTCAGGGTTTGCATGGTCGACTAAAGATGGGGGTATACATACACGAAATACCACTTTCTTTTGATTGCCACACGAAACTCAGCACAACGTCTACATGTTTCACTTTCATTCAAACTCTCAAACGATTGTTAGTTACTACTGCAGGGTTCTGAATCCAGAATGCACACTGTATTCACCCACTGTTTTGTAGTTGAACAAGGGTAAGAGCTCAGTCGTGTAGTGTTTAAAAAAAATGAACGTAAACTGTGAATGGTGGGCTGGAACGAAAACGTCCGAAACGATTGGTATACTTGACGGGCGCAATAGCCGAGTGGTTAAAGCGTTGGACTTTCAATCTGAGGGTCCCGGGTTCGAATCACGGTGACGGCGCCTGGTGGGTAAAGGGTGGAGATTTTTACGATCTCCCAGGTCAACATATGTGCAGACCTGCTAGTGCCTGAACCCCCTTCGTGTGTATATGCAAGCAGAAGATCAAATACGCACGTTAAAGATCCTGTAATCCATGTCAGCGTTCAGTGGGTTATGGAAACAAGAACATACCCAGCATACACCCCCCCCCGAAAACGGAGTATGGCTGCCTACATGGCGGGGTCAAAACGGTCATACACGTAAAAGCCCACTCGTGTGCATACGAGTGAACGTGGGAGTTGCAGCCCACGAACGCAGAAGAAGAAGAAGAAGAAGATTGGTATACAGTTTTCAATGTCATTCATACTGAAGAATGGCTGCATCTTAAGTTATCCACAAGCTGGCAACAGCTCTCTAAGTAACGTTCATGCAGAGGTATATCATGACGAACCCTAGCAGCTTTAAGAAGCCTTCTTCTGACTGTTATGTGGGTAAATAGTAAGGTTCTTGTGGTGGTGGTGAGGGGGTTCTGATCTGGGTCACACACACCAGGAATGTTGTCAAGGTGCTTGCATGAATAAAACAGCATCACGATGTCAGACACTGCATGTCTACAGTATGCCTTCGACGAACTTTTTTTTTTTTTTTTTTAAATAAAAGATTGGTGCTGGTTCCAAATATGAAACTTCTCTTTGCGAGATTTCATGAATAGCTCATAACGCCACGAGCCTGATCTGAACAGTGTAAACTCTAATGTGCTGACTGGTTATTATATGATTTTGCTTGAAATCCTGTTTTGGAGGTTCGCCAAATACATGAGCACCATGTGTGCACTGATGATCTGTTTGAACTTCTGAACTTTTTTCCCCTCAGCCTGCTAAATGAACAAGGTGCAGTCGCTAAATGTGGAACAGAGATATAGTGTTATTTACTGTCAGTTTCAGTTTCAGTTTCAGTTGCTCAAGGAGGCGTCACTGCGTTCGGACAAACCATATACGCTACACCACATCTGCCAAGCAGATGCCTGACCAGCAGCGTAACCCAACGCGCTTAGTCAGGCCTTGAGAAAAAAAAAAAAACACACACACAAAAAAACGGGGGAATAAATAATAGATAAGCTTACATAAATAAATAAATAAATTAATAATAATTTTAATATAGAAAAAGGTAGTAGTAATAATAATAGTAATACTAATAAAATGATTTTTTTTTTAAAGAAAAAAAAAGAAGAAATAAAATAAAAAATAAAAATAAATAAATAAATAAATAAGACAACAATGGTGATAAATAAGCGAATAAATGTAAAACATGAAGACACACATTCACACACACACCCACACATGCACAACAGAAATGCATTACTGTCATAGGTCTCCCAGCGATATCGAAGTTCTTGTTCTTTGCAACGTTTGTCGAACCTCTCATGACTCTCTTCATCACAAAAGCGTGGACTTCAAGGCTATCTCTGGTGCGGGGGCGTACTGTACTGATAACATACACCTTTCTTCACCTGTACTTCTGTGCGTCAGTTCACCCAGTCTTGTGACGTGCGGACCCAACATCCAACCACTCGAAATAAAAGTAGAAAGGCCTTGTCTCCATACTTTTGCACTACTTCACGTCCACACGTGAACCGTTTCATTGCTTAGGATCAGCTTGGGTAATACGCTCATGCCACTCAGAAGAAACAAACATGATGTTAACTAGAAACCTGTCAGCCATCCACGGTATGACATCTGAAATGAAAAATATCACGAAATAATACATGTGTTTTGGGCACAACTTTATTCAAAACTGTTTGATAACAATCAGAAGAAGAAGAAGAAGATGATGATGATGATGATGATGATGAATTTACCGCCGACCCGCACCGCCTCACTTGGGAAATCATATGATGTTTCTCAGAACAAAATTAAGCGAGTAACGACGTGAAGTTGATTACCATCATCATCATCATCATCATCATCATCATCATCATCATCATTACATTATTGTTATTATCATTGTCACCATCATCATCATCATCATTATTTCAATATTGTTGATATTATTATTCCTATTACTGTAATCATCATCATTATCAGCTGCAGTAGTAGTAGTAGTCGTTTTATTCTTTACAGTTTCAACAATTAGATATGAATATCAGTCGCATCATTTCGATTGGTAAACACCGTAACGGCTGCCAGTTGGTGCAGTTGGTGGCTGTGCTGTGCGGATTGTCGTGTACTGTTGACCGAGTATCACGTGAACTTCCGCTTGCCGCTGCTTTGTTGCCTACATCACGTGCATCTGTCACCTGAGCACAGTCACGAATGGTGGTAAAGTCCTTTTATTATGGAAAGTGGAATGTCAAGGTGTGATGGGAGTTCAAAGGGGAGACAACCTGTTATTATTTACAAAGCCCCCCCACCCCCCCCCCCCCCGAAAGCGGAGTATGGCTGCCTTCATGGCGGGGTAAAAAAACGGCCATACACGTAAAAGCCCACTCGTGTACATACGAGTGAACGTGGGAATTGCAGCCCACGAACGAAGAAGAAGAAGAAGGAGAAGTTTACAAAGGTATTGTATTGTGTTATTTTGTACTGTATTGTATTGAATTATATTGTATTATATTGCAATGTATTGCTCTTTTTTTGTCACAACAGATTTCTCTCTGGGAAAATTTGGGCTTCTTCGCCCCAGGGAGGGCGCTTCGCCACAGCATACCGCCACCCATATTTTCTTCTTCTTTTTTTGTCTGCCATTGCATTTGTCTTACTGTCACAGTGGATTTCTACAGAATTTTGCCAGGGAAACCGTTTTGTTTGTTGCCGCCGGATCTTTTTACATGTGCTGTTTTTTATTTTATTTTATTTCATTTTAAAATGTATTTTATTCTATTTCATTTCTTCTTCTTTTTTTTTTTCTCAAGGTCAGACTAAGCGCATTGGATTACGCTGCTGGTCAGGCATCTGCTTGGCAGATGTGGTGTAGAGTATATGGATTTGACCGAACGCAGTGACGCCTCCTTGAGCTGCCGATACTGATACTTTACATTACTAACTGCATGCTGCACAGAGGACTTCTGCTTATCGTCTCACCAGGGAAAAAAAACAAAACTAGCGCCCAGACCACTACTCAAGTTTCAGTCAGTGCAGAGAGGACAAATGCCGGTCTGTACAAGAATCGAACCCGTTGACTCTTGCTTTCTTAGTCAGGCGCATTACCTGTAGGCTCCTTGTGCAAGGTTTCATGTTGATGATCATGAGAGAACTGAACATCGAGACTGACCGAGTTTTTTGGCGAAGAGTAATGACGTTTTTGCGTGAAACAGAGACAAGATAACGTCTCAGTACAGAACGATATCTATTTTTATAGAGACTTTCAGCTTCCAGAGTAATGGTAATGCCAGAAGAGATAACTCATCAGCATCGTTTTGTATTTGTGGAGGTTTTTTTTTTGTTTGTTTGTGTGTTTTTGTTTTTGCTTCTTTTTTTTCTTCTTTTTCTTTTTTTTCTTTTTTTTTTCTTTCGTTTTTTGTCGTTTTATGTTGTTGTTTTTGTTTTGTTTTGTTTTGTTTTTGTTTTTGTTTTTTTGGTTGTTGTTTTTTTTGGAGGGGGGGGTGCGGGGGGGGGGGGGGCGCTTTGATCTTTCTCTCAGTGTCTGATTGCAGGTTCACTCATGGATTTCAAGAAAATCCCAAATCAGCAGGTCCGGAACATGGATGAAAAGACTCCCATCCAACAAAACATCAAATTACGTAGCACAACGGTTCGTGAACTTTGCCTTGACAAAGAGAAACATGTACAAAATGTGAATGACATCACATATCTTTCTTAAGAATGAAGAACGAAAGTATCATCAGCAACACAAAACAACAACTGGTTATAATGTCATCCCATAATTGTCAGGTCTATTTGGAAGCAACACTGGGACAATACAAATCCATTGTGTGAGCATGTCTGAAAACATAATTGTGATGATGTCATATCACACACACACACACACACACACAATATATATATATATATATATATATATATATATATATATATATATATATATATATATATATATATATATATATATGCATGGTCAGTCATGTTCGACTATGACAATCAGAACAGCAGAAGAGGTAACTGCTGTCCCGACTATCTGGGCTAGACTTTGATTATAGTGGAGAGTGTCTTACTCAAGTTACATCCCCAGGAGTTCCAGGACAGTCGGTGTTAGGATATATATATATATATATATATATATATATATATATATATATGTGTGTGTGTGTGTGTATGTGTGTGTGTGTGTGTGTGTGTGTGTGTGTGTGTGTGTGTGTGTGTGTGTGTGTAGCCGTGTTAACGTGAGTGGTTTGTAAAGGGGACGGTACAAAAGAATTATCAATTCACTGAATTAAAGAGTATGAAGTTGAAGTGATTGAAAAGATCCGCGTACAGGCCAAAGACATAAATTATAGAGGCCAGTCACAGATGGTTTTTCTATTGTTTTATGACAATATCATGAGAAAGAGATGAGAGGAAGAGAAAACAGTGCAGGAGAATATTAGGCGACGGGCGCAATAGCTGAGTGGTTAAAGCGTTGGACTGTCAATCTGAGGGTCCCGGGTTCGAATCACGGTGACGGCGCCTGGTGGGTGAAGGGTGGAGATTTTTACGATCTCCCAGGTCAACATATGTGCAGACCTGCTAGTGCCTGAACCCCCTTCGTGTGTATACATGCAAGCAGAAGATCAAATACGCACGTTAAAGATCCTGTAATCCATGTCAGCGATCGGTGGGTTATGGAAACAAGAAGATACCCAGCATGCACCCCCCCGAAAACGGAGTATGGCTGCCTACATGGCGGGGTAAAAACGGTCATACACGTAAAAGCCCACTCGTGTGCATACGAGTGAACGTGGGAGTTGCAGCCCACGAACGCAGTTGAAGTAGAATATTAGGCAGCCGACAGTGGGTGCGACACGCCTAATGTCAACTTCGCAGAGCAGCGCCGAGCAAAATGACCGGATGGAGCAGACGACAATGCGGAACGCCCAACAGCTTCCTTTTCAAATGTGAATTTGAATATCGTTACGCCACTCAGATCATAACAGGTAAATGGTTGGACACCGTCACTGTAGTAAATATGTCATCCGCTGCACGGCATGTGCTGTGAGTTGAACTACGCTTAAGGTAGCCAGCTGAGCACTTGGCTACACACACACACACACACACACACACACACACACACACACACACACACAGATTTTGTTTTTTGTTGTGTGTTTTTTGGTGTGAGCACATATGAATGGCAACATGTGTGAACCAATAGTGGTGAGGGCATGTGAGAACAGTAACAAGCACCCTCTGAACGCTCCCACTAATAACGCAAAAGGGAAAGGAAAATCCAGCTCAGCATATTTTGTCCGGCCTGCAAAGCGAATTTGGCAGAACTGGAATACATCAATCGTTATTAGGGCACACAGTACCCTCGCGTATGTATCAGGTAATGACGGGACAGAACAGTGTCACAGGTTTGTCCACCAAGAAAAGAATATGAACCAGAACAAAAGAATTTTTGAAAAAAGACACGAAAACAGACTTAAACCTTCGAGATTAGGAAGTTATTTTCACTTTCCCGGGCAGCCACAAAGAATGTGAGTTATCTAAACACACTCAGTGTTGATACATACACTCAACTTTGAGCTCTTGCGGTTTAAACTCACAGAGAAGGAGGGAGGAGGGGAGGGTGGACGTACCGTCGGAAATGAAGAGGTCGGGTTTCTTTCAAGTGACGGGGGGGTGGGGGGGGAGTGTATTGTGGTCGGTGGTCAGTCGAGGGGCGGCGACCGGCCCTCAATGAGTGCTGAGAGTTTGACCAACACGCTGTCTTTACCTTGTCAGTGGAGCCATACGTGTGAACAATGGGTACCATGCAAGCAGCTCCGATTGGAGTTTTTGGAGAGGAGGTAAGAGGATTAAGGTAATAGCCTGGTCCCCACTTCTGGCCTGGACAAGTGGACAAGCTTTTGAGGCCTTTTCGTTTCGCTGTCTGTGAGTCTGAGCGTCTTTCTTTCTTTGCCTCTGTCTGTCTCTGTCAGTGTGTCTCTCTCCGTCCAACATTCTCTATCTCTCTTCTGTCTGCCTCTGCCCATCTCTCCTTGACTGTCTGTCCATCCTACTTCCTGTATCTCTCTTCTGTCTGTCTTTCCCAATTTCTCCTTGACTGTCTGTCTATCCTACTTCCTGTATCTCTCCTCTGTCTGCCTCTGCCCATCTCTCCTTGACTGTCTGTCCATCCTACTTCCTGTATCTCTCTTCTGTCTGCTTCTGCCCATCTCTCATTGACTGTCTGTCCATCCTACTTCCTGTATCTCTCTTCTGTCTGCTTCTGCCCATCTCTCATTGACTGTCTGTCCATCCTACTTCCTGTATCTCTCTTCTGTCTGCTTCTGCCCATCTCTCCTTGACTGTCTGTCCATCCTACTTCCTGTATCCCTCTTCTGTCTATCTCTGCCCATCTCTCCTTGACTGACTGTCCATCCTACTTCCTGTATCTCTCTTCTGTCTATCTCTGCCCATCTCTCCTTGACTGACTGTTCATCCTACTTCCTGTATCTCTCTTCTGTCTATCTCTGCCCATCTCTCCTTGACTGACTGTTCATCCTACTTCCTGTATCTCTCTTCTGTCTATCTCTGCCCATCTCTCCTTGACTGTCTGTCCATCCTACTTCCTGTATCCCTCTTCTATCTCTGCCCATCTCTCCTTGACTGACTGTTCATCCTACTTCCTGTATCTCTCTTCTGTCTGTCTCTGCCCATCTCTCCTTGACTGTCTGTCCATCCTACTTCCTGTATCCCTCTTCTATCTCTGCCCATCTCTCCTTGACTGACTGTTCATCCTACTTCCTGTATCTCTCTTCTGTCTGTCTCTGCCCATCTCTCCTTGACTGTCTGTCCATCCTACTTCCTGCATCTCTCCTCTGTCTGCCTCTGCCCATCTCTCCCTGACTGTCCATCCTACTTCCTGCATCTCTCTTCTGTCTGTCTCTGCCCATCTCTCCTTGACTGACTGTCCATCCTACTTCCTGCATCTCTCTTCTGTCTGCCTCTGCCCATCTCTCCTTGACTGTCTCTGCCCATCTCTCCTTGATAGACTGTCCATCCTACTTCCTGCATCTCTCTTCTGTCTGCCTCTGCCCATCTCTCCTTGACTGTCTGTCCATCCTACTTCCTGTATCTCTCTTCTGTCTGTCTCTGCCCATCTCTCCTTGACTGTCCATCCTACTTTCTGTGTGTGTGTCTCTTCTGTCTGACTCTCTTCTGTCTGTCTGTCTGTCTTCTGTCTGTCTATCTGTTTCTGTCCGCACTCAACCTCTTAACAATTTTTTTTTTAAAGAGGTATGCAAGTTTCATGAAAAATTCGACAAAAGATAAGAAGTGTTGGAATAATCATGGGAAGCTGCAAGCACTTACTCTAATTGAGCGGGGGTAGGGCGGGCGGGGGGGGGGGGGGGCGGGGGGGGGGGGCGAGGAGGGGGGATAGTAATAAGAGGCCAGTTACAACCACTTTGAAACTGGTTGATCATTCTGTTTTTGGTCAATGTGACCTATGGCATGTCCTTGAGAACCAATTAGAATCAGATTGACCTTGACCTTTTGACTTTGAAACGTATCACTGTGGTTCAGCATCGTCATGATTCAACTGGGGATTATCTACACTTTTGGCTTTGGTATAATCATCCACAACTTGGATCACCGAAGCCTATGATCCAGTACCAGTCTCTGGATCTTTCGATCATAACACCCTTCGACGTTTGAATCTCTCAACCTGATTCCAAGCTTAAACAAGAGAGGCAAGGCCTTCAAGACTCACTTGTGATAAATTAAGTCCCCTAGCATTAATTACAGAGTAATTTCACTTTTTTACTATCTGCACCAAAACGTTTGCAAAATAAATAAAACTTCCATGCTTAGCAAAAGATGTTCCTATTTGAACAAAAAATGATAATAATGACTGCTCTTGTTGTTGGGTCAGAATATCAGATCAAAGTGCCAAGTTTAGAGAATACAAAAAATATAAATATAACAGTAAATGCAGTTTGCATATAATTAGGCTTCATTTCTTTTTTTTTGTGTCCATCCCAGAGGTGCAATATTGTTTTGAACAAGATGACTGGAAAGAACTGAATTTTTCCTATTTTTATGCCTAATTTGGTGTCAACTGACAAAGTATTTGCAGAGAAAATGTCAATGTTAAAGTTTACCACGGACACACAGACACACAGACACACGGACACGCACACACACACACAGACAACCGAACACCGGGTTAAAACATAGACTCACTTTGTTTACACAAGTGAGACAAAAATCTTAAGGAACAAACACACAGGTATGTCTGTGTATAACAACCGTGATGAGTGTAAGACCTTTCAAACGAAGGGCATCG
>NC_134877.1:52594216-52601716 GCF_041734735.1 Babylonia areolata
ACATGAATGTCATATTAAAAGAACTGACAGAGAGATGCCATGTCGTTCAGCGTTATGTCTCATCAACAAATACAGTCAATGCAAGAAGAGTTTGTTTCAAACAAAAAAACAAACCTACCTGAGAAAGTAGAACATGAAGATATATATCGGTTGTTTTTTGTTTTGTTTTTTTTGGGGGGGGTTGTTTGTTTGTTTGCTTTTGTTTTGTTTTTTGTTGTTGTTGTTGTTTTTTGGTTCTTTTTTTAGTATGACAAAATGCAATAACACATACACGAACAAGAAAATCCACTGACGTCTGTGAAGAGATAGTTGAGGGAGAAAAGGCTATGTGACAACACACAATATAACACAATTCTCGCTCAGACTCGCGCGTTCTTAACCAGGGACTTTACACAAATATAATAGATCTAACTCCTGTTATCTGCCACCAATTTTTATTAACACATAAAAATACAGATAATACAAATTGGTTCATGTAATAATACTCACATTAATTTACAGATTTATTCTAACTGTTTTTCTTTTGTTCACAGTCTTCACAATTTAACAGTTATTAGAAGGATACACCGTCTATCACTCACACAACAGCAAGTTCCTTTAGTCCGAAGAGCAGTTGAGAAAGTCCAAAGAATCCTGTACAGTTCACATAACACTTATAGTTCGAGAGTCCATGTTCGAATTTAACGGGTTCAGACTGGAAATTATCAACAATGACAGACTGAAATCAATCAGTGAGATCAGATTTGAACAAGTCCACAAGAATCCTCCACGTAGAACAGCCTCTCACACTAGTCACAGATTTCTGCTACACTCTCGGCAGCACACCAGCGCTACTCCGCGCTTTTACACCACACAACAGGACACTACACAGTGCCTATACACATGGACAATTTGGGCGCTCCACCACGCCTTTACACAACACAACACGGCACTACACAGTGCCTACACACACACATAAACTGGGGCGCTCCACCACGCCTCTGAACAACACAAAACCCGGCACTACACAGTACCTCCACACCCCGGCACCCACTACAGCTCCCAGCAGTGGTCGCACTGCCCACTAGGGACAGTTCCAGCCTGGCGGACGTCGTCGAGGCGCTACTGGCCAACTCTCCCTGCTGACCTCCTTGCCTCTGAACAGCTACTCCTTCTCCAAGGAGCTGACGTACACGATGAGGCTGTTCCTAGTCAACCCTCCACGGCTGACCTTATACCAAAGACTTGGCTCCACCCCGGAACCGTGTAGACTGTCCAGTCTGCATCTCCAACGTCACAATTGCCCTACTCTCTGGGGCGCTATAAACCGGTCTTCTTCAACCGTCAAGGCTTCGTACGTCTTTTCTCTTCGCTGTTCTATGATCGACCCCCTACACAGCCCAATTCACGCGCTCTGTGCGCGTGGGTTTCTTCTGATTGGTCAACTCAAACCACATGTCCCCCACAAAATCCAATAATTCAAGCGCTTACATTCGCTCGCTCCCATTTCCATAACATAGGTGTTAAAGGTTCCAGCTTTATCAACAATTATCGAAATTACCCAAAATCGCTGACTGAAGGATATACTTTTTTAAAGCCAGGACGGTTCAGTAAACTATTTACACACCAGAGCACATAAAATTTATTAATTTAGATACATATTTTATAGATTATATAGTATATAAATTCAAGCGCAAATTAGCCCTGAACCACCCCGCGTAGAATGAGTCATGCCATTGTAACTTTGAGTTACGTCAATTGAGAATTGCGTCATCTCAAGGGCGGTAATCTACCTTCTTTAGCAATGAAAATTCTGTACAACTTATTTCCTGACAACGTCATTGTTTTATAAAGGAACACACTGTGGAAGCCTAAACGAGAAATTATAAGCCTTACCAAAAATAACCTCATCAAAAACAATTCATCCGTGATCACTTTATTTACTGTTGCTGCCAACATTAGAATGTCTGCAGAAAAAAAAAATGTGTCAGACAGATATCTATTTCGGTATTCGTCGTGAAAGGACACTTAATACATATCATGATACACATCTCCAAGTTTTCCACAGTAACACATTGAACATATTCTTTCGTTGTTTGGAATAGCGTGTCCTTTACTTTTCTGATTAGATAGTCGTTATTTCAACGTTATAAACCGTACGTACAAGTGCGAGAGCATTATTTCCAGGCACCGTCTTGAAATAGTGCCACACTAGAAAGAGCGCAAACTGTTCAGCCCACGCTTTCTTGCAGTCCCACGCTTTCTTTTACTGTACGAGAAAGATGTGCGAGAAAACGTGGTCAGTCTGCTGCCACGAGTGGAAAGGTTTTTGATTTTAAAAAAATGAGGACCTCAAACAGTGGCAAAAAGCGTGGCGGGGGGGATGGGGGAAAGGGTGCGGTGGAGGGGTGAGGGGGGCGGGAGGGGTCGGGGACGACCACGATTTCTCTCAATCCTACGCTTTTTTTCTGCTTTTATTTTCCCGTGAAGTGAAGAGAAAGCGTGGAATTGCGAGAAAGCGTGGATTAACAGGAACACTACGCAAAGCTTGCATGCAACCCTCGTTCAACACGCCATTTGTGTCAAGGGTGTATTGTGTTGCGAACTGATGCATTCTCCTTTTCGCGTTCTTCAACAAGCAACATTTCACTTCTTCCTTGTTTTACAAGCAGACATAGACATTCACTATTTTTGTTTCAAGAAGACCGAAGACACGAGATTACTTCGTTGTCTCTGTACACCTGTTATATCTGGACTCTAGCACAATATCAGCAGCAACAAATTTGGCCTGTCTGAAAGCTTAGAGCATATTTTTGAAAGCTCTGTTTTCTTCATGTGCATGTTGATTCAGCGTTTTTGTACTGGATTGTCTGTCGGATAGAGGGGCGGGAGAACTATATCACTAGAACGGACAGCTCTGAGACTGAGTGACAGTCTGAGAAAGACGAGGAACAGGGAGAGATGGAGAGAACTGGTTCCCAGGACATCAGTGGTGCGTGTGCCTCTACGATAGGAGACTACGAGATAGAAGAAGAAGAAGAGTATTAAGTGATGTCATCATGTAACTTCAATGGAACCCAGTAACTATTCTGCTAACTGCTCGTCCGTTGCTGTTGAAGAGTTCGAGCGGTCCAGGTTATCAGGTATGTGTGATACATCTGTGGTCTTTAGTCCTTTCTCTGCTTCACTTGTGCAGAGTTGTGACAAGCTGCGCGTCTGTGTCCGCTAGACTCGCTTTGTTCCGTCTCTTGTCGCCATCACTGGACACGACGAGCACCTGCCTACCCCTGCCTCAACACTCCACTGTTGGCCGCCGTTCTTTCTCTGTCAGTCTCTGGGCCTTGCAGTTGGAATGAACTTCCTCTTTAGCTTCGTCAAGTCTCCACACTCAGTTCTTTCAAGTCTGGCCTTAAAACCCACCTCTTCCCAAAATAGCCTCCCTTCCCTGCCTCTTCCTTGTCTTCAGTTTCTCCACTTTTAGAGTTATGCATGCGTGTGAATGACTGGTGCGAAAGCGCTTTGATTTGTCTCTGTACAGGGTTGAGCGCAATATAAACACCATTATTATTATTATTATTACTATTATAACCTCTCCGCTGCTTGATTCTCTCTCCTGGGGCTGGGCAGCCTGAGCGATCTTTGCAGCGCCGATGAAGTTTGCTTAGTGTTAAGAATGTACCTAAGTCTGTGGAAGTGGCGTGAAGTCCGGAACGTTCTCATTAATCAACGCAAGGCAAACTTAGCACCGCTGAGTTCGCTCATGCACAACCCCATCCCTGTTCTCGTGGATAGCTTATTTTGCTTTGCTGCTAATAATTCATAAAACGTTTTAACAGATTTATGGTAGAGTAAAATCTACATGGGAAAACGAAATGAATGAGAGATTGAAAAAAAAAAGAACAAAAGAAAAGAACAAACAATAAAAGAAAACAGCACGTATTCGTACATTGAACAAAATCTTATTCAAACAAAGAGATAAAAAAAAAAAAATTAAACACAGCGAACGAGAATTAGAAAAAAAAACCACAAGAAAAACACTTAAATTTGCAAACAATTACGAATAATTCAGAAAACTTTTAATCAAAAATTCATTCTAGGAGTTAGATTTAGTGTTGAAAACGAAGTTACATAGAAACAAACAAACAAACAAAATACACACACATAAAAGAACACATGTTGTTCGTTGAATGGGGATCTGACTCACAGAAACAACAAAGAAGAAGAAAAATAACAGAAAGAAATGTAAACAAAAGCAAATAAAAAATAAAATAAAATAAAATAAACTGCGCCAAAACCGAGATCAGCAGTAGGTAGGCGGAGGGAGGTAGGAAGGGAGGGAGGGAAGGAGGGAGGGAGTATGTTTAGGGGATGGGGGGGGGGGGGGGGGGTTGAGGGTGGACGGGAAGGGGGGGAAGGAATGGAACGAATCAGTCCCCAGCACGTGCAGGGCACGTGAGCGGAGCGGGACCCGTGGGTTGGGGCCACACGTGCAGCGGCGGCGCATGGGGCCGAGTGAAGCCACTTGTGGCCCCACTTTCATCTGGGGGGCTGTAACGACTTAAAGACAAGTCACCCACCCTGGTGGGTCGGGGAAAATGTGCTGCAACTTAAGTATTAGTCTAGAGAGAGAGAGAGGAGGGGGTGAGAAGCACAGCGAGAGGGGGAGAGGGGGGGGAGAGGGAGGGAGGGTATGTGTGCTGCAACTTACCGACTTAGAGAGAGACAGACATGAGAGACAGACAGACAGAGACAGACACAGAGAGAGCTTTGAGAGAGACAGACAGACAGACAGACAGTGAGAAGGAGCTTTGCGAGAGAGGACTTTGAGAGAGACAGACAGATGAACAGAGTAAAGGAGCTTTGAGAGAGAAAGGGCTTTTGAGAGAGAGAGAGAGAGAGAGAGAGAGAGAGCACTGCTTTGAAAAAACACGAGAAAACGTGGACGCCCTGTCATGGAGTAGAACGCTGTACCTTTAACGATCTGCCGTTAGTTGTGTTTTTTGTGTGTGTGTGGTTTGTTGTTGTTTTTTTTGTTACTGCTGTTTTTTCAGTATGATTATAAAAGAACACACACACACACACACACACACACACACACACACACACACACACACACACACACACACATTTTATTTGATAAATGTGTTATTCGACAAGAGGGATTTCATTCAATAAAGAAATATTTTATTCAGCGAAAGGCTTGGGGTAAAAAGGAATGTTACTTGATCTTTTTGGATAGTCCATTTCTTAGTTCATAAACATCTCTTCTTGCACAGTTTGGCACGGTAAGGCTTCAGATAATATATATATACACACATATATATTGAGAGAGAGAGAGAGAGAGAGAGAGAGAGAGAGAGAGAGCTGTCCCAGAATGCTCAGTCATACAGCAATCTACGGCTTACAGGAGGGTTGGGGGAAGGGGGTAGTTGGGGGTAAGCGGGGGGATGGGGGGGGGGGGGCGGGGGGGGGGGGAGGGGGCGCTCCTTTCCCACCCGAAGCATCAGTCGGAGCTGGAGTCCTTTCACAACCGGACGACAATTTTCATAATCAAGAACAGTAACTTGTTTCCCACTTTGAAACTTCTTTACAGGGCCCACGCCCGCAATTGTTCCCGGCCACGCGGGGTTGCTTGCCCTTTTGGCAAACATTTTCTGTAGCCAAGTTAGTTTGATGGCAAACAGAGCCCCGCCACCTGTTCAATATGTTACGGTATATGGATTTTTTTTTCTTCTTTCTTTCTTTCTTTCTTTCTTTCTTCTTTCTGGTTTTCATCTTCTTCGTTTCACGCGGTTTGGAAAACACTGTGAAGGTGAGGGTGTGCATGCATGATGTGTAATAAGCCCAACACCACGAGTTGCTTTTGTGTCTTCTGTTTTCGTTCCATGGGCCGCTGGTTTGTGACTCAGATGTTTTATTTATATATTTATATATTTATTTATTTATTTATATATTTATGTATTATCTGTCCATTTATTTGTGTATGTATTCATTATTTATTTATGTATTTATTTATCCATTTATCTATCACGATGTCTTGCTGCAGCGCATATTCTTGAAGTTCTATGTGCTTTGTTTGGAATTTTGTTTGAAGAAGAATCTGTTTGGGGGGGGGGGGGGGGGGGGGGGGGGGGGGTAATTAACTGTTTGAAATTGTCAAATCTTCAAATAGAATCCTTTTTTTTTCTTTTTTTTCTGTAAATGTTTGAAATCGTTAACTCCAATATTATCCACGTGCGTTGATTCATCTAGACTTGGCTTGTAATCATGGCTCTGCTTGACGTGAACGTTTCAGCTGGTATGTTTTTTTCAGTTTAATCGTTCTGCTTTGATTTGATTAGTCAGCTTTCTTGTTTTGTTCTGCCGTTTTAAACCATATTTGTATATTTGACATGAAACATTCCGTTTGTCTGCTTTTTGGTTGAATCGTTATGCTTAATTTGGATACTCAGCTACTTAGTTTTTGATTGAAATCGTTCTATTAAATTTGAATATTTAGTTAGTTGGTGTTTAATTCGATAGTTATCCCCCGAAAACGGAGTATGGCTGCCTACAAGGCGGGGTTAAAAACGGTCATACACGTAAAAGCCCACTCGTGTGCATACGAGTGAACGTGGGAGTTGCAGCCCGGAAACGAAGAAGAAGGAGAACTTGAGAAGAATATCAATAGTTGTGCTCGATTTGAACATTCAGCCTGTTTGGTTTTGATTTGAACAGTGATTTTGTGACCAGCTATGCCCTGAAGGAAACGGTCGATCCCAACACTCTTTTTGACGTAGGCTGCATTGTAAAGGCCACATGATTGTATTTGTAATTTGACTTTTTTTTTCTTTTCTTTTTTTTAATCATGAAACGCTGTTGTTGTTTTGTTTTTGTTGATGCTTTTATGCTGACTTTTATGTGATTTTTCTTCTTCTTGTTCTTCTTCTTCTTCTTCTTCCTCCTCCTCGTCCCTCCTCCTCCTCTCCCTCCTTCCAACTTCCTGGATGCACCTGCCACTCTGCACAACACGGTACGCTCCACATTCACACATATTTTAAGTTGAAGCTTGTACAGTGATATATCGTCTCCTTTCCATTGCCGCTGAAGAGAACGTTTGATAACAGAAACGGATGAGCCGCCTACATAGATCGACCGATTTACTGCAGGACAATAAAAGAAGAGGAAGAGGAAAGGAAGAGGAGGAGGAAAGGAAGAGGAGGAGGCGGAAAGGAGGAGGAAGAGGAAAGGAAGAGGAGAGGAAAAGAGGAAAGGAAGAGGAGGAAAGGAAGAGGAGGAAGAGGAAAGGAAGATGAGGGAGAGGAAAGGAGGAGGAGGAAGAGGAAAGGAAGATGAGGGAGAGGAAAGGAGGAGGAGGAAGAGGAAAGGAAGAGGAAGAGGAAAGGAAGAGGAGGAAGAGGAAAGGAAGATGAGGGAGAGGAAAGGAAGAGGAGGAAGGGGAAAGGAAGAGGAGGAGGAGGAAAGGAAGAGGAGGAAGAGGAAAGGAAGATGAGGGAGAGGAAAGGAAGAGGAGGACGAAAA
>NC_134877.1:52606716-52611716 GCF_041734735.1 Babylonia areolata
TCCATTTAATTTCTCTCTTCTGTTCATTCTAGTTAATTCAGTATCCGCATCAAAGCATTCATATGCAGTAAACAAGCTGATGATTATTTAAGAAATTCTTTTTATTCGGCGGTAAAGGAGACGTTGCCATCGCGTCAAACTTTGCAACATGTTCTGTCAAGATCTGCACAGACCAGTGTGGACACGGCTGAGCTTAACTCAGTGAAACGGTTAATTCATATTTTCTTTCATGTTCATTCTTGCCAGTTTAGTGTCCACTTTATACTATTCATATGCAGTAAACACATCAATGTAGTAAGTATCACTGTATGTGTTGTGTCCAGAATGTGTATTTCTTTGCTTTTAATTGTGAACAAGAAAAACGAGGCCATGGCGTCTTCTTACAAGACACTGTCTTCGTTCCGGGTAACGGTGTTTTCGAAATCCGGAACGAGCATCAACGAAATAAACCGTTAATGAGTCGGAAATACGGCTAAATTCGGGAGACGTACAATCTATCATTGGTATGACTGTGAAGATTTTTTTTTTTTTTTTTTTTTTTTTTTTTTTTTTTTTTTTACTAGGTTTAAGCCAAATTTGGTATTGGCAGACAAAGTATTTCCAGAGAAAATGGCAATGTTAAAGTTTAATACACACACACACACACACACACACACACACACACACACACACACACACACACACACACACACCGCAAACAACAGAACACAGGGTTATAACATAGACTCACTTTGTTTACACAAGTGAGTCAAAAGGAAGGAAACAAGTAAGTGAAAAATAAAGCAAAAACAAACAGCTCCAGCAGGAAAATGCATGCCAAAGCGATTACGTAACCGGAGGTGAGGGGCGGATGATTGAGAGAAAGTAAGAAAGACAGAAAACGAAGCACAAAAAAAAAAAAAAATGCACGGGGGACGGGGGAGGGGGTGGTTAAGAAAGAAAAACACGAGAGGAAGCATAAATGAAAGACAAGCAGACAGAAATACAGAAAAATAGAAAAGAATGAATAAAACAAAAAAAAAGTAGTTCGGATGGAAAGAGATAAAAAGCGAAGAAAGGAGTAATAAGAAAGGGAAAAAAGAGAACTGATGATATAGAATGATTGGATGAAGAATAAATGAAGTATAAATGAATGATGAATGGATGAATGTATCTATGAATGAACGAATAAATGGTTGATAAAAAGATAATAGATGATCCAGAACAAATGGATTAATGAATGTATGAATGAATGAATGAATGAATTGGTTGGCTGACTGATTGATAAAAACAGAATATAGGTAATAGACAATAAATGAGTGAATGGATTGATCGAGAAATAAATGAATGAATGAATGAGCAATAAAAGAAGAAGAAGAAGAAGAACAGAACCAACGAAAATGCGAGCACGCGCACGCACGCACCCCTCCCCCGCCCCCACCCACCCTCTTGACCCCACCCCACCCCCCAACCCCCCCCCCCACCCCCACCCCAACCCCCAACCCACACACAGGGAACAGCTAAAAGGCATCTGAGAAAGGAACATGTCAAAACGATTCGAAAGGAAGAAAGAAAGACAAGAGAAAAATGAAAACTGTAAAGAAAGAGAGAGCTGCCAAGTCTTGGCACCCATTGGCAGTGTGTTTCACTGAACGTAAAAAAGAGAGAGAGAGAGAGAGAGGGGAAAAAAAGGATAGAAAGTATGAATGAAAGACAGACACAGTCAGAACAGCAGAAAAATAGAAGGAATGAAGAGAAAGAAGTGGTGGACAAATACCCAGGAGGAAAGATCTGTTCGGGTGGAAAGACATGTAAAAACGAGAGGTTAGGTGATCGAGAATGAATGAAATGGATGAATGAGTGAATGAATGAATGAATGACTCGTAAAAAGAGAAAACAGATGATCAACATTGACTGAATGCATGGAGAGATAGATGGATGGATTGATGTATGAATGAATGAATGAATGATAAAAAAAAAAGAAAACAGATTATCAACATTGAATGAAGGCATGGATAGGTGACTGAATGAATAAATGAATGAATGAATGAATGAATGATAAAAAGAGAAAGCTGATTACCAACATTGAATTAATGCATTGATAGTTGAATGAATGATAAAAAGAGAAAACCGATTATCAACATTGAACGAATGCATGGACAGATTAATGACTGAATGTATGAATGACTGAATGAAAAGCGCAAAACAAAAAATAATGTAAAAAATAAAAAAAGAATAATAAAGGAAAGAAAACACACACGCGCGCGCGCACACACACACACACACACACACACACACACACACACACACACACACACAAGGCATTTCAGAAACGATTCAAAAGAAAGAAAGAAAGAAAATAAAGAGGACAAAAAGACAGGGGAAAGAAAGAATTATGCCATTTCAAACACACCTTCCCCCTTGTTCTTCCGGTGCCTTGAACATCGCTATCACCACGCCGGATATTGTTTGCAAACGCAAACAACAATAAAAACGATAAATAAAGAATGGAGTGCTCTTCTCAGAGAGGCTCACGGCGCTTCGCAAATCAAATGCAACAACAACAACAAAAAAGAAACAACAATTCTCAAGAAAACTCAAATAACAATCACTCGTGGCGCTCCACAAGTTAAAATGTTACAAAAGAGAAGCAACAATTATGAAGAAAAAGAATCAACCACAAAGAAATAGGCACAACCCTCGCATCAGGAACAGCACACACACACACACTCTCTCTCTCTCGCTCTCTCTCTCAACACACACACACACACACACACACACACTCTCTCTCTCGCTCTCTCTCTCAACACACACACACACACACACACACACACACACACACACACACACACAACACCTCCAACCACACATACACGCAAAGCACCGGAAATTAAAAGGACATCCCTCATAACACAGCTAATTAGCGGATGAATTTCCCTTCCGCCCGCCATCCCTCTCATCCACTACCATTCGAACTTGTGGGGTCTTTACGCCTACGAAGAAATGAAGCCTCCTTTGACGGCGAGGAGGCGGAAACGCCACGAAACTGCTTTTTTGTGTGACTGAAGTTCCTGTTCGTGTGGGCCGTTTCACTTCTCCTCACCCGCGTCGGGAGAGATTTTTCTTCGTGTCAGTGAAGATGTTGGGAAAACAGGGACTTCTGATCCAGTGTATTCTCCAGTGATCAGGTTTCGAGGCTCCGTTTTGGCATGCTGTTATTTCTTTGGGGAAGGCCACTTTATTCCAATTTTCCTTTCTCAACCCACGTGTGTATGGGTACTACCGAATCTGGTTGGGGAAGGTTCAAACAGCGAAGGGAGAGGTTTGGGCTCCGCCTTCCTATGCCGAGCCCTGGGCACGGTGAATATGAGTTCTCTGCCTCGATGGCCGTGAAAGGCCGTGGGACCTTACTGGACACGCGGTTCACGATTCCTTAAAAACTGGACTGAATCTTTTATCATTCCTTGCCTTCTTTCTTTCTTACTATACTAGGTTTGCTATCGGTTGTATTTTACTGTGTGGAAGCTGAGTAAAGGATATATATATATATATATATATATATATATACAGAGAGAGAGAGAGAGAGAGAGATATGTAGCCAAGCGCTTAGCTTCAGACTGCTTCAGATAGTGCCCTTAGGCTTCAGATCCTGCTTCACGCACAAACTGAATAGCAGACGACATTTTCGCAACTAACCGCCGGCCTTCAACGGCTCGCGCAGAATGTGTGACGCCATTCCTGGTTTGAACGCAAAGTCCATTCTAAACTTATTCCCTAATCATCTATTAAATCAAGTTTCTGTATCGTTCACTGCAATATTATATGTGTTGTGCTTACACACACACTTTAATCAGTTAGAAGCGTGCTTGATTTCAGTTAATCGTTCGTCAGTCTAAAGATTTCAACTGAGGCTAAGCCTCTTACGTCATTTTGTCCTTCTCTCCAAATTACTCCTCCACCAGCGATGCGGTACGCTATTGGCTGAACTGGAATCTGTGTTTCTGCTCCATCGTATTTAATTAATATCTCTTTTGTCGGATCAGTAAACTACAAGTATTATATACTGACAGAATCGTCGCGATTCCATTTTTAAATCTATTCCATTTATGTTTGCCTACATTAAACTGATTTAACGCAGTTTGTAATTTTCAGTGACGAGCTCGCTAAAACTGACCCTTTTCATGTGACTTAAATTAAGATCATAAATTCATCTTAAATAATCAACACTTCATTTTATACTCATTAGAAAGTAGGTGTTGAGCTCTTTCTTTTGCGACCTATCCGACGTAAATCGGTTCAGGAATCATTTAGAAATCTATCACTGAACACCTTGTAAGAAACACAGTTTTTCTCAGATTTGGCATGATTTGAGCCGATTTGCTTTTCAGCACACGCGATTGTCTTTGCAGTCCGCTTAATTTGCATAAATTAACGTAGTGTGTGATCAGTGAAACAAATGGAAGCAAATGGACCACTACCACCACCACCACCAGCAGCCCCCACCACCATCCCCATCGCTCATTCCCACCTCGTCAAAACCACTGTTACGGACACCCGGGATATCGCACCCAGGTCTCAACCTGTACTGACGTGGAATGGACGTCACGAGCTCCACTCAGTTCCAGTCACAGTGTTAGCAGGACGTCCGCCGCACCTGTGGCACTGATAGCACTTACTCGTGGTTCTTTCCCACCTCTATCACTCTCAGTTCCCACTGTCTCTACCCCTTCTCTAGCCCACCTCTCTACCCCCTCCCCCCACCCCGTCTCAACCACCTCTTTCTTTCTCACCTCTCTCTATCACTCTCTGTTCCCGCTGTCTCTACCCCCTCTCTACACCCACCCCTCTCTATCCCCCCCCCTCTCTACCACCTCTCTCTACCCTCTCTCTCTAAGCTCTCGCTTCCTCCCACCCCCACCCTCCACACACATCCCCCGTCTCTCTCTACCCCATGGCATAGGGTTGATTCCAGCCCAACAGCCATTCCACTACGGCGGCTTTCCTAATCCAGACTTTACCAA
>NC_134877.1:52614216-52616716 GCF_041734735.1 Babylonia areolata
ACAAACATTAATAATGATCATAATATAACGATAGCATAATGATGAAGAGGAGGAGGACATAACGATGGTGACTACCTGATTTGCTTTGTTCCTCTTTTTCTTCATCATACAATGGTAAGTTTTCGTTTGACTTCGTGACTTAGTAGTTACTTATGTTTCCTGATGGCTGCGGGGTTTGTTTGCTTTTGCTTTTTGTTTTTTTTTTTTGTTGTTGTTTTTCTCTCTTGAAACCTTTCTGGTAGCTGAGCGACACTGTGTTTGAGTGGGGGTGGGGGGACGGGCAGAGGTGGAGGGAGAGGCGCACTTGCGGCCTTAGATGCTTCAAATCAGTTAATAGTGCCCCTCCCCACCCCCTGATTTCATAACATCCACTTCAGAACAGGACAATGCCAAACATGACTGAAATGGCACTACCGATCTTCCGTTGACGTTCAGATATGACGTCACAAAACTCCACAAAAAAATCTTCCAGTCCTATCATTGAGACACTTACCACACCTGTGTAATACTGATAACTTATCTCCCACCCTGTCTTCTCTTTACACTGTCCAAAACAGGATAGATTCTGATATACATGACCTCCGAAGTGTGTGTCCTGATCCAGACTTAAGACCGGAAGACACCCCCGGCCGTGAAGAATGCACGGTAACAAATCAAAAGCGAGGAGAGGCATAGCCAATCAGTGACGGGTATACTTAACCAATCAGCGCGGGGAAGACATCGATAGCCTTTCAGTCCACCAGTTTAAAGCTCTTGGGGATTATGAGATTGTCACCTGCAAAGGCACGACGAGTTTGGCATTCTTCGAATACCGGATTTTTTTTTGATTTTTTTTTTTTCGCGATTGCCGCTTTTATCAGTACCCCAGAAAGAACGATTTAGAACCACTTGAGGCGAAATGTGTGTGTGTGTGTGTGTGTGTGTGTGTGTGTGTGTGTGTGGTGGGAGGTGGCGTGGAGGGGGGTGTTCGTGTGTGCTTAGGTCTTGTAATGAGACCTGTACTTCAATGGCAGATGATTATGGATTAAGATAAAGATGCGCATTTGTATAAAATTCATTGTGTGGGAGTTCACATAATTATGTGTGTGTGTGTATGTGTGTGTGTGTGTGTGTGTGTGTGTGTGTGTGTGTGTGTGTGTGTGTGTGTGTGTGCGCGCCAACAGGTTGGAAGGTGTCGGTGTTCGTGCATGGGTGCGAGTTCCCATGTAGGACAAGACTCTGCTGTATGAAAGTAAAACTATTGCATCCGTTGTGATGGAGCGACCGACTGAACATGTTTTGTAATCAAATCGTAAATTACATTTCAGTTTTTGTCTCCAACACTACAACCCTCCCAGGCATCTCTCACGACGCATGCAGGGACGGAGACATTGCCATTACGGATCGAACCTTTCCAGTTCGGACTTTAAAGTTATCAGTGAGGATATCAAGACGAGTGTCTGTGCGCAAGTGTGTGAGTGTGTGTATCCGTGACTGTAAGTGTGGTGTGTGTGTGGGTGTGGGTGTGTGAAGTGCGTGAATGTTTGAGTGTACGTGCGTGCGTGTGTGTGTGCGTGTGTGTTGTCAGTGTGTCAGTAAGTAAGCGCACGGGCGTGTACCTGTGTATAGGGGTGTGCATCTGTGTGTGTGTGATTGTGTACATGATTGTATGTGTGCTCGCGTGACAAACAAACAAACAAACAACAATAACAGACACACACACACACACACACACACACACACACACACACACACACACACACACACACACACACACACACACACACACACACACACGGCCGTATCTGCGTTGATTGAGGTAAAATTTCTACTTTCTTTTTCTTTTCTTTTTCCTTTTTTTTCCAACAGTGACGACGTGGTCTGGTTGCATTCTTGTCCGCATGCTGATAGCCTTTCTCGCTGACGTGTTTTTGCAATCGGACAACGAACGCGAGCAGGATGCCCCGTAATTCAGCTGGAATAGTTGGCTTGCTTGCATGCCAGGAATTTCCTGAGAATACTTTGGGCCGTCTGTGTGTTTGTGTGTGTGTGTGTGTGTGTGTGTGTGCGTGTGTGTGTGTGTTATTGTTGTTTGTTTGTTTGTTTGTTTGTTTATCTTTCTCCCCTTGTGTTGTGTATGTTAGGATTGCTATCATTGCAAAAAAATTATCTCGATTGTCTTGGCATCTCTGGTGGTGACGATTTCCCGTTTATTGTTGGAACTGAATTCTTGGCGGTGTTTCCCCCCCCCCCACCCCCCCCCCCCCCCCCCCCGACCCCCCTCCCCCTCCATCCCGCTTCTTCTCCTCGCTCTTCCTTCCCTCTTTCTGTCTGCCTGTCTGTCTGTATGTTCATGTGTGTGTGTGTGTGTGTGTGTGTGTGTGTGTGTGTGTGTGTGTGTTCTTCTGTGTCTGTCTGCCTTTCTCTCTCTCGGCTCATGTCATTAATGTTTGTCTGGAAGGTCGAGTCGGTCTGTATTTTATCATTTATTCTCTCTATTTTCGCTTCGTTGAATTATTGG
>NC_134877.1:52619216-52626716 GCF_041734735.1 Babylonia areolata
CTGTCTGTCTGTGTGTCTGTCTGTATCTCTCTCTCTCTCTCTTCCCTCTTTTCCTATTTTAATTTTAAAATTGATTTGCTCATGTTATCAGTACATGAGTCTTTATAAACTAGCCATCTGTATTTATGAAGCTATACGGAACTAAGACTGCGAATTGCTACTTCATGAGTATGGCTGACAATTGTATAAGTGATTTTGTTATTGATTTGTTTTGTTGTCATTTTATTTATCTGCATCCTCTTACAACGTGAACCCCTTCAATAAGGGGCTTTGTTCATCATATGAATTACGATCATTAACATTTTCGTTCCCTCTCCTTCGACTTTGGAACCAGTTGCATTGCTCGGACGGAAGAGGCTAGTATGGTCGTAACCCGTTACTAACTGTGTGTAGTATGGAACTGACCAATGGTGTAGTTCGGTCAACGTAGGTATTTAGTCACGTGTAACTGTCAAAAAGTTAGAACCAAGCAATGCAACTGGCACCAACCAGTTCTCTCCTGTTCTCCCCCTTCCTCTTCTCTCTCAGGGCGTCGCTAAGTCTCAGGCCTATCCATTCTGAGACATTGTCATTGCATCATCTCTTTTCGATGTCTTGTTCTCCTACCTTGTACTGTGTCTTACAGTCTTGGCCGGCCTTGCTGATCTTGAGACTTGCCCATTCACACGTAAACAACCCACGACAAGAGGTTAAAGTCATGTGGAAGAGTCATGACAGAGGTGGCAGAGGGCAACAAAGAAAGGAAAAGGGAGGGAGAGGCGGGAGACCCTAATTAACTCTCTCCATACGAACGGCGAAAGAGACGACGTTAACAGCGTTTCACCCCAATTACCACCATCAAAATATTGCAAGCGGAAGGCTCTTATACTGAAGAGGTGAATGTTGACAAAGAATACCACAGTTCTGACGACGGAAGCTAAAGGTTGGGTCATTGAGACACCCACTGGACATCCGAGGGGTATGTGCAGAGGAGAAGAGAGGACTGGCCGTACTGAGTGAGTTAACCGCAACTGATTCTGCAAGATGATTTTTTCTTTGATGTTCCTATGACTTTCCCTTGGACCCAAGTCAGTAACACACAAGGTCTGGGAGCACTGATTATTAAACAGAAGACATACACAGTAGTTTTCACTGGATTCATACGAGGGCACACATCTTAGAGCCGATGTTGCTGAGCACTTCCCGCAAACTTCCATGTGTTACAGTACGATTACGAAGCTAATCATTTCATGGAAGTCCTTGAAAGTTTAAAGTTAAAATATCTGAAATCTTGCCACTCATTACACACTGATTCACTTCCTGGCTATAGTGAATTCGTGTGCGAGTGCGAGTGTTTATCTGTGTTTGTGTGTCTATGTGCTCGTGTGTGCGTGTATTTGTGCGGCTAAAATGAAACTGTTATTCATTTTCTTCCCTGTATCAATGGATGGTTTACATTAAAACAGGTAGACAATAGACCTCAAGCAAACTACTAAGGGATGCATTTCTGTCAAGGCTGCTTTGTAATGAGGTACTGAATGATTTATGAAAACACTGCATTTCTGTGATAGGTCCATTTCAGAATGACGTTAAGGTGCTTGACAATTTGAGTTGAATTTGGAAGCAATAACCATTAGAAAGGCGACAAGAACTAGGTTACTTCCTGTCATTTTGAATTTCCATTTGACTTAAATCTTCAGGGTGTCTAACTGACTTATGTGAGAAAGAAAATAGATTAAATATAAAGAAGATTAAATAGATAATGACTAATTAATAACTAAGTAGATGCATAAGTGAATGATAAGTAAATGAATTAATGAATAGATGAATAAAGAAAGAAAGAAAAAAAGAAAGAAAAACCACTAAAACCACTAAATGATAATGAATAGATATAACACGATAAAATAAAGTAAGAAATAAAGCGAAACCACTAAATGATAATGAATAGATATAACACGATAAAATAAAGTAAGAAATAAAGCCAAACCACTAAATGATAATGAATAGATATAACACGATAAAATAAAGTAAGAAATAAAGCCAAACCACTAAATGATAATGAATAGATATAACACGATAAGATAAAGTAAGAAATAAAGCCAAACCAAGTCACAAGATGGCATTCCCTCATAGGAGGGCAGTACCAAAATAAAAAGACAAAGGGCATAACATTTTGACGGGCGCAATAGCCAAGTGGTTAAAGCGTTGGACTGTCAATCTGAGGGTCCCGGGTTCGAATCACGGTGACGGCGCCTGGTGGGTGAAGGGTGGAGATTTTTACGATCTCCCAGGTCAACATATGTGCAGACCTGCTAGTGCCTGAACCCCCTTCGTGTGTATATGCAAGCAGAAGATCAAATACGCACGTTAAAGATCCTGTAATCCATGTCAGCGTTCGGTGGGTTATGGAAACAAGAACATACCCAGCATGCACACCCCCGAAAACGGAGTATGGCTGCCTACATGGCGGGGTAAAAACGGTCATACACGTAAAAGCCCACTCGTGTGAATACGAGTGAACGTGGGAGTTGCAGCCCACGAACGAAGAAGAAGAAGAAGAGGGCATAACACTCAAGACAAGAAATTCGCCAGGGTGGGGTCAAAAAACAGTGCCTGGAACTCTGCACTCAATGGACATCAGGTGGCACCCAGTGGCTCGTGCAGCACGCAGAGCTGTGTCACCAAATGGCTAGAGGCAATTGGCTAAGCATATCTGTTCAAGCGTGGTATTTTACGCATAATTATTTAGAAAGCGAGTCCCAGGATGTACAGGTACGTGTTCGTGTATGCCGTGTTGGTAACGTTACCAGGATCCAGGCTTCAGGAACGGATTTTACATTTTGTTGTTGTTCTTGTGTGTGTGTTTTGTTTTTTTGTTTGTTTGTTTGTTTTGTTGTTGTTGTTTTTTTGTTGTTGTTGTTGTTGTTTTTCGAAATGAGGAAGAAATGGAGGATTCTTATTCGACCTTTGGTTTTTCGGGTGCTGCTTTGAATGCAGCATCAGTCGGTGGTTGGTTTGTTAATGTGTGTGTGTGTGTGTGTGTGTGTGTGTGTGTGTGTGTGTGGTGTGTGTGTGTGTGTGTGTGTGTGTGTGTGTGTGTGTGTGTGTTATTACAGCTTTACTTCTCAGTTGTTTTGTATAATATTCACACATTTCATCCCGATTCATTCACACATGGCCACATGGCGTGGGTTATCATTTTGGCATTCAAAGTGCAAGTGGACTGTAATTATTACGTCTGTACTGGGTTTTGAAGCCATTTCCATTCCACCGTTAAGGGGGCCATACTCCATTTATGAGTGTCTGTGTGTTTCCACCTAACGTGTGTGTGTGTGTGTGTGTGTGTGTGTGTTATGAGATTTGCATGCATTTGCATTTGCGATTTCTTTTTGTTGTAAAATATGGTGTAGGTACGTAAGTTCACAACCCCTTCAAATGGGGCTTTGACCTTATATTGAATAAAACTTCTGGATTCTGAGTGTCTGTGTATACGCTTTTGTGTTCGTCTACACCATCGAATTTTATCATACACTTCAAGGTGTTTAACGTGTGTCTGATCAGGCACATTTGTATGCATACAAGGGAATTCGGGACAAAAGATCGAAACAATCTTCGAAGTTAATCCATAATTTTAAGAACGTCTAGGTAGAGAAATGCAATGCTTAAATGACTTGCTATTGCACCTGTACCTTCCAAAGAAATAGAATGCGAAATTATTTTTTGTAGTAGGTATATAATATGTGTAAATGATTATATCTGCACTTTTTAGTTGAGGAGTTAAAAATGGCAGTTTTAGATAATTACGCAATCGTTGATCATTAATGTTTCTTTTCCAGTTATGCTTTGAAACGTTCGTTCAGACAGTGACCCTGTACAAGCAGCATAAAACTCACTCACAAGTATTTACTAACTCACCTACGTACTCACTCACATAATGCACTCAATCACCTACTCACGTGCACACGCACATGCACATGAATACACACATAGGCTACACCGGCACACACACACACACACACACACACACACACACACACACCCTCCCACGTACACACACTGAATCACACGATGTCTCTTGCCCTTTCGAAAACAGCGCAGACCTGATACGGCCAGTCTGCTGTTTGTATACCCAGCAGGATTGCTCGCAGCAACAATACCGGAGACATTTCTTGTGAGACTTCTTGCACTGGCTACACTCGGCAGCCTTTTAGGATTAACCCCCCATCAGCCATCAGAGTTACGCCTCCAGAAGATCTTTTTATTTATTTTTCATGATGTCTTAGATTCCTTAACCCCCCCCCCCCCCCCCCCCCTCCAATAATTCCTTCTTGTCGGATACGGTCATTCTAGTCCAAGGACCGCAGCCATATTATCATTGTCTCTCTCCCCCTTCCCCTCCTTCTCCACTTTCTCCTCCTCCTCCCCACTCTCCTCTTCCTCCTCTTTCTCCTCCTCCTCCTTCCCATCTTTGACTAAACATTGAGTGGTGATGTGGGTGCCGGTCTTTCAGATGAGATGATAAAACAAAAGTCCTTCCTGCATGCTGTACAAGCTTATCACTTGTGACAGACCCCTATGCCCACTATAAATATACTGACAGATAAAACCAAAGGGGGAAGGAAAGAAAATGGTGGTGCTGCACTGTGGTGACACACTCTGACAAGGATGGGGGTGGTGTGTGTGTGGGGGGGGAGGGGGGTAGCAATAAAATGCAAAGCACTGCGATACAATGCAGGGTACTGCAGTGCAATGTGATGCAATTCGTTTCTTAAGAATAGCGTCTGAATATAGTTCAGAAAGGAAATAATCGATATAAATAGATGCATCATTTTGAACACAATCATGTATGGGAATAATCTTTTTTCAATAAATGCCTGGAAACTGTGCTCCGCCGATACTGGAGGATGGTAGGGTGTAGATAGACTGGTGGGGGTGGGGTGGGGAGGGAGAGTGTGTGCATGTGTGGCGGGATGGTTCTGGGTGGTGTTGCACGTGCAGCATTTAGGGCTATGTCAGCAATGGCTGTAGGTCATTGGCTAAGCGCGTCTGTTTACGCGTGGCATTCACACATATTAAGAAAGCGAATCCCAGGATGTGCAGGCACGTGTTCGTGTATGCCGTGTTGGTAACGTTACCGGTCAGGATCCAGGCTTGAAGAACACGCTTTCTTTTCTGGAGGGACGGGGAGAGGTTGGAAACGTGGGGGATCTTCTTCACAGCTGAGTCGTCTGGTGTGGTGCTGCGTGCATGCATGTAGCGTGGGTGTGTGGGGGTGAATGGTTAACTGGCCAGTGTATTAAAAGTGCAACATGTTTGTGGCGGTTACACACAATTATTTCTGGAGAAAAAGGGTAGAACCACCTGTAAAGGCTGCAGTCTCTGACATATACGAGTCCACTCTTGTTATCGGAACCTTATTTTCGTCTTCTTGTCTTTTACACCCACGCTGCTCATTCCAACTCACTCGCACGCAGCACATCTGGGTACTGTATCTCTGTGTGGTATTTCAAGTGCAGGTGACTCAGCAGCAGTGTGGGGTCTTCTTGGGTACATACCGTAAATCGAGACTCACCATTGACAATTCATTTTGATGGAGTCTTTTTCTTCTTCTTTTTTTCTTTTTTTTTGGGGGGGGGGGGGGGATTTAGCACACACAGGACAACATCCGCTAAGATGCTCCACAATGGTCGAAATCTATGGGGGGTTAAAGAGTAAGATTGAATGTCAGCTTTGAAATGGGAAGAGTGTTTGCTGTTACAATCCTGAAGCACGTGTAGCTTTGGGTCCAACAGACTTCAAACAAGTTTCAGGTTCTCATACCTAAACATACCTTGTAAAATGTCCACGACCAACTTTTGATTGAACTTAGTGTTTCAAGGGGGCCGGGGTTGACGTATGCATGATATTACACGGTATAACTATATATCTATCTACCTATCTATGCGTGTGTATTTATACACACCAACCCACAACCCATCCCACCTCACGCCCCCCATATGCATACACACACACACACACACACACACACACACACACACACACACGCACGCACGCAAGCACGCACGCACACACCCACCCACCCACACACACACACACACACACACACACACACACACACACACACACACACACACACACACACACACACATTCAGAGACCTGACTGACAAAGAGACAGGGAGGCGGGAGATGCGCTCGCTGGAGCATCCGACAGCTGATGTAGCGATAGGATGACGTGTGTGGGTACTGTTTCCACGCGGCGGTGTGGGAGTTGGTAGGTATTCCTTCCCTCTCTCCTTCACTCCATCTAACTCGGTGTCTCTGTCTCTGTCTGTCAACCCCCCCACCCCCCACCCTTGTCTGTCTGTCTGTCTGTATATATGTATGTATGTATGTATGTCTCTCTTTCCCTCTCTCTCCCTCACTTACTCTCTCTCTCTCTCTTCCCCCTCCCCCTTTCTTGCTCTCCTCTCTCTCTCTCCCTCTCTGTCACTTTACTCCTCTCCCTCTCTTTCTCTCTCCCTCTATTTCTCTTTTCTCTCTCTCTCTCAATAAATCTTACAATATGCATTTGAATGATATATGCTTGGTTCTGAACTGGGAACGCTGGGTTTATTTATAACTTAATTATACCTATGTCATGTTTGTTTACACCACCCCTTCATGAGAGGCCACGGCCAGTATGAATAAATAAAGCATCTGTATACGTATCCGTATCTCTCACTCTGTCTTTCCCCCTCCCTCTCTACCCCCGTCTTTCTCTTTCTTTCTTTATCTTTCTCTCGATGTAGATATGTCTCTTTCATCATGTTTTTTCCAGGTGAACCCCAGTCCCAAAACACTGTAAATGACTCCCCCTCCTCCTCATCCAATCCATTTAGTCTCTACACGCTGCCTTTGTATTGTAGCACAAGGCCGATGCATGTTTGAAATTTCGGAGTTGAGTTCGAGTTCTCTCTCCGTCTGTCTCTCCGCCCTCTCACGTTCTCTTTCAGTCTCTCACACATTTACAACAAAGAAGCCACAGCGAAGAAGAAATAACCAAACGTATGTATGTATCTATGTGTGTATCGATACACGTCTCTGTCCATCTATATATCCATCTATCTTTACATATCATCTATCTATCTATCTATCTATCTATATATATATATATCTATATATATATATATATATATATATATGTGTGTGTGTGTGTGTGTGTGTGTGTGTGTGTGTGTGTGTGTGCGTGCGTGTGTGTGTGTATGCGTGTGTGTGTGTGTGTGTGTGTGTATGCGTGTGTGTGCGTGTGCTCGTACACCCACAACGCTGTCCTTCCACACATAACATACCGAGCTAGATATCGAACTAACAAGCTTTTACCCCCCCCCCCCCCCCCCCCCCCCCCACCTCCACTACATCTACCACACTACGCCTGCTCATCCCCAAAGTGATAATAAACCTCACTAACAACCTGTGCCCCCACAGCGGACCTCCAGTGAGGCAGCCCATGAATGTGTTCCGTGGCAAGCTCGCCGGCATA
>NC_134877.1:52636716-52649216 GCF_041734735.1 Babylonia areolata
CCCCGATATTTCTGCCTCCCCCCCCCCCCCTTCTCCCCGTCCTCGCATGCTCCTGTCAGTCTTGACCAATGGGAATGCGGAATACATGAATCAGTGATGAGTCTTTCGTGAGGCACGAAAAAACAAGAGACATTAAGGAAGCAAAAAAAGAAAATCAAAAAAAGGGAGGGAGGCGGGTGGTAGGGGGGGGGGCTGTAGACTTTTTGTGTGTGTTTGTTTGACTGGTTGGTTTTGGTTGGGTGCTTGTATGTTTGTTTGCAATCATTAGGTGACTTTTTTTTCATGATTTACGGTAAGGTAACATGGTTACCAGAAAAATCAAACAATATGTTTTTTTTCTACAAATGAATAACAAAACACATATTTCCTGTCATTTATTGTTAATAAGTAAATACAATTATTAGAGAAGACAGTCTCTTGCTTTTGCCGACTCACAATCAATTGATTAATTAATCGATGTGAAGCTCTTCCATTCCTAGGTGATACTCGTCAATCAAAAGACAGTGAAAAACACTTCTGTAAAGAAAGGTGAGACTTTCTGCCTAGCTTGTATGAGTTAAGAATATAAAAAAAGATAATCTGAAAATGCTTTTCTATGGATAGTCACCGTCATCAACTTCGTCGTTGTCAAACACATCAATGTCGTTCTATTTGTTGTGATAATCTTTCATTATTTTCGTCATTGTCATCAGAAATAATCATTACAAAAAGAAATCAACAGTAGCATGGGCGCATTTCACTGAGTGGTTAGGACTTTCAATCTGAGGGTCCTTTGTTCAAATCCACATCTCGTTGGACAGGTGGGTTAATGTGTGGAGGTGTTTGTGTTTTGTTTGATTGTTTTGTATTGTATTATTTCACAAGGGATTTCCCTGTGTGAAATTCAGGCTGCTCTCCGCAGGAAGAGCGCGTCGCCACAGTACAGTGCCACCTCTTTTCTTTTTTTTTAATCTTTTTCTCTGCCTGCAGATGTATTTGTTTTCCTATCACAATGGATTTTCTTACAAAATTTTGCCCCAAAAAACCCTTTTGTTGCCGTAGGTTCTTTTACGTGCGCTAAGTGCGTGCTACACACGTGACCTCGGTTTAATCGTCGACTAGCGTTCAGACCTCCACTCAAGGTTTGTGGAAGGGGGGGGGGCGGATACTGGCAAGTGTGGGATTCGAACCTGTGCTCTCAGATTCTCTCGCTTTTGCCATGTTAAATGATCACAAGTCTGCCCTTTGTTGTGGTGGGTTTAGGACTACACCGTGTGGTGCCTCTGCGATGGTCAGGATCACACTGTTCGCATCCCAGTGTTAAATGGTTGCGCGTTTTTTTGTTTGTTTGAATTGATTTCCTTGCTTTTTTAGGTTCTCCGATCATGTTTTGTTTCAAGTCTGGGTTGATACTATATAGCGCCTCGATACCTCCGTTCCCGGCTCCAAGTCTTCAGATTGCTTTCAATTACAGTCATGTTTCGTTGATTGATTGTGATTACTTTGATTTACTCTGCACAATTCACGTTATAATATATATTATTCCTTATTGTTTCATTACATTGATTGGTCCAAAGTCTGTTTCTTATGATAGGTTTTACAGATATGTAACGTTCATCAATTATCTGTCACTGAGTGATAAGTGAGCAACCAGTGGAGTGAAGGCAAGTGGTGGTGAGGATGATCCAGTCGATCGGTGTTCGAACCGAGTTGCTTGATTCTATTACTGGGTGAGCGCATAAGTGAGTTGGCGATTGACTGGTCCATCGATAGATGGGTTGATTGTACGTACATAATACTCGGAACAAAAAAAAGAAAAAAAAAGACCGCTTGGAAATTTGTACAATTTTCGTCAAGGGACTTGGTGAAACGATACTGCAAGTTCAGGAAACAGCGGAGATTCAACCAATGTAATGAGCACTACTTACAACCAGAGGTGCGTTATCACACTTACATTACCATTCTTTTCAATGGAAAGCCACAGCTACCATTTATGATCCACTGAGCAACTATCGATTTTAGGCTGGAACGTCGATTTTTCAAACGCATTCTTTTTTGTCAAGTTGTCCATAGTGCGCATGTGCCTGCGACAGCCGTCAGTGGATTCAGTGAGAGAGACCAGTGATGGATCATATGCAAAACGTATCATCTAAATCGTCTCTTGATTTTTGCAACATTTTTTTCTAATACGTGCTTTCATGAAGTGGGCATATCACTCCTCTTTTGCAACATCTCCACTGGTTACCTGTCTCACACAGAATAAAGTACAAGATCAGCACTCTATGTTACAAATGTATTCACAAATCTGCCCCTCCCTGTCTCTGTGGCTGCCTTCACCTCTACACTCCATCTTGCTCTCTGCGATCGGCTTCGGATCCACTCTGTTTACGCATACCCAGATTCAAACACTCGACTGTTGGCCGCCGTTCTTTCTCTGTCTCTGGACTTTGCAATTGGAATGAACTTCCTCTTTCTCTTCGTCAGGTCTCCGCACTCAGCTCTTTCAAGTCTGGTCTTAAAACCCACCTCTTCCCAGAATAGCCTCCGTTCCCTGCCTTCTTCCTTGTCTTCAGTTTTTTTCCAAGTTTTAGAGTTATATATGCGTGTGAATGACTGGTGCGAAAGCGCTTTGATTTGTCTCTGCACAAGATTCAGCGCTATATAAATATAATAGTTATTATTTATTATTATCATTACTAATTGTTTGTGAAGTCTGTATTCCATGTTATGATGGCAGAGTATTTACCAACTGATGTAACGGATTCATCAAATATATCACTGTCACTGACGTCACTGATAAACGTGGAGACGCCGTGGCAGAATGGGCAAGGCGTTGGACTTTGATCCAGTGGTCAGGGTTCGAATCCCCCGTTTCGGCCCGGTGCTGTGTCCGCGGGAAAAGCAATTCACTCCGATTTTCTTCACTCCACCCAGGGGTGATCGGGTACCTGACTTGACTGGGGAAGGTTCAAACGGCGGAAGGAGAGGACTGGGCCCCGACTTCCCCACTGCCGAGCGCTGGATACAGTGGTCATGTATTCACTGCACGCCCTGGTGGCCGTGAAAGGCTATGGAGCCCGTTACCTTTTCATTTCATCTGGAATATAGCTACCTTACCTTTTCATTTCATCTGGAATATAGCTACCTTACCTTTTCATTTCATCTTGAATATAGCTACCTCCCCCCGCACCCCTACCTCTCTCTGTCTCTCTCGTCAAATGCAGATACTATATTGTTGTGCATTGTCTTCCCCGTTCATGAGGGACAATGGCCTTATATGAATAAACCATCCATCCATCTATCCATCTCCCTCTGTCTGTCTGTCTGTCTGTCTTTGTCTCTCCCTGTCTCTGTCTGTCTGTCTGTCTGTCTCTCTCTCTCTCTCTCTCTCTCTCTCTCTCTCTCTCTCATGAAAACAATGAAAGGACTGTCAAAGAGCTCGCTCTCTGTCCACATAAAACACTAAACAGGTGATTCGAAAATATCCCATAAGAAAGTAAATGAGCGACTTTAACTGTATACCCCTCCAACCCACTCGTAAACTACACGAATAATCTGTCTCAGTCTGTCTTTTAATTTTTGGTTTGTTTTCAAAGTTTGTTCAAGGCCTGAGCGGTGCTTTGTGATTTATGCACAGGTCAGGCATCTGCCTTCTTTAACACAAATGTAGTTTAGCATGTATGGATCAGTCTGCACGCCTTGATACCTCCTTGACACTGAAACTGAAATTGAAACGTCTTCAGTTGTAACTACATAGATTCATTGTTGGCTCATAGGGTAATCCACGTGTCTGACATCACAATTCTACTTTTGCCCATGTTCGTGGGACACTGGAGAAGATAATCCACTGCCACATTCCGTAAAGCGAGTCACATGAGAGCGGTGTTTTGTTCTCGTCGGTTACATAATCGGTGACAGAATGTAAGTCTAATACAACAACAACAGCAACAACAACAATGAATAGCAATGAAAACAACTACAACAACAAATAACAACGACACCAGCAGCTACAACAAGAAGGTATAACAACAGCAACAACAACAACAATTGCAACAAAGACGACGATAATGACGATGACGATGATAGACGTGATAGTTGTGATAATAGTAATGACTTTGATGATCATCATCAGTATGATAATAATCATCAACAACAGCAACAGTATTAGTAGTGGTGGTGGTGGTGGTTGGTATTGAAGTAAGAACAGCTGTAATAGCAGTAGTAGCAGCAGCAATCACCATCTTCATTCATCATCACCATCCTGAGAAAACCAGTACCATCAACAGTGTAACAAATAAACAAGTAACCCAAAAGGCAAACAAAGGGAAAAGATGTTTCCCTGATGCTGGCCGCTCACATTACCGCCAACACTTCTTCACCACACAAACAACGGACTGACTACTTACCAGAACACGATGCGCCGCCGACACTGACGCCGCTGAAGACGACGACGACGACGACGACAGCAGTCTTCCCTGTCCCCAGGCTTCATCCGTCCCTCCACGCTTTCCTCATACCACCTACCGTTGTCTGCCCAGCACAGGTCCACATGTTGCATCAGCATCATCCCGTGGAGAATGGTAACCAGGCCGCGAGTCTGTGTCGCAGCACCCACAGGCAGCAGACTCTTGTTTGTGACCCCGTTCCCTCGCTCCAGAAGGTTGTCCAGCGAGGTCCCCCTCCGAGGCAGCGTCGTTTGACTTTGGGTGATGATGGGATCTGATTTGGAAGCTCACCTCAGCGACAACGTTTCTGATTGACTCGCAGAGGTTGAACGTTTCAGATTCAGAGACACGTCTTTTGTCGGGTTGTTTCACTGCAGTGGGTTTTGTGACTGTAGAGCAGGTGAGGTGATGCCCAATACTGGTCAGTTTGTTGGTCACAGAATTTACACAGTCATCTGATTCGCCAGTGTAAGTGCGTTCATCGTCAAGAAGTCTTCCTTTTGTTCTACGGTGTTTGTCTGACTGATTCTTAACTCAACGTGGATGACTTTGTGTTGGACATTACTGCCGATTATCCAGTCTCTTGTCTGTTCGTTTTCTGGAGATAATGGCTGAGAAACCCAAGCCAGGTAAACCACGGAGCTGACGGGGCTTAACAAAAGATTATTCACTGCAAGTAGAAGTATTTATATCAGGGGAAAGTATGTAAAAGAAACATAAAAAACACCATTTTTCAAATTCAGGATTAAACCACGAAACTAAAAGAGTGGAAAAAATATATGTCCAGGAATTAACTGCAAACAGAAGATCACTATATCGCGAAGCGTGTAACGGGTGTTGTTGGTTTTTTTGTGTGTTTTTTTTTTAATCAAATATTCACTGCAAGTAGTTGAACATCTCCACGAGGCTTGACAGGGTAATATAATTCAAGTTCCCACAGCAAAAGTAGAAATTTCCGATGTGTGTTAATCTTTCAGCGAAGTTCGCACTCCGGACTGGGTCCGGGCCATCCTGACGTCCCGTTTTGAAGAGTTGTTGTACATTCCACTTCAGCACACACAGAGAAAGGGAAGGGGATGTCCGTGGTTCGTACCGGTTGTTACGTCAAAGGACGTCGCCCAACTCTCGACAGCCTCATTTCAACCACTCGACAACAAAGAACTGAACGCCAGATTGCCGGCCGGTCCTCTTCATCTTTCTCTCTCCCTCTATCTGTCTCGCTGTCCGTCCTGTCTGTCTGTCTGTCTGTCTCACTCAAGTCTGTCACAGCCGTGATTGTGATTGATGTCTTTTCTGTCACATCCGACAGACCAACAAATGTAAAGAAGGTGACAGTCAATCAGGAGATAAGGGGGCGAGGGGGGCGGGGGGTGGTAAAAAGGATAGGGGAAGGGGTAAAACATGAGGATTGGTGGTGGAGGGATGGTGTTGGGGGGACTTGGGGGGGGGGGGGGGGGTAAGCAAAATGACAGGCCATCCCGCTCTGTGACGTGTGGGTTGTCAGAAGTGTTGTCGAGTCTCACAGGGCGTTAACAGCTTTGATGAGAGTGTCGGCAGAATCTCTGCTGAGGCAACAGACAGGTGGATACAGTGATGCCCGCGGATTCGACTTAGGCCGTTTGATTTGTTTTGCTTGTATTCACATGAAACAGTTATATTTGTTTTGCTTGTATTCACATGAAACAGTTTGTTCTCGCTCCTCGTTCTCTTGTTGTTGTTGTTGGTGGTGGTGGTGGTGGTGGTGGTAATCTTCTTCTTCTTCTTCTTCTTCTTCTTCTTCTTCTTCACCGTTCTTTACTTCTTCTTCACCTTCTTTCTGATGCGTGATCTACAGTATGTTAGATGAGTCGAATGTCATTATGATGTACAGGATTCCCTCACAACATCTCACAGGTGTCGAGAATCAGCGTCATGCACAACGTCATATTCAGGAGATATGATGAGTTTCATGTGAGACCATCTCGTGTGTATTGTGATGAGAATGGGAAGGTGGGGGGCGGGGGGGGGGGGGACTGGAATAGGAATTGGAATGGTTTATTCACAATTAGGCCACAGCCCGAGTGAAGGGGGTATATGTAAACATAATACAACTCAATGAAAATACATTAACAAACAAACATTAACATTTGGAGTGATTGCCTACAGGTAACGCGTCCGCTTAGGAAGCGAGAGAATCTGAGTGCGCTGATTCGAATCACGGCTCAGTCGCCAGTATTTTCTCCTTCTCCACTAGACCTTGAGTGGTGGTCTGGACGCTAGTCATTCGGATGAAACGATAAACCGAGGTCCCATGTGCAGCATGCACTTAGCGCAGGTAAAAGAACCCACGGCACCAAAAGGGTTGTCCCTGGCAAAATCCAGTACAAAAAATCCACTTCGATAGGAAAAACAAATAAAAACTGTACACTGGATTTTTTTTTTAATGGGTGGTGCTCTCAGTGCAGCGACGCGCTCTCCCTGGGGAGAGCAGCCCGAATTTCACACAGAGAAATTTGTTGTGAGAAAAAAAGATAAATACAAATACAAATACAGACAACAAAAAGTGCATTGTATCCATGTAAATATATAAACAGCAAAAAGTACATTGTAGCTGTTTTGCGAAATAACAGTTTCTCTTAATTTTGAAAGCCTTATATAAGAATACCGAAAAATTATGAACAGAGAGTACTTAGGTTTTATAAACATTTGACTTTTATGTTTTAGTGCTGAGCAGCAAAGAACAAAGTGCACCTCGTTTTCTGGGGAGGGGGGGTGGGGAGGAGATGATGAGAAAAGGGAGTGGGGACTTAGCTCGGCTGTCTCACAGCCGTTGTCATGTCACCACCTCCATCACCACAGTTAAGCGGTGGCCGAGTGGTAATGCACACTACTTGAATGTGAGTGCCCACGAGTTTGAATCGCACACGAACCCTTAAGTGGTGGCCTGGGAACCAGTTTTTCGGATAAGACGATAAACTGAGGTCCCGTGTGCAGAATGCACTGAGTTCACGTACAACAACCCACAGGCGACGACAGGGTTGTGTGCCTGGTAAAATTCTGTAGAAAAATCCACTTTGATAGCAGAACAAATACACTTGCAGACAGAAAAAAAAACAAAAAACAAAGGTGGCGCTGTGCTGTGGCGATGCGCTCTCTTTGGGAGAGCAGCCCGAAGTTCTCACGGAGAAATGTGTTGTGACAAAAAAGTAATATATTGCAATACAATACAATACAATACAATACAATACAATACAATACAATACAATGCAATACAATACAATACAATACAATGCAATGCAATACAATGCAATACAATACAATACAATACAATGCAATACCATACAATGCAATATAATACAATACAATGCAATACAATACAATACAATGCAATACAATGCAATACAATACAATGCAATACAATACAATACAATGCAATGCAATATAATACAATACAATACAATACAATGCAATACAATACAATACAATACAATGCAATACAATACAGCCAACCAGCCATCGTGGCCACGTAGTGGAAAGGTAAAGGTTCGGATGAAGGTAGAAATCATTGTAGGATTTTTTTTCAGCTCCTGGCGAACATTCGTTCAAACTTGGATGTCCTCTGGGCTCCCGTGGGAAGACACTTCAGTCATCTCCTGCACGGATTCGTCTCTTCTCGGAGAGCTGCTCAAATTTCAAGTGAGTGCATTTCTCGGAATCGATGTGCTGACAACTGACATGGCAGAATGGGCGGGAAAACCATCTACAGAGATGCAGGATCTTTTTAAGGTGTGTGTGTGTGTGTGTGTGTGTGCGTGTGTGTGTGTGTGTGCGTGCGTGCGCGCGCGCGCGCGTCAGTTACTTGAGAGGATGTGGGGATTACTGTTGATGAACAAGAAGTCCTCGTCACAGGTAGGTGGACTGTTTGTTATTTGCTATCCTGTTAACGGGAGGGATGGCAGGGGGCAGCTCTAAATGTGTGTCATCGACATATTCAAACACTCGACTATTGGCCGCCGTTCTTTCTCTGTTTCTGGACCTTGCGATTGGAATGAACTTCCTTTTTCGCTTCGTCAAGTCTCCACACTCAGCTCTTTCAAGTCTGGCCTTAAAACCCACCTCTTTCCAAAATAGCCTCCCTTGCCTGCCCTTCCTTGTCTTTAGTTTCTGCAGTATTAGAGTTATGCATGCGTGTGAATGACTGGTGCGAAAGCGCTTTGATTTGTCTCTGCACAAGATCCAGCGCTATATAAATACCATTATTATTATTATATTGTGGCTGGTGAGAGAGAAAGGGGAGGGAGGGAGGGCAGTTGGTGATCAGTTCGAGTCAGTGCACTCTGGCTTGGATCGCTGCCGTCCGGACAAGGCTGGAGTAGCTTGAGGTGCACACCTTTTCTGCTAAACAATGATCTTTCAAAACTGAAACGACGCCTGAAGCGGGAAGGGGTGAGGCGCGGAGAGTGGACGGGGAGGGGGGAGGTCGGGGTGGGGCGGGGGGAGTAGTGTGAGGGATGAGTGAGGTGTGCTTGTGTGTGGAGGGTGGTGGGGTGGGGAGGGGTGAGGTTGAGGGAGGGAGATCCTGTGTTGATATCTTGAGTGGGTGTCTGCGGTACCAAAAGGGGGCTGTTGTCCCTGTTTGGGTGGGTTTTTGTTGGAAGGGGGCGAGGGGGTTTACCTGTTCGATGAAAAATGCCCTGAGCTGAACGGAAGGTTTCCTTCCGTTGAAGTCACTGGAAAAAGGCGTCAGCGTTCGGTGGGTTATGGAAACAAGAACAGACCCAGCATGCACACCCTCGAAAACGAAAAGAGTATGGCTGCCTACATGGCGGGGGTAAGAACGGTCATACACGAATAAAGCCCACTCGTGAACATAGGGGGTGAACGTGGGAGATGCAGCCCACGAACGAAGAAACAGAAGAAGAAGAAGAAGAAAGCTGACATTCCGCTTCCAGTCCGTCGTCACCAGCAAAGATATGGTCAACCATCCACAGAGACTGAGGGCTGAGGGGCCGGGTAGCCAGGTGGACACCAGAAGCCGGATGATGATGATACGTGTGTGTGGACTGAAGCCGGTAGTTGAGTGTGGACGCACTGAGAGACATTCGTGTCCTACTTGTTTCGTTCATTAACTCTGGCCCGTGGTCGTCACTGAGAAGCCTGATTAGTACTGCTTCCATTCGTCACTGACTCCGAGTGTGGGCATCAGCACGTGGATCATTGTCTTGCAGGTTTATTTGTGTGGGTTTTTGTTTGTTTGTTTGTTTATATACTTTTATATAGTATTTTTACCTTCATGTACAATATGTACACACACACAGACACACACACACACACACACACACACACACACACACACACATATATATATATATATATATATCATCCTACGCACACAACACACACAAACACTACTCACTCACTCACACACACACACACACACACACACACACACACACACACACACTATACACTCGCACTGTTTCAACTATTTTGGAAGGTGGGAAAAAAAAGAAAAAAAAAGAACTCAGCAATTCACAGTTCTAGAACGGTTTTTGTGTGTGCACTATTGTGGGTGGTCTCTTTTGTTGTTCTCTGTGTGTGTGTGTGTGTGTGTGTGTGTGTGTGTGTGTGTGTGTGTGTGTGTGTCTGTCTGTCTGTCTGTCTGTCTGTCTGTGTGAAATTCCATGACAAGTGTACTGTACACCTCTTAGTTTTTAATAAAGCGCTGACGGCTCTCTGTCTTCTTTGTTATCAGCAGCATTGCGCTGATACCAGTGGGTGGTCTGAGAGAGATATGATCGTTTACGCCAGCAACGTGCTGATAAACGTGTTAGCGACAATAACAAAATAATGTGAAAGGCCGTGAATTGAGTTGCAGTTTACCCCTGTAACTGGGGGCAGAGAGGTGATGTGATTTTGATGTAACAATGTGTTGTGTGTCACGGTTGGACGTGTTTGCTGACGTATTGCGTCTGCATGATGATTATGACGCCCGCCTGCGCGTGCGTGTGTGTGTGTGTGTGTGTGTGTGTGCATGTGTATGTGTGTGTGTGTGTGTGTGTGTGTGTGTGTGTGTGTGATTATGACGTGTGTGTGTGTGTGTATATGTTTGCGTGTGTGTGTGTGTGTGTGTGTGTGTGGGCGTGCGTGTGTGTGTATGTGTGTGTGTGATTATGAAGTGTGTGTGTGTGCGTGCGTGTGTGTGTGTGTGTGTGTGTGTGTGTGTGTGTTTATGACGTGTGTGTGTGCGTGTGTGTGAGTGTGCGTGCGTGTGTGTGTGTGTGTGTGTGTGTGATTATGACGTGTGTGTGTGCGTGTGTGCGTATGTATGTGTGTATATGTGTGTGTGTGTGTGCGCTCGCGCGCGCGTGTGTGTGTGTAATCATGGCGTGTGTGTGATTATGACGTGTGTGTGTGTGTGTGCGTGTGTATGTGCGCGCCCCCCAGCAACCCTATCCTCTTCCTTTTCCTCCTTCTCCACCTTCTTTCTTTTCTTACGTTTCCCAGGAAGAACGAATAGAACCTCCTCCTCCTCCTCCTTCTTACTTATATCTTCCAGGAAGAAGTGATAGAATTTCCTCCTCCTCCTTCTTACTTACATGTTCCAGGAAGAATTGACAGAATTTCCTCCTCCTTCTTACTTACATGTTCCAGGAAGAATTGATAGAATTTCCTCCTCCTTCTTACTTATATGTTCCAGGAAGAATTGACAGAATTTCCTGCTCCTTATTACTTACATGTTCCAGGAAGAATTGACAGAATTTCCTCCTCCTTCTTACTTACATGTTCCAGGAAGAATTGACAGAATCTCCTCCTTCTCCTTCTTACTTATATGTTCCAGGAAGAATAAATAGAATCTCCTCCTCCTCCTCCTCCTCGTCTTTCTTACTTACATGTTCCAGGAAGAGTTAGAGTAATCTGCCCTTGCGCCCACTGGCTACACTGTGTTGGCCTCTGCCGTTTTGTGTCGAATCTGTGGTTTCCTTGTTTTAATCTGGACATTTTTTAGATGTGTGTGTGCGTCGTTTTTCCAGGACATCTAAGGTCGGAACAGTTTTATCATATTTATTTGATTTTTAGAACAATTTTATAATAATATTCATCATATCAGTGTTTCAATTTTCAAACTGACATCAATGAATGCTACTCACCGTACCCTCGTTATCGCATCAGCGACCATCTTCGTCCTGTCAACGATACTCTCCGTTTTTCACGTGCCCAGCCCTCTCTTTCCATCCGAACTCTGCTCTCGCACTGCTACTGTCACCATGGTAAACGTCAATTTCATCAAAGCGTTGCTGTCAAATATATCATGGCTAAAACAATTCCGACTACACGATGACACGACGCAGCGCATCATCGGCCTGGGCATTAGCAGAGCAAAGACAAAAAGAGGAACCAGAGCGGGCAGACTTCGCCGTTTGTGGACCTCTGTCCCCTGCACTGATCGTCCGACGTCTCCGATGTCAGCCCTACTGTTGCTGTGACTGTCACTGACGACCTCAACATTCATGTTCAAGATGACTCCTTTACTTCCCGTGACACTGTCCTCTCTGACACTTTTCCAAAATGTGGTGTATCTCCCGTGATTGGCTCTGGTCTGCTTTCTACCCCTTCCACACCTGTCTCAACTCCCGGACCTTTCTCTGCCTTCCCACTGTCCTCCACTGCTCAGTCACCATCGTCTCCTTCCGTTGCCTGTCTGTCTGACTCACCTGCTTCACCATTAGATTTCTCTCAGCCTGCCTCTGATCTCTTTCATGCCTGCCTGTTCAATGCTCAATCTGTCTGCCCTGATCAAAAGACTGACTATATTTCGATTATATTTTTGAAAATATCTTTGATATCGTATTTCTCACCGAAACCTGGTTGAAATTACAAGGTCACGAACCCAAAATTAAACAACTGACCCCCCCCCCCCACCCCCCATCCCCCCATCCCCCCACTGGATACAAAACCAAGTTACTTCCTCGACTGTCTCGTGGATGTGGCATCGCCATCGTCTATAGAAATATCTTGGAGTTTTCCCTTTCCTTCTCCCATAACCATGCCTTTCTACATGCCATTTTTGAAATGCTCGAAGTCACTCTCAATGTT
>NC_134877.1:52654216-52659216 GCF_041734735.1 Babylonia areolata
CCGACAGACTATCGGAGACTACGGGATAGAAGAAGAAATAAACAGAAGAAGAAGATGATAAGTAAAAGACGAAGAAGAAGATTTATTGATTGATTGAATCTTTAATGGGTAAAGAATTAGGCGCAGTGAAGGCCTTTTTTTTTTTTTTTTTTTTTTTTTTTTACAATTCTGCCCATTTAACGACACAAAACATAGAAATAAAGAACGACACAAAACATAGAAATAAAGAAATGAAATGAAATAAATAAAATAATAAGATAGCATTCCTTTGATTCGTACAACTTTAGATTAGCTGTCGTGCGATTGTCGTGTGCAAACATTCAGAAGACAGATCACTTAAAAACTTTGTGCTTTCTTGTCATTTGAATCTACGCAATGCCGGTGTTTTTTTTTTTTGTTTTTTTTTGTTTTGTTGGTTTGTTTTTTTGTAGGAGGGTTTCTTGCGTTGGTTTGTCTTTGTCACATTTTAATTCTTTTGACTGTAATACTTCCAAATGCATGTGTCACGAAACACTGTTCACACCAAACTTTCCAGTCTGTCAATGTGTAATTTTTTCCTCCTCTCTCTCTCTCTCTCTCTCTCTCTGTCTATGTCTGTCTGTCTCTCTCTCTCTTTGTCTTTCTCACTCTCTGTCTCTCCCTGCCTCTCTCTGTCTCTGTCTCTGTCTGTCTGTCTGTTTCTTTCTCTGTCAGGTGCACACATGTGATCACCTCTCAGGGAGAGACAGATAGAACAAGAGAGAGACAGGGGGGGGTGGGGGAGGAAAGGAAGGAGGGAGAAGGAGAACAATGACTTGAAAAGAGGCTTCTGGCCTCCCGCCTTGTGACCTCCTTAGAACTGAAAGAGAAAGGGAGCGTGAGTGAAGAAGAAAGAAAGAAAGAAAGAAAGAAAGAAAGAAAAAATGTAGACGAAAAAAAAAAACATGGAGTGAGTAAAATCAGGCAGGTCCTTGTGAAAGCCCATCATGTGTCATGAAATGTCAAGCAGGGTCCCTTCTCGAGGCAGGAAATTGGAAACCGGGGGATGGGTGACACTCCTAGGATCAAAAGCGACTAACAGGGGCACTGGATTAAGGGAGATGTCGCTACCAGCGATCTGCTCGCATGACGAAGACTCTCTCCAGGGACTCAGGAGAGCGGCAGGCCTGTTGGGACTGGGTAAGGGCAACATCACAATCAACGATCTGCTCGCATGACGAAGACTCTCTCGAGGGACCCAGGAGAGCGGCAGGCCTGTAGGTTCTGGGTAAGGGCAACATCACAATCAACGATCTGCTCGCATAACGAAGACTCTCTCCAGGAACCTAGGAGAGCGGCAGGTCTGTAGGGTCTGGGTAAGGGTAACATCACAAACAACGATCTGCTCGCATGACGAAGACTCTCTCCAGGGACCTAGGAGAGCGGCAGGCCTGTAGGGTCTGGGTAAGGGCAACATCACAATCAACGATCTGCTCGCATGACCAAGACTCTCTCCAGGGACCCAGGACAGCGGCAGGCCTGTTGGGACTGGATTAAGGGCGATGTCACAATTAGCTATCTTTTCTCTTTTTTTTAAAGACAAATCCGGGTGCTGGATTGCGGTTTCACCCTCTACCGGTAACTTGTTCGCGTGATTTACCATGCTATCTTTGTCCATGAAAGTTTTTGTAATGCCATTACTGTACGCCAAACACAAGCTGGTTTGTTGCTGTTGTTGTTTGAGAGACTTTAAAAAGGGATGTACGATTTTGTGTTTCAAACGAAAGTGGCAGGTTGTTATTCATATAAGAGAGACGCTTTATACCAGTTAGAAAAGAAAAAAGAAAAAAAAAAAGAACGCGTACCGATTCAGAACACATCAGGCTTTGTTTTATTCATGCAATGGCTTGAAATTAACAATAGAACCCACACAAACCCCCCGATGTGCCATCAGCCTATAATTCTTACAGTATCGCTTTGCAAACAATGCCATTGTACATGATCATGATCATAGCCGAACAAATCAAAGCGCTTTCGCACCAGTCATTCACACGCATACATAAGAAGGAGAAGGATGATAGGGAAAAGATCAAAAGAAAAAGAGGGAAAAGATAAAAGTGAAGAAGAATGTAATAATGATACTATGATAAATCGATAAATAAAAACATGTGTAGAAATTGTTCATAAACCAGACTACCAAAATGATAATAATGATGATAATGTAATGATAATGGTAATGATCGATAGATACATAAACGAGGTGTAACCAAACAGTTCCTGTGTGTTCAGCATATCTGCACGTGTGATGGGAAGCAGAAACATTGACTTGAGGTTGTGTATGACCGTTTGTACCCCATGTAGGCAGCAATACTCCGTTTTCGGAGGGTATGTATGTATGTTTGTATGTATGTACGTGTGTGTGTGTGTGTGTGTGTGTGTGTGTGTGTGTGTGTGTGTGTGTGTGTGTGTGTGCGCGCGCGCGCGCGTGGGGAGGAGGTGTCAGAGTGCGCGTGTGTGTAGCGCGCATGTGTGTCCTCGTGAGCCTGTGCGAACGTGTGTGCTCTTGTGTGCAAGTGTTATCTTTTATGGGAGTGTATGTCATCAGCATCATCACCAGCATCATCATCACCATCGTTATTCTTATAGTTACCGTGCACAATATGTATGAGATCAGGGATCATATTTCCATGCATCGCATAGTATGAACATGACGACGAGCCCACCCCCTAAAAAAATCCATTCATGACAAACAAACTAAAAATAAAAAATTAAAAAAAAGCAAACAAACACAAAAAAGAACGTGCGTGTTCAACAGAGAAATCGTTCAGTGTGACAACTCCTTTAGCGGCGACTCGAGGGATAATATTATTGTTGGTGAGATAAGAGGTCTGGCGTGGTTCACGTCGCCCTCCTCACCACAAAACTGGTTGCGCTGACATCGGGGGACAGGAATGTGTCAACCCGAGGCACTCCAAACTGGGGAAGGAAAAGTGTCATCGTGTCATATCTTATGACATGTTACGCATACTACACATACTTTGTCCCCCCTCCCCAACCCCCCACCCCCCCACCATCCTCCCACCCCACCCCCAAAAAATATCTACTCACTCACAACTCCTCCCCCTCCCCTCCCCCCACTCCGCACCCCCACACCCCTCCCCCACACCCCCATATTTTTCCTCTTTCTTTTTTTCTTTTTCTTTCCTGTTTTGGGAGGTGGGTGGGTGGGGGTATATTAATATGAATTAACCGTTAAAAGGAAAAAGAAGAAGAAAAAAGATTTAAAAAAAAAAAAACGTCTGGCATGTAAGTAGTCCTTATTTATGAGGTTAAAGCGAACTGTGGAGAGAGAGAGAGAGAGAAAATATTGCATTGCGCACTGGTTGAACCTCTCAGGGATTTCCGTGTGCAAATAATAAAACTAAAAAAACACAACAGAGTAAGTGTTTGGCACGAGATGTGAACATGATAATTGATGTGTTGAAGAGATGTTCCGACACGCATTGCTTTAGTTGGCCGAAGCAGTATTTCTGCGTGGTTTCTGCCAGGTTTTGTTCGTGTGGAGTTGCTGTCTTTTAATTAAATCATCTCTCACTCCTGATTTCCCTCTTTCGTATTTTTGTCTGTCTGTCTCTTCCATCTCTCTCTCTCTCTCTCTCTCTCTCTCTCTCTCTCTCTATATATATATATATATATATATATATATATATGTATATGTATCAATTTATCTATATATCAACCTATCTCTCTATCTGTCTGTCTATCTACCTAACTATCTATCTACATATCTTCTTATCTCCCTATCTATCTATCTACCTGTTCATATGTCTATCTCAAACCTGAAATCGCCGGCAGAGCTATGGGCAGTGTGATCTCTCTCTCTCTCTCTCTCTCTCTCTCTCTCTCTCTCTCTTACACATCTGCTACTGTGTTGCATTACTACTTTGTAAAATTCGAGAGTGGTATCTTTGCGCCGGATGACTGGAGCTAAATGAAATGAAAGCGAAAACGGAAACACTTTCCCCACCGGAAGCAGTACCTTGGGCTCTTCCTTCTCTCTCTCTCTCTCTCTCTCTCTCTCTCTCTCTCTCTCTCTCTCTCTCTCTCTTTCTCACTCTGTGTGTGTGTGTGTGTGTGTGTGCTTGCGCGCGCGCGCGCGATTGCTGTGTATAAGATTGACAAATTCGCAAGACTCCAACACATGCGACTGAGCAGCAGTTCTTCCTCCTACACACACACACACACACTCACACACACTCACTCACACACACACACACACACACACACACACACACACACACACACACACACACACACACACACTAAAAACCGGGACACAACAAACAAAAAAGATACCCTCCTGTGCACGAGAAGAGGAACCTCATTTAAAACGCTTGAGCAACCAAGTTGAAGAGGAAAGAGATTCTGGAGATACTAAAAATTAAAAAAAGAGGATAAAACTATCGTTTTTGATTTTTTTTTTTTTTTTTTTCAGATGACAAACCTGCTTTGGTCTGATTCTATCAAAATATTATGAACTTTTACCTTCAGGGAAACGCTACCGATTTCCTAGACTGAAAACTCTTAGAACCCGCAACAGTTTTATACCCCAGTCAATTCAGTTATTAAATAATTGATCAATCTTAATGCACAACTATTGTCATAATAAGTCTGCGTATGCGTGCGCACGCGCGCGTGTGTGTGTATGCGTGTATGCATGTGTACGTATATGCGTACTTTATATTTTGTATTAGATTTTAAATGCTGCTAAATAGCTTGGTCTTAACCGTGTATACATGTTTTTGTTTCAGTTTTGTATGATAATCATTTATGCATGTGTGTGACTGTGTTTATTTTATGTGATGCTTATATCAACTTAGCAGTTAAGCATGTTTTCTTTGTTACATGTATGCATTTACGCGGATATTGAATGACTGTGGTCACTGGGTGTTTATGATTGTGAGGTCCCACATGAACTTGGCATTTTAGTCCTTTTGTGTGTTCGTACCGTACATTATGTAGCGTATACCACGCGTGAATAT
>NC_134877.1:52664216-52666716 GCF_041734735.1 Babylonia areolata
TGGTTCCCAAAAGCCAACTAGCCCCCAAGGCTGCTGAACTAAGAGCCAGTGCAATTTTGCCTCCTAGTTTGGGAATCATAGTCCTTCGCAAAAAAGACTAAGCTATAAGTGATGTCCCATTGCAGTGGAGAAACCATTGATAATACAGCTCTCACTTCGCTGTTGGCCCAGCTGTAAACTTGCGTCAGTCTGTGATATGAGCTGAGCGTTGGACGTAGATATTGAGGAAAGACCAGCTAGCGTGGAAAGCTAAACGGGAATCCTTCTGTGGACTGGGGCTGGCGGGTGAGAGCTCCAGCCAGTTCCAGCTGCTTCGCTCCGTGGAGATGTCTTGAGTTGGGTGACGGGTGGTGTCAGCGTGTGTGTGGGGGGGGGGGGGGGGAGTGCAGGCGCGCGCGCTCGCATGTATGTGTGTGTATGTTGGTGCGTGTGTGGGGTGGGAGCCGGGGAGTAGTGCGTGGTGCACGCGTGCGCGCGCGTGTGTGTGTGTGTGTCTGTATGGGGGGGTGGGAGTTGGTGAGAGGGCGTGGTGCATGCTTGTGTTTGTATGTGTGTGTGCGTGTTTTTCCATGTGTGTTTCCGTGTGTGTGTATGTGTGTGTGTGTGTGTGTGTGTGTGTGTGTGTGTGTATGTGTACGTGTGTGTACGTGTGTGAGTGAGTGCTCTCCTAGACTGGGCCGGGAACGATAGTGACTCTCAAGAGCTTGATATTTACCAGAATGCTGTCACGTCTGTACATGTTTTTTGACATTGCCTGATCACACATCTAAAAGCATTGCGAATAGGTGAACACTGTCAATTAATTTTTAAGCATTCTTGCTCTCTCTTCTCCTCCTCCTCTCCGACACTCCCTGTTTCGCCCCTCCACTCTTTCAGAAATAGGAAAGAAAGAAACAAACAAACAAAGAGAAATATTCAAAAAATGTCAACATTTCATGGAATTCAGATTCACCTACACACACACACACACACACACACACACACACACACACACACACACACACTCGCTGAAACAACCTTGCTGCACAAACTTTACACTCTCCTCTACTGTCTTGCTCATTCGTCATCTCAGTGTGGGGCAATGTTATGCATTCCCATCAAGGTTTCGCCGACTGACGGGGGAAGAAAATGTGCATCATGCGGGCCTTGTGTATATGTGTACTTACAACTGCTTCGTTCCGCTTTCGGCACTCTGCAAGTGGCGGGAGGTCAGACAGATACAAATTTTCCCCGGATCAGCCAGCCGTGTGACGAGAAGAAGACACAAGAAACAAACAAAAAATGAAAAATTGTTGACGCGGTTTGCGCGCCTGTCGCATTCTGTCATGCGCCGCGAGACAGCTCTCCTCCCCTTCCCACCTCCACCCCCAACCCCACCCACTCACCCAGCCCCTCCCCTGTTCCCTCTCCCCTCCCTCCCAATTCTTAACTTGCTTGCTTGTCCTCAGGAAGCCGACGCCACACAGGGCGTTTTCAGTGGTGTGGTTGAGCAGCAGGACGGCTTGACTGACTACCCACACTGCTTACTCCCTTGCTGTGAAAAGTACACTGTCTCGCACTATGCGAACGGAGCTGACGAAGTTGAAACAAAAACTGCAATTGTGGGGGGGTTGGGGTTTAGGGGGCAGGGGGGTGGGGGTGCGGAAGGGTGGCGATCATTTGTTGTGTTTGAACTGACAACGCCAAGTTGTAATTATTATTGATATCAGGCCTGTACCATCGAGAGCTATTTGGAATGATATCTTATCGAGCATGGCTACTGTGTGGGCCTGCCCAGTATGTATGTATGTATATATATATATATATATAGAGAGAGAGAGAGAGAGAGAGAGAGAGAGAGAGAGAGAGAGGGAGAGAGAGAGAGAGAGAGAGAGAGAGAGAGAGAGAGAGAGAGAGAGTTTTAGCCACGGTGTCTTCGTTTTCAATGAAGAAGGGAAAGAAGCGTCAAAATCCACTCTTGGTTCAACCGTTAACCTTTGAAACTGGTGTGCGCTTATGGATGGGGGATGGGGTGGTGGTGCGGGTTTGGAGTGGGGGTGTATACATTACTCTTATTTGAAAAAAAAAATAAACTGGACGACAGTGCCACAAGCGTGAAGGGCTCACTGGATGGTGCAGGGCGTGTGTTGACAGAGTGAGCAATGAACCCAAGCTCTAACGAAGGGACAGAAGCATCAAAATTCAGACTCGGTTCAACTTTTAACCAAAACTAGTTTGCGCTAGGAAGGGGGGGGGGGGGGGGGGTAAGGCTGGGGGGCGTGATTTTGAAAGCTTCTCGTTTATTCTTATATTCGCCATTGTGATCCTCTAAAGGGGAGTTAGCATGTACAGCAAGCCACAGCTGAAATCAGATTGTTTTTTTTACCACTTATTCCCCTTTCTTATTGAAAACGAAGACATACGATCCTGGATATATCATTCACGCAATATATATATATATATATATATATATATATATATATATATATATATATATATATATATATCATTACAAAGATCG
>NC_134877.1:52679216-52706716 GCF_041734735.1 Babylonia areolata
GGGCAGATAGAGGGCAGACTGAAAGAGAGAATGACGGGCAGACAGAGGGCAGACTGAAAGAGAGAATGACGGGCAGACAGAGAGCAGACTGAAAGAGAGAATGACGGGAAGGCAGAGAGCAGACTGAAAGAGAGAATGACGGGAAGGCAGAGGGCAGACTGAAAGAGAGAATGACGGGCAGACAGAGGGCAGACTGAAAGAGAGAATGACGGGAAGACAGAGAGCAGACTGAAAGAGAGAATGACGGGCAGACAGAGAGCAGACTGAAAGAGAGAATGACGGGCAGACAGAGGGCAGACTGAAAGAGAGAATGACGGGAAGGCAGAGGGCAGACTGAAAGAGAGAATGACGGGCAGACAGAGGGCAGACTGAAAGAGAGAATGACGGGAAGACAGAGAGCAGACTGAAAGAGAGAATGACGGGCAGACAGAGAGCAGACTGAAAGAGAGAATGACGGGCAGACAGAGGGCAGACTGAAAGAGAGAATGACGGGCAGACAGAGAGCAGACTGAAAGAGAGAATGACGGGAAGGCAGAGAGCAGACTGAAAGAGAGAATGACGGGAAGGCAGAGAGCAGACTGAAAGAGAGAATGACGGGAAGGCAGAGAGCAGACTGAAAGAGAGAATGACGGGCAGACAGAGGGCAGACTGAAAGAGAGAATGACGGGAAGGCAGAGGGCAGACTGAAAGAGAGAATGACGGGCAGACAGAGGGCAGACTGAAAGAGAGAATGACGGGCAGACAGAGGGCAGACTGAAAGAGAGAATGACGGGAAGGCAGAGGGCAGACTGAAAGAGAGAATGACGGGCAGACAGAGGGCAGACTGAAGGAGAGAAGGGGAGAGGAACCAAAACTATTCTGTTTTCAGCGAGTTTTAGATTTTCCTGTCTGTGTTCTCCTTTTGGAGTGAATTAAGACCAGATACATGCTATGTGCAATAAATGTATTCTTCCCTTTGTACAGAAAGTTGTCATTTGAATCTTTACAGCCGGAACTAACACGTTGTAACTACATTTGTCCATAAAAACTTCCCCAGATGAACAAAGAACTTTGCTGATTCTGATCCAAAACAAGACACACAAGCACGAAGAGATATGTGCCACGACGAAAGGTGAGGAAGATGACCTGGTTCAGTGCCTTTGCATAAACGACAAAGAAACTTTGATGATTTCTTTTAAAAAGTTGAAAGAGCTGACTCTCTTTGAGCGTCGCCCAGTCATGATGGTTGAGATAACTAAATACGATACCCCTGTTTTCGTTCTCCCAATCTTTCAAGCAGTGAATATCGTGGCCCCCAGAAAGCTTAAAGGCTTTTGACTGGCTAAAGAATACACCCAAGACGGGTGTTTCCCCTTTCATTCCACAGACGCCATAGTACATGTACCAAAACCGAGGCAGGAGTCCTTATGAACTAAATGAGCTTGGTTGAAACCGCAACAAAAACGGCGTGTTTGTTGACAGGCAGAGAGGAAATGTCCCGTCATCCCGTCAGAAGACGACGTCGAACACCCCACCCACAAAAAGAAAGAGAGGGGGAAGGGAGGAGGAGAGAAAGGGATGGCTGTCACAGACTATTTTTCGCCGTGCCTTTTATCTGTTGGGAAGCGTACAGCGAGAAACGGGGAATAACTCACTCAGTACGGCCAGTCCTCTCTTCTCCTCTACACAGACCCCTCGGATGTCCCGTGGGTGTCTGAATGACCAAACCTTTAGCTTCCGTCGTCAGAATTGTGGTATTCTTTGTCAACATTCACCTCTTCAGTATAAGAGCCTTCCGCTTGCAATATCTTGATGATGGTAATTGGGGTGAAACGCTGTTAACGTCGTCTCTTTCGCCGTTCGTATGGAGAGAGTTAATTAAGTAGTCGCTGCAGCCCTTCAATGAAGAGGTCGTATTGGATGAGAGAAAGAGAGAGGTGAAGTTCTTCAGGGAGAGACAGACAGAGAAGAGAGATAGGACAAAACTCTCTGAGGAGACAGAGCCTCACCTGAATCTCACAAACAGTATGACTCACAGCCAGTCATGTAAACATTTTCAACAAAAGAAATATCATAAAGAGCTATCAAACTGAAAGCTATTTCATAAAGGGTTAGCCTTCAGGAAAAGGTTACTGAAAACGAAAGAAGCAAAAATTGAAATAAAAAAAAGAGACTGAAAAGGGAGAAGGCAATACAATTTGCTTCTTTGTCAACGAGTTTGTTGGGTATTTTTGTTTTCCTTTGTTTTGTTTGTTTGTCTGTTTGTGCGTGTTTTTTGTTTTTTGTTTTCTTTTTCTTTTTTTTTAGAGCACAACATACATGAAAGAAGGTGAAAAGAATAAGACACACAAGAAAAGAATGAAAGGGAGAGAGAAACTGAAGAAAAACAAAACAGGATGAAGACAATGGTGAATCAAAATGATTCTTTATCAGCGATTTCGTTTGTGTTGCACGTGTTCTTTAGGCACGAATGAAGACCAGAGACCGCTGTGCAAGAGAAATTAAGAAAGGATTACATCACAGAGTGAATCAGGATTCGGTACTTTCCTCTGTGCAGTGGGTGGTCACTGGACTCCCCACCAAGTCAGCAGTAAGAAGAGCGTGAGACTTACATGTGAGCCTAGGTGTACCATGACAGAAAGAAACGTTGCTGATCCAGATAAAAGCAGGACCACACTACTCACAAAGAATTATATTTGGTGAAGAAGGGTGAGGAAGATAACCTGGTTCAGTTCCCTTGCACCACACACACACACACACACACACACACACACACACACACAAACTGAAGAGTTTCTTTTCAACATTCAGAAAGCTACTCTACTCAAGCATAAACCAACAGTGGGGGCACAGCCGACTGCTGGAGAAAAATAAATTCCCCCAACCCATACCCCTTTCCACTCCGCCCCCTTTCCTTCTCCCCTTTCTTTCAAACAGTGAGTGGTGTGGGCCCCAAAAGTTTAAAGGCTGTTGACCGGCTAAAGAATACATCAAGACCGACGTGTTTTCACCTTCCTCTCCACACACTCCACAGTACCTGTACCAAAACCGAGGCAGGGGGCCACTGTGAACTGAAGGAGCTTGCGTGAAACCGCAACAAAAACGGCGTGTTTACTGACAGGCCGAGAGGAAATATCGCGTCATCTGCAAGAGCGTCGGATTTCGTGCCGGTCCGTCCGTCAAGAGAGCGTAGTGGGAGACTGGCAGCGGCGTAATGAGTGTCGGACAATGTCAAACACCCCACCGGCAAAGAAAGAGAGAGAGAGAGCGAGACGGAGAGAGATAGAGAGATGGGATGGAAGGATGTCATGGACTATTTTTCACCACTCCTTTATCAGGTGAGAAACGCACAGCAAGAAACGGAGAATTAAGTGCTGCAGCCTGTCAATGAAGAGGTAGAGAGTGAAAGAGTGAGAGGCAAAGCCCTTCAGAAAGAGCAACAAACATGGAGATAAGAAAAATGAAGGAGCAGGTCGAAAGAGAGACAGACACAGAAGAGAGACAGGTAGACACAGAGACAGAACCTGACCCAAATCCCACACTCAGCTGGACGCCAAACGGGCCTTGTAAACATCCAGGGTAAAGGAAACATCAAACAGCAGTACATAAAACTAACAGCTATTTTATGAAGGTTTGTGCTCCGGGAGAAAAGAGTGTGAAAAAGAAATAACAAGGAAGGAAAGAAAGAAACAAAGAACGAAAGGAAGAAACAGAGACAGGAAAAGATATACTAGACCAATTAAACTGACTCTTTGTCAGCAATTTTATTATGTGGTACTGTTTTTGTTTTATACATGGGCTGAATGAAAGAAAGAAGAAAAGAAAGAAAAAGAATGCAAGAAAAAAGAAAGGGAAAAAGGAAAGGAGAGGAAGAAATAAAAAAAGGGGTGAAGGAAAGGGGTCTCCAAATGATCCTTTGTGAGTTTTGTATTGCCTGTGTGCTCTCCTTCTGCAGTGAATGGGAAGTGGAGACTGCTGTGTGGGGGAGAAGTGAATGGGAAGTGGAGACTGCTGTGTGGGGGAGAAGTGAATGGGAAGTGGAGACTGCTGTGTGGGGGGGGGGAAGTGAATGGGAAGTGGAGACTGCTGTGTGGGGGGGGGGAAGTGAATGGGAAGTGGAGACTGCTGTGTGGGGGAGAAGTGAATGGGAAGTGGAGACTGCTGTGTGGGGGAGAAGTGAATGGGAAGTGGAGACTGCTGTGTGGGGGGGGGGGGAGAAGTGAATGGGAAGTGGAGACTGCTGTGTGGGGGAGAAGTGAATGGGAAGTGGAGACTGCTGTGTGGGGGGGGGAGAAGTGAATGGGAAGTGGAGACTGCTGTGTGGGGGGGGGAGAAGTGAATGGGAAGTGGAGACTGCTGTGTGGGGGGGGGGGGAGAAGTGAATGGGAAGTGGAGACTGCTGTGTGGGGGAGAAGTGAATGGGAAGTGGAGACTGCTGTGTGGGGGGGGGGGGAGAAGTGAATGGGAAGTGGAGACTGCTGTGTGGGGGAGAAGTGAATGGGAAGTGGAGACTGCTGTGTGGGGGGGAGAAGTGAATGGGAAGTGGAGACTGCTGTGTGGGGGGGAGAAGTGAATGGGAAGTGGAGACTGCTGTGTGGGGGAGAAGTGAATGGGAAGTGGAGACTGCTGTGTGGGGGGGGGGGGGGGAAGTGAATGGGAAGTGGAGACTGCTGTGTGGGGGGGGGAGAAGTGAATGGGAAGTGGAGACTGCTGTGTGGGGGGGGGGGAGAAGTGAATGGGAAGTGGAGACTGCTGTGTGGGGGGGGGGGAAGTGAATGGGAAGTGGAGACTGCTGTGTGGGGGAGAAGTGAATGGGATGATGCAGCAGTGAGGCGGGGAAAGGGTCTTCCTTCTGTGCCGGCTTTTATTTTTCTTGCTGCTCCATCTTCTGCTCCATTTCAATGGCATTATCTTGACGCCACTCATCTCATATACAGCCACACCCAGGCTCATCTCGACTCGAGACTCCACTGCTCTGTTGTCTATACACATGAACAGAAATTCACTGCCAAAGTCCCAATGCCCGTGCTCATTATGGAGCTTTCAATGTAAGGTCGCCATAAGGTCTCACACCAGAGAAGACCCTTCCTTACAGCTGAGACATATTCGTGTATAGTGCCTGTTCTGTTTCAACATATACAGAACACCACCACTGAAAACCTCGTACTGACAGCAATAATCCCTTAATCACAGAGCCAGACTGAGTGTTTAGATCGAAACGCCACCACGTTCATCCAAAGACAGTCCCCGTTTCTATGCCATAACTAATTAGTTTGGCAGCAACTTACCATTACCATGAACAGGGAGGAGGGGCTCGCAACTGAAGTCACCATGAGAGTAGAGCATGAGAGGACACTGTGGAATGATGGCCTAGAGGTAACGCGTCCGCCTAGGAAGCGAGAGAATCTGAGTGCGCTGGTTCGAATCACGGCTCGGCCGCCGATATTTTCTCCCCCTCCACTAGACCTTGAGTGGTGGTCTGGACGCTAGTCATTCGGATGAGACGATAAACCGAGGTCCCGTGTACAGCATGCACTTAGCGTACGTAAAAGAGCCCACGGCAACAAAAGGGTTGTTCCTGGCAAAATTCTGTAGAAAAATCCACTTGGATAGGAAAAACAAAATCAAACTGCACGCAGGAAAAAAATACAAAAAAATGGGTGGCGCTGTAGTGTAGCGACGCGCTCTCCCCAGGGAGAGCAGCCCAAATTTCACACAGAGAAATCTGTTGTGATAAAAAGAAATACAAATACAAATACACATGATTTTGAAGAATTGTTCTATATTTGATGCTGAATGATTAGGATGATGACGATTCTGCATTCACAGCAAGTACATGTTATTTCATACTTGGAACTATGTAGTGCTCATCGAGCTTCCTTCTTCCTCCCAGTGGCTGCTGCTGCAAAGAAGTATTAGAATTTACCAAGAGGGCATTCTGTTGGGATGCCGGGTGCTCTTTCAGTAATAAATTGTATCCCTCCTTCCCCACTTTCTGTCAGTTCCGTGCTTGGAATTCCCTCTTTTCCACCACACCCTGTGGTTCTGGCTTTTTCATTTGATATCTGTCTTCTCTTATGTTTGTTTGTTTGTTTTTCTGTCCATTCACTTTTTTTTTTCATGTACATAATTCCAAAGGGCTTTTTGTTCGTTTGTTCGTTTTCTTCTTTTAGCTGATGCGGATGCCAACATAAACAAACCTTTGTGCATATAATACCCAGCCTGGGAGTTAGGGAGGCCTTTACCACTCCTCAGCCAACAAAAAAATCTTCTGTCTTCTATGGTGTTTCTCCAGGGCAGAATGGAGAAAATGTGTGTGTGTGTGTGTGTGTGTGTGTGTGTGTGTGTGTGTGTGTGTATGCAACTCTAGAGATACACGGGAAATCACATATGTTGGAATCATCACTATAGAAAGATTGCAATTCCTTGTTCTAAACTTAAGAGCGGAATCGTAACGTTCAGTTGGAAGAAACTGCTTTTTATAAGAAAGGATGGACGAAAGAAAGAAAGGCGGACAGAGGTGTGAATGGATTTAACAATAGCGATTCATCACGACGTAGAAACTCCAAAACACAGGAATACATGCAATGTACTTTTTTTTCTTTTTACATGTCCCTAGTTTTGCTCTGTACTTTGTTGCCAAGTGTGATTCTTCGGTTGTGGGATCTGTTGAAAAAATACATATGATATATATATATATATATATATATATATATATAATAGATATATATAAAAGAGTGGGGGTGGGGAAGAGGATCATGTTTCGTGACGTTTCTGCAAAGCTCAATTTTGCGTTCTTTAGAGATCATTGCTTGTCATGGGTTTGGATTCATTCTGATCTTACTACTTCTACTACTATTATCACCACTACTACTACTACTAAGAAGAAGAAGAAGAAAATTGGATATTTATCTGGCTCCCTGTCCAGAAAACTGCTCAAGGTGCTTTATAAAACACAAACTATTCTACGTAACACATTACATCAGTGTTTCAGATGCACACAAAAATGCACCAAGCAAACTATATACATACATACAATTGTTGTTGTTCTTGTTGCTTATAGTCCAGCCGACCGCACAGGGCCATATCAGGACTGTCAAACCATACAAATGCTCAAATGCATCAACACAAAACTGTCACATTTGGAGAGGAAAAAAAAAAAAAAAAAGACGGGCGCAATAGCCGAGTGGTTAAAGCGTTGGACTGTCAATCTGATGGTCCCGGGTTCGAATCACGGTGACGGCGCCTGGTGGGTAAAGGGTGGAGGTTTTTACGATCTCCCAGGTCAACATATGTGCAGACCTGCTAGTGCCTGAACCCCCTTCGTGTATATATGCAAGCAGAAGATCAAATACGCACGTTAAAGATCCTGTAATCCATGTCAGCGTTCGGTGGGTTATGGAAACAAGGACATACCCAGCATGCAAACCCCCGAAAACGGAGTATGGCTGCCTACATGGCGGGGTAAAAACGGTCATACACGTAAAAGCCCACTCGTGTGCATACGAGTGAACGCAGAAGAAGGAGAGAAAAAAACTAAGACAAAGCCACAAAACACAGTTCATAACACAGTATCCCAACCATTTAGCTCCTTATGGCAAATAAGACTAGGCCATGCTCAGGACGCCAGCGATTCCGCTTAACCTATCATCCCCAGATTACAAACAATTCGTAAAAAAGGGGAAAAAAACAGTATTTCAAAGCCAAACAAAAAATACATTAAAAGGCCATAATAGGCAAATAACACTGCAGAATGGGCAGCTTGTGCCCATCCCAGTGTTTACATCTCACTACCTAATCGCCAGAGCAAAACAGCGCAGATAGTACATCACAGACTGCGGAAAAGAGAAAAAAGTGTCAAGCCCTGCTTGAAAAAAGAAAGGGGAATGGACTGGGAAGGCAGAAAAGGGAAACAACAGTGAAGAAAGAAAAAAGGCAGAAACAAAGAGAGTGATAGAAAAAAGGAAATTTCTAGTACAGAATTTCCAGGAGGCCGGGATGCTGTTTATACCGAAAGACCCCCGGCATCCCCCCGCGTGGGGGGGGGGGGGGGGGGGGGGGGGTGGGGGGGGGACATACATACATAAATACATACATGTACCTTGTTTGCATTGTTAAGGTTTTATGTGTTGTAGACTTTTAACCTTAAAACATGAACGAAGGAAAGTAGTCGGTCTAAAACTAAACTTAGAAAATGTCTCTATCACATTATGATATTTATTGAGGTCAATGGCCACGGAGGCTTTAAAAAAAAAAAAATGCAGACCAAGCCAAACGCCTGACTTGTCTCTTCAGCTTTTCCACCTTTACTCCGACATGATTCCCACAGGCCGATGGAGACTGAGCTGCAGTGGACTGCCGTGACTACTCACCTTTTCTCTTCTGAAATAAAGTGGAAATATATCTGCTGTCGTAGCTTTGTGAGGTTACATCTCATCTCCATTTAGAAAGAAATATGTGAATGCGGTTTTTGACTCGCTTGTGTAAACAAAGTGAGTCTATGTTTTAACCCGGTGTTCGGTTGTCTCTGTGTGTGTGTGTGTGTGTGTGTGTGTGTGTGTGTGTGTGTGTGTCTGTGTGTCTGTGTTTCCGTGGTAAACTTTAACATTGACATTTTCTCTGCAAATACTTTGTCAGTTGACACCAAATTTGGCATAAAAATAGGAAAAATTCAGTTCTTTCCAGTCCTCTTGTTTAAAACATATTGCACCTCTGGGATGGGCACACAAAAAAATTAAAAAAGAAGCCTAATTATATGCAAACTGCATTTACTGTTATATTTATATTTTTTGTATTCTCTAACCTTGGCACTTTGACCTCTTATTCTGACACAACAACAAGAGGAGTCATTATTATCATTTTTTGTTCAAACAGGAACTTTCTTTGCTAAGCATGAAATTTTTATTTATTTTGCAAACGTTTTGGTGCAGATAGTAAAGAAGGGAAATTACTCTATAATTAATGCTAGGGGACTTAATTTATCACAAGTGAGTCTTGAAGGCCTTGCCTCTCTTGTTTTAGTTGTCTTTGTTGTAGTTTTCGTAACGATAAACTCACATTCTGGATGAAACCTACACGGTCCTATAAGTATATAGATAAATAGATAAACAAACAATGCCTTGAATGACACATTTAAATAATTAAATTTTCGCATAACGCGACGAAAGCCATGAAATCCTCAAACCCCACACTTCCCAGTCATCTTCCTGCAACCATCGTTCGAACTCGACACCCTCTTCCCTCCATCCCATCTAGTCATCTCTGCCCCTCTCCACCCTTCCCTGCGCTGCCCTTCCCATTGCTCTCTCTCTCTCTCTCTCTCTCTCTCTCTCTCTCTCTCTCTCTCTCTCTCTCTCTCTCGTTCTTGTAGGAGAATAGTCGGACGTTGTCCTCGACGCGAAGCTGTAAGGCAACACAGCCATTCAAAACGTGGAGACAGTTAGTCTGCCAAACACCACTCTTGGGTCCTTGGCCGCAAAAGAACAAGGAAAGGGGAACAGGAAAGAAACCAAAAAAAAAAAAAAGGAAGAAGAAAAAGAAAAAGAAGAACACGCAGAAGAAAAAGAGAAACCCCTGCTCTTTGGCAAGAACCAACAGCGGTTTTCAGATTCTCTTGCTTGACACGTCGATCTAATGAGTTCTTCTCCTTCAAAACTCTTCCCTCTCTCCCCAATCCCCACCCCCACCTTCTTCCACTCCACCCTCTCCTTCCCGTTCACCCCAAACATCCCATGCATAGCCACCCCATCCCCACCCAACCCCTACCCTCTCTCAAACACGTCTTCGCCCCATCCACCCCCACCCTCCCCCCCCCCACCCCCCGCCTACCAACCGCAGCTCACCCTCAGTTTCTCCCCCTGCCAAAATCTTTCTTTTTTTTTTTTTTTTTTTTTTTTTTTTGCTTTTCTTTTCAGAACGCTCGTCTGTGAATGCTAAATGCGCGCACAATGCGTTCAAGTGGCAAAAATATTAGCGTAAAAAAGTGTCGGTGGTAATGCGAAACGCTTGGGGTCTGAGGGGGTGAACGGAAATAGTTCCTGGCTGACAAGATGAATGGACTGGGGGTGGGGGAGAGAAGGAGAGCTGACAGGATGCCGATCGAACGTTTAAACAGAGATGAAAAGAAAAAAAAACTCTTGCTGAATGAACAAGAACTGAAGAGGTTGAGAATGTATGTGATTATGGTTGGATTATCAGCGGCGTGATAGTAACAGCAGTGGTAAGCTTAGTAGTTGTAGCAACAGCCTCTTGGCATCAGCAACAGGTGTAGCAGTTGTACTGAGTTGCGGCAGTAGCAGCAGCAATAGTAGTTGTAGTAGTTGTTGTAGTGGCAGCAGCAGAAGAGTAGTAACAGAAGCAGCAGGAGTTGTGAACACTTACTGTAGCAACAACGATATATATGTTTTTAATTTCAAATAGTCTGTCAACCTGTTCACAAAAAAAAAAAAGTAAAAAGTTAAAATCTCATCAGTTCTCGCAAGTTCTTGGGCCTCAATGAACTATAATTTAGAAGGAACGATAGATCATACTTTGAGGCAATGACCCGCTTTAATCAGTGTGTTATTGAAATTCAGCTTCACTTTCCTGCCATACAAGTCACGTAACAAATTCTCATTCGCACCATTATGAGCGTGATTGTCATGGTGAAGTGGTTAGCGTCGCGTACGTACAACTGGTATGGCCGGCTGCCGTCCAGAATTGTAACTTACGATACAGTGCACACCTTAAAAAAAAAAATGGTTGTGGAAGTGTGTCAGTTGACAATCAGCGCTCTTTGTTAATTGGCGCCTACCGCCGCTTTGATCTCCCCCTATCGAAGGCGGGTACCCACTCACATCCAGGTAGTACTGAAGAAAATCGGAGTGAACTGCCTTTCCCGAGGTCACGAAACCAGGCCAGATCGGGGCGCTGAACACTGCAGTATCATCACACATGAACACTGGATCAGAACTCCAACACCAAACCGATTCTGACACGACGCCTCCCCCCCTCGCCCCCCCCCCCCCCGGCCCCTCCTCCCTCCTCTCACCCCCCCCCCCCCACGCTTCGCCCCCCTTGCCCCCTCCCCCTCCTCATTGTAACATGCTATAAAGTAAAGATCAGCCAGGTCAGCCATTTTTGCACGCACAAGCAACCTCTCTCTCTCTCTCTCTCCGATTGACCTGTCCTTTTCAATGAAAGCAGTTTAATGAGGAGGAGAATTAGGCACTGTCGGATTGTACAATGTGTCTTTGTCTCCTCTTTGATCGTTTCCAAATCTGAAGCAGTCATCTTTTTCCTGCGTGTGATTCTCTGTCTGTATGTCTCTCTGTCTCTGTCTGTCGGTCTGTCTATCTGTCTGTTTGTCTGCCTGTCTGTCTCTCGATTTTGTCTATTTACCTTTACTCCCTGTCTCTGTCTCTCTCTCTCGCTCTCTTTCTATCTCACACACACACACACACACACACACACACACACACACACACACACACACGCACGCACACACACACACACACACACACACACACTTTCGTAGTCATTATTTTTATGTTGTGTGTCTGTGTGCGTGCGTGCGCGCGTGCGTGTTTGTGTGTGTGTGTGTGTGTGTGTGTGTGTGTGTGTGTGTGTGTGCTGCATATGTATTTCTGTAAGTGGACTTGGACGGATCCCGTGCACTAGAAAGGGAGACCAAAAAAAAAACCCGACACCCTGAAGCTTAAAATAAATCATTGAATATTGAGCAAACACTGAGAAAGAAAAGGACAGTGCTTGTCCGTGACAGAAACACAGCCCACAGTATTAGATCCCATCCTGTCGCTCCCACCACTCCCTCCCTCCCCCTTCCCCGCCCAGCCCTCCATCCCCCCCAACCCCAACGTGTCTTTCCCGCCCCCAAACCTTTCCCCTCTTCCCCTTCTACTCATAACCACACATACACATACACACACACTTGGGCCTTTGCGCGTATGGTACCAACCACACGATATGGGCTTTCTTTTCGGGGAGAGATTGGAGAAGGGAGGGGGAGAAGCACTTGAGAAGAGAGGAGGCAGGGAGGTAGAGGGAGGCAGGGAAAGAGAAAGAGAGGGAGAAGACAGGAGATGTATACTGGAGGAAAGAGGGAGGTGGAGAGAGAAGGAGAGAGGGTTAGGGGAGACAAAAAGGAAGATGGGGAGAGAGAGGAAAAAAGGAAAAGAAGGTGGATATCATATGAACAGGAGTGTTTTTCCAACTTTGTGTATTATCAGGACCCAAACCAGAAATCCTCTCAAGACAACATCACTACTGTCCAGACTGAAACCGACATTTTAAAAAAAATCACGAAGATTATGAAAGGACAGCAATATTTCCCTGAAACTCAAGATCAGACTCGTACGTGCACTGGTATACTCCAGCTTCCCGAAGAATTGGACCCTCACGGCGGATTTGAAAATAATATTCAAGCCACGGAAACGAGGTGTTATCGCAAGATATTAACATTAGATGCACTTATCACAACACCAATGAGCACGTGCACCAAACCCTCAAGCAACACTTTGAACCGTTTGAAGATCTACTGACATCGGTTAAGAAAAGAAAGCTAAGCTAAGCTGGTATGGACATGTAGCAAGATCCAATAGCCTTGCTAAGATAATCCTCCAATGAACTGTTGAGGGAGGGAGACGGAGGGGGAGACAGGAGAAACGCTGGACTGACGACATTGCAGAAAAACCATTTGAAGAGGCCCAGTTTCTGACACACAACCGACAGACGTGGAGAAACCTGGAGCCAGTTGCATTGCTCGGACGGAAGAGCCTCGTATGGTCGTAACCCGCTACTAACTGTGTGTAGTATGGAACTGACCAATGGCGTAGTTCGGTCAACGTTGGCATTTGGTCACGTGTAACTGTCAAAAAGTTAGAACCAAGCAATGCAACTGGCACCTGGTGAACAGCATTTCTGTGCGGCGCCCCAATGACTCTTCACAGATAGATATATATATATATATATATATATATATATAGATATATATATATAGATATATATATGGATAGATAGATATAGATATAGATATATGATAGCCAGTCGTGTCCGACTATGACCATCAGAACAGCAGAGGAGGCAGTTAACTGCTGTTCCGACTATTTGGGCTAGAATTTGAGTATCGTGGAGAGTGTCTTGCCCAAGTACATCCCCACTCTCTCGGCCAAGAGGGTTTTATGACAGTCGGCGTTGGGATGATTCCCAAAGGCCAACCAGCTGCAGCACTAAGAGCCAGTGCAATTTTGCCTCCTAGTTTGAGAGTCATAGTCCTTCACAAAAGACTAAGCTGTAAATGGTTTCCCATTGACTGGAGAAACTATTAATAATACAGCTTTCACTTTGCTGTTGGCCCAAATGTAAACTTATGTCAATCTGTGATATAAGCCAAGTGTTGGGCCTAGTGATATAAGGGAGAATAAGAGGAGGATATTGTCAGAAAAATATAACCAGTCTGGAAAACAAAACCTCTCCAGAAAATGTATGTTTGTTTTTGTTTTTTGTTGGGTTTTTTTGTTTTGTTTTGTTTTGTTTTGTTTTTGTTTTTGTTTTTTGTTTTTTTTTTGGGGGGGGTTTACAGAGAGCTCATGTTAAATCACATTATACACCACCAAGAAACAAAATTTGGCATGTCAATTGTTTAACTATAATTCAATAAAGTAATATAAAATAGGAAGCATCACAGTACTTACCCGTGCTTCAAACAGAATAACACAGAAACCTTATATTAAAACCACGCTATTCCCAGGTTTCTGAAATGGCGTCACCTTTACCTGCTCATGTTTGCGCCCCTCACGTATCAGTCATCAGGCTCATTTATCAACTGAAAGGCGGCAAGGAAAAAAAGACACCTGTGAAGATTGTCAGCTTTATTGTAATCTCCGCCGACAAAACATGACACCATAAGCTTTTCTCGCGTTTGGATGCTTTTAGAGGCCCCACCCATGTCATTGTAATCACATCTCACTCCGAAAACGTTGTTCACAGTCCATTTGTGTGTTTATAGAAGTTGCAGTGAGAGTCGTAAACACAGCACGACGTGGGGTTCACCCAGGTTTCCACTCTCTTTTTTTTTTTTAACTCCACTCTTTTTTTCTGGAGAGGCAAATGCACTGACTGACTGACAGAAGGAACTACGGAGGATGAAAGAGAGGAAAAGACCACAACAGAGAGAGAGAGAGAGAGAGAGAGAGATTACCAAACGTTAAAAGCTTTACTTTTTTTCTTTTTTTTTTTTGTAGCTCCGTTCTATGAGAGAGAGGAATGTTCCTGGTTAACATTACTCATGACATGAGTTTAACTCCTGTGTGAGTTAAATCTGAATGTCATCATACTTTGAGATATACAGTGGAGGCAGGGGGAGAGGGGTGTGGGAGAAAGAGTAAAGATTCTTTCATGAAAGAAATACGACAACAAAAAAGAATGACTGTGCGTTTAACATGAAGTCAGCAGAAAAAAGAATGGATGCGTTTTACTGACGTTACACAGAGACTCTCAACATTCAGCTATAAGAATGGTAGTAAACTCTCGAAAATATAGCTGATCTGATGAAGGAAACATTGCACTTCAAACAATGTAGAATCTTTTTTTTTAATTTAAGCTTATCATGTCACAGTCATCTGCCAAAAGAAGAAGAATAAATAGATATACAATAAGGTAAAACTGAGGTCATCACACCACATACCCATTCAAACCCCGCAAACTGAATCACCCAGAATACCTAAAGATAAAGCTACGCCATTCCAAGATTTCTTATATATGACGTCATCGTTACCTGCTAGTGTCTGCTCCCCTGGCGTATCAGCCGTCAGGCACATTTATCTTATCACCTGAAAGGCGGCAAGGGAAAAAACTGTAAAGACAGTCACCTTTATATTCATCTCCACTAACAAAACATGACACCATTGCCCATATACTCCACTGATGGACGCCGTTCTTTCTCTGTCTCTGGACCTTGCATTTGGAATGAACTTCCTCTTTCGCTTCGTCAGGTTTCCGCACTCAGCTCTTTCAAGTCTGGCCTTAAAACCCACCTCTTCACAAGATAGCCTCCCTCCCCTACCTCTTCCTTGTCTTCAGTTTCTTCAGTTATATAGTTATGCATGCGTGTGAATGACTGGTGTGAAAGCGTTTAGATTTGTCTCTGCACAAGATTCAGCGCTATATACATATTATCATTATATATATATATATAGTTCGGGACACCATTACTTTTTTCTCGCATTCGGATGCCTTTGGGGGAACCTCTCATATCAACTTTAACTTCGTCTCACACTGAGAAACGTTGCCCACAAAGAAGCATTAACATTGACAGACAACAACAACAACAACAACAACAACAGCCAGAAGAAGAAGAGAAAAAAAAAAGAATGAATGAACGGAAGAATTACGTCAGAATGAATGAAAGAATATGGAACAAAGACAGAAAGATGAAAGAATGAATGAACAAGAAAAGAAACGTTGCAGCTTGAATAGCCATTCACCCCCACCCCATCCCCCACCCCCTAACAAAAGCAACAGATATATATATGATGGCGGAAATGCTATAAAAACCAATCGACCGGATTTCTATACGTCTGCACCTTTTGGGTGATTTCACGAAGGAAAGCCAAGTGCAGGAAAGGAAGCCACGAAGATCATTTGTTTGAGTATAATGTAAGCGGGCAGTTCGAGACGCCATAACGTTTTTTTTCTCGCATTCCGATACTTTTGGGAGGAGCTCTCGTATCATTGCTCGTGCTCTATTTCTCTTTTATATTGCAGATTGTGGTGAAAGAGTTGTAAACGTTGCATAAGTTGCGGGTCATGGCAGTTTTCTACAACCATTTGCTTTATTCCGATTTATTCGCGAATGCATGCCAGCAGACCACACACACACACACACACACACACACACACACACACACACACACACACACAGATCATACATAAGAGCATCAAATCTGAAACACACACACACACACACACACACACACACACACAGGTTGTACTGTATCAGTTTCAGTTTCAGTTGCTCAAGGAGGCGTCACTGCGTTCGGACAAACCATATACGCTACACCACATCTGCCAAGCAGATGCCTGACCAGCAGCGTAACCCAACGCGCTTAGTCAGACCTTGAGGAAGAAAAAAAAACAAAAAAAAACGGGGGAATAAATAATAGATAAGCTTACATAAATAAATAAATAAATAAATGAATAATAATTATAATATAGAAAAAGATAGTAGTAATAATAATAGTAATACTAATGAAATGATAAAAAAAATAAAAATGAATTTAAAAAAAAATAAATAAAAAGATAAAGAAAAAAATAAAGAAACAAAAAATAATAATGATAAATAAATAAATAAATAAATAAGACAACAATGGTGATAAATAAGCGAATAAATGTAAAACATGAAGACACACATTCACACACACACCCACACATGCACAACAGAAATGCACCAAACATGCAGTTTCACAGATATGAAAGCACCGTCAAATACATATAAACGTACATGAACTCCAACACACACACACACACACACACACACACACACAGGTTGTACTGTAGATTGTGTGAATGAGTCGCAAAGGTATTAAGAGCCGCGGGTCACGGCAGTTTTCTGATAGCTTTCTTCATTCATTTTTTTTTTCCCCCATGTAAAATCAGAAACGTAGCTGTTATTACTGTAGACGGGAATCACGCCACGGTATGTTGTGTGTCTTAGTAATCATGTACCAGTTTACAATTGTGTGTGTGTGTGTGTGTGTGTGTGCGTGTGTGTGTGTGTGTGTGTGTGTGTGTGTACGTGTGTGTGTGTGTGTGTGTGTGTGTGTGTGTGTAAAGTAGAAAAACAAAGAGACGATGAAAATGACAAATTCTTTATTTGTAAATCGCGTTTGACAGTTCCAGTGTCAAGGGGGATAATTCAGCGACGAAAAGAAAGAGAGAGAAAAAAAAGCAACAAAAAAAGAAAGAATAAAGGGAAATAACAAGCAACCGAAATACATACACACAAACACTTGAACATTTATTCCTCCACACAGTATATTACCATATATTCCAGACTTATCATGTATATTAGTCTGTTAACTGACATCGAATAATACGGACATGTGACAATCCATCTGTGTAACTTATCTGATTATCTTTTTTTGGATATCTTGTATTCCTGTTCTACATCATGTTTCTATGGAGTTAGCGTTATCATGAGGTCAGTCTTTTCCTTCTGATATCGCTAGCCTCTGAAATATGTCTTGCGAGTGATGTTATAGTTTCCTCATTTTCAGATGCAAAGAAAGACACGAGATCGTACCTAACTGCGCGTGCAAATGAAAATCATTTACCATAATTTTAATGGTATTATATTCCGTTCAATTGGATTACAAAATGAACCTCATCTTCAACATTATGGTGACACATTCGGAATAAATATTCGTTATCTCTATTTTCCATACACCATGCTTTATTTGCATTCAGCCGAGGAATTTCCGATCGAAAGCGGGCTAGAAAACATCGGTGTCATTTGTTTGTAATAAATGAAATGTGCTTTTCAGATTTGAAGACTTTTTTTTTATTTAAAAAAAAACTACTAAGTTTTGTGTTTTCTTCTGTGTCGTTTTTGTGAATCGAATCTTTCAAATCTTGTAACCTAATTCCACCATGTTGCTCTTTCTTGTCCTTTTTTTTTTTTTTTTTTTTAGTTCATTATTACTTTCTCTCTATGACATGTAACTCTCTGCATTCTTTTAAAACCTGTTTTCGCGCTTCTCAAATTCACCAAAAGATCTTCAACAATTCTTTTCTTCTGGGCACATTTTTAATCAAACCAGTCGTTCGTCAATCTTTTCTTCGTCTGAGTCATTTGAACCATGCATGCCACTGCCATGGCGTGCCATGACGTCACTGTCACCACGTGCACTGATGTCACCGCTCGCACCAGCCTCGCTGCGTCGCCGTTGGTCCGTCTGACACACCCCGTCGATCACATGACGAACGCAGGGGGAATCCCCGCTCTGTGTGTGTGTGTGTGTGGTGTGTGTGTGTGTGTGTGTGTGACTGGTTTGATACAATTGTAAAAATCAAAGAGAAACAGACAGACAAAGTGACAGACAGAGAGAACCCGAATTCTAACACGTATTCGAATTTTTTTCTTCTTTTTTTTTTTTTTTTTAATGACTAGGCTATTCTGCCCGTTTCAAGTGAGGATGTGGGGAAGGGGCCGAGGGGGTATACAAAAACATACAGCAATCAAGAAGATCAAATAGGGATGTGGAATGAGGAAGTGGACAAGAGTGGCTACAATCACTTAAAGGCAGCAACATGCGGGGTCTGGAGGAGATACTGAGAGAGGGTAATGCGATAGCACCTTCAATCGGACGATCAATGAAGTTCACAGTTGGAATTGTGACACACAATGTCTAAACCCGGGAACAGGGAAATTGTAACGACAGTATTTGTGGTGCGTTCATGAAATTCAGCATAAGCTTAGAGAGAGTGAGAGTGAGAGAGGGTTAGATAAGACAGACAGACAGAAGCAGTGTGGGGGGGGGGGGGGGGGAACACACACACACACACACGCACGCACGCACGCACGCACGCACGCACAGAGAGAGAGAGATCAGAACAGGAATAAAAGGAAAAGGAAAGAAATAATCTGGGCTTAGAATTAACATACCTTTGACCCATGTGAAGTCTACAAACCCGATTACTTACACAGCAAGAACCGGAATTTTAAATGGCGTTGTCATTCACACAGAAACCATCAAAGCTCGTGGATTCAAGAGTGAAATGTAGCGGAAAAAGCAACGACTTATATCCATTACATTCTGCCTTTGTGATAACTTAAGCCGGCAGTTCATGACACCGTAAGCTCTCTCGCAGTCAGATACTTTAAGAGGTCCCTCTGCTATCATTGTTATCTCTTCTCGTGCTGAAGAAAGATGTTCATGGTTCATTTCTGTTTTGTTAGCTGTCGTGTTTGAGTCATAAACACAGCAAGAGGAAAGCTTTCCATTCAAGTTTTTGTGTGAGAGAGAGAGAGAGAGACAGAGACAGATGGGGGTGGGTGGGAGAGAGAGAGAGAGAAGGTGTGTCAAAGAGAGGGACAGACAGACAGGGACCGAGTCACAGAGAGAGACAGAGAGACAGGCACACAGACAGACAAGCAGACCGAGACAGAGAAAAAGAGAGAGGGACGGGATGATGGAGGGAGTGAAGGATAGGAAATCTGTCAATGTATTTTCTTTTTAAATGATTCTGATTTTTAATCATCGTTCGTATAGCAGTGGATGAAAAGTAAGACAGTAACTGTTGCTGTATCAGAATTCAGAGTAAATGTGTTGTCGTCGTCCTTTGGTTCAGAAAAAGGGAGTGATCCTCTTTTGATAAATCCAGAAAAGAGTTGTGAGGTGAGGTGAAAAAAAACCTCCAGAAATGTCAGGTTTTAACATATAGTAGGGTTCTTGCTGATCTAACACAAACATTATTTGTGAGAAAGAGAGCGGGGGAGGGGGGAGAAAGAAAGAAAAGATATAGAGAAAGAGACAGAGGAGGGAGAAAGAAAGAAAAGAGACAAAGTTTCAGTTTCAGTTTCAGTTGCTCAAGGAGGCGTCACTGCGTTCGGACAAACCATATACGCTACACCACATCTGCCAAGCAGATGCCTGACCAGCAGCGTAACCCAACGCGCTTAGTCAGGCCTAGAGAAAAAAAACAAAAAAACAACAAAAAAAACCCAAAAAACCCAAAAAAAAACAGGGGAATAAATAATAGATAAGCTTACATAAATAAATAAATAAATGAATAATAATTATAATATAGAAAAAGGTAGTAGTAATAATAATAGTAATACTAATAAAATGATTTTAAAAAATAAATAAATAAAAAATAAATAAATAAATAAATAAATAAAATAATAAATAAAACTAATAAAAAAAAAATTAAATAAAAAATAAAATAAATAAATAAATAAATAAGACAACAATGGTGATAAATAAGCGAATAAATGTAAAACATGAAGACACACATTCACACACACACCCACACATGCACAACAGAAATCCACCAAACATGCAGTTTCACAGATATGAAAGCACAGTCAAATACATATAAACGTACATGAGCTCCAACACACACACACACACACACACACACACACACACATTACCTTGCACCTCCTCTACCCCCCTCCTCCACACACTCATTTCTAGTCTACGCTCCTCTACCCCCCTCCTCCACACACTCATTTCTAGTCTACGTATCGCAGCTTCCACGGCACACACACACACACACACACACTCACACACACAAACACACACTCACAGAGATGAACACTTACTTGTACAAGCACACACACATACGCCCATATCTCCCACCCCCAACCCCACACACATATATACAAAGATACACACACACACACACACACACACACACACACACACACACACACACACACACATATATATATACGTTCCAATATCCTGTTGCTCCCACAGTGTAGGCATGCATATACTCACATACCTCATCCTCTACCCCACCTCCCCCCGCACTCCCACCTCCTCACACACACACACACACACACACACACACACACACACACACACACACACACACGTACACAGATCTCTCCTGACACTTGTGTACACTTACACTCTCGCGCATTCACAAACGCACTCAAAAGCACTGACCCACACATCCACACAAACACACACGCACAGAGGCTGCCACTGACTGGCCGCAAGAGGGATGGGAAAAGATCTCTGATGCCAAAAAACGTGGCGTCTAGTGTGTTGCTCAGTCTATTGTATTTGGAAAGGCCCACAGAGACTCTGTTCCGTTTTGAAGAAATTTGCGCAATGTTGGTTTGGAAATGATGCCGATATTTGTTTGATTTGCAAAGCATCGTGCTCTACCTTTCATGTTAGACTTGCGGCCGCTCCCTCTCTCTGCTTTTATTTCTTTGAGGCGATCGATGGTGTGATGGCCTTGTACCTGTTCTTTTTGGTATTCTTTGATTTTTCTGAGGATTTCCGATTTTCCTAGATGTAGGCCGCTCGTTGGTGTTGCGTTACCAGCAAGTCTGTCAGCTCGCTCATTTCCCTTAACACCTGCATGTCCCGGGCAGTATGACCATGTGAGTTTTTTAATCTGAAAGTTGCGCATTGCCTTATGCCACTCTGGGCTTCCCATTCCGTTTTCAATTTTCTGTATGAGGTTCATTGAGTCGGTTAGAATCATGGCATGTTGGTTTCCGGGCGTATGGATGGACGATAGCCACTGGAGGGCATGTGTCGACAAAGATAAAGTGAGAATGAATGAATGAATGAATGAATGAATGAATGAAAAACTGTGGTCATAAGGTCAGTTTTCAAATTACATCATCTACCCATGCTAAAGCCACATTTGCAAGTATCGAAAAACCAAATCACAAAACCAGTTCACCCCATTTCCAGTTGCCTGCACCTTTCACGTACATGCCATCACCCTTCATGGATCAAGTGAAACGTGGCGAAAAAAAAAAGCCGCGTTGACATTTTGTGTTGTTACAATATAAGCCGACAGTTCATGGCTCCATGAGCTTGTCTCGCTGTCAACTACTTTCAGATATCCCTGTCCTATCATTGTTTTCTGTGAGAAAAATAAATGTCCATCGGTCTATTTCTGTTTCTTTCTCGCGAGCCATAAACTTAGCAAAAAGTAGGACTCACTGAGTATGTTTATACTCGCCTGGCTTTTTCATTTCTTCTCAGACATGCAGATGAATCAGCTTTGATGTGACATCCATGAGACAGAGAGGGGGCAGAGAGAGAGAGAGAGAGAGAGAGAGAGAGAGAGAGACGATTCGTACTTTTTTTTTTAATCAGAAATCATGATGGCAGTGTAATCAAGCTAGGGCTGACTGTGAAAACAATACTTGGAGTGGTTCAGAGTGTGTATCAGGAATCAAATCCAATACGTTGATATCCAAGTACAGATTAGTAAATAAAAATGAATGAATAAAACCCAGGGATCTGTTATACTTTTATTTAGAAAAAGACCTGTACCAAGAGGCAACGGGCAGGAAGGCTCGCAACTTTAATATTTGAGGGAAAGGGGTGATAGGTATCATTATCACACCGTAGACAACAGAAATTAATGTGTCAGAGAAAATGAAATGAATTCTCCGGAAATATTAACTGATTCGACGAAAGAAAAAGTGTGCTACGAAAGAAAGAAAGACGGACAGAAAGAAAGTTTCAGATGATTCCATTTAATCATGCGAAAACCTCAGCTACGGTTACTCAGAAACCAAGTCACAAAGCCAGTTCACCGGATTTCCACATGGCTGCACCCTTCACTTGCAGACCACCAACATTCGTGAGATTCAAGTGAAATGTGGCGAAAAAGCCGTGGAGACATACTGCTTTGTTAAAATGCAAGCCAACAGTTCCTGACTCCGTAAGCCCCTGTCGCATTCATACACTGTTTAAAGGTCCCTGTCTGTCGTTGGTGTCTCATTTATGTCTGCATAATCAGTTCACAAGCCATTTCCGTTTCGAAAGAGTGAATCATAAGGAGGAGGGGCTTACATAAAGACAGCAAGAGGTGGGTGCTTCCATAGCTTTGTATTTTTTTTTTCCTAGGAAAATATTTCATTTCCATGTAATTTGAAATTTAAGAAGGAGATTGAGAAGAGAGAAAAGGGGGTGAGGATGGGGGAGAAATAGAGAAAGAGAGACAGGGAGAATGCCATATCAAACCAATCATGTCATTTTTGAGAGATGGTTCATTTCGTAAGTGGACTAAAGTTACCAAAGTAGACAACAAAGATAGAAGGACCTGTATGTGTCTCAGAAATCGAACAATGTCAGCTGATGTCTTAGTCTGTGACAGATTAATATGATCTTCCATTCTTGACTATAGAAAAAAGAGTGTCTATACAAAGATACGAAAAAAAAAGAAATGGTTGCCATGTTCACATGTATTCAGTTGAAAACATAATGACAGATGTTACTGGTGTAATGCCAGAAAATGATACAGTATTATCAGACAGAAGGAAATCGACTCTTGAGGTAGGCAGAGAGAAGGAAAAAAAAAATACAGACCGGAAGAAAGTAGCGTAAGACATACCGGAAGGGAACGGAAGTTTCTCAGTTTCAGTTTCAAGAAAGTTTCCAAGCGTGCGGGCTAATCAATATACGCTACACCACATTCGCTGTTGCAAATTAAAGGGAACAGATACCGGATCTTCGCATAAACTCAACGCACTCATCACACATTGAGCAGGTAGGAAAGGAAATGAGCAGGAAGAAATAGGAACAGAAAAGACATTACCTGAGTTTAAGACATACACCGTTAACCCACGCCGACGCTAAAAATAAGCACCAGAAGTTTTAGATGGCTTTACCATTCACAGACAGACCATCAGCCTTCATGGATTCATGTGAAATGTGGCGAAAAAAAAAGGCGCGCAGTTGGGCGTGCTCTGCTTTACTGCAATTCATGACACCCTTAAGCTTCTCTTCCCACTCAAATACTTTTAGAGATCCCCCTCGTATCATCGTTATCTCTTCACACGCTGAAAGGGCTATTCACGGTTCATTTGTGTTTTGTAAAGTGTTTGTGGCGGAGTCACGGGATAGAGGAAGAGGTGGGGCTCGAGTACTTTCCCACGTCCCTTTATTATTCTTATCCCGCAAGAAAGCTGCTGAATGGATCGCTTCGACTTCTATAACTGTCTTCCTTGAACCTTAGACAGGAACTGGTCTTCAGCAGAGAATTAGTCTGCATCATTGAATGTGTGTGTGTGTGTCTGTGTGTGTGTGTGTGATCAGGCATTTATCTATTAATGAATATAATCGCACAGTAAAATCAGTTAATAAATAAAATAAATGAATAAGTGAAAATGGGAAATTCCAGCATGTGAAATTACGACAAACTGATAAGTGAGTTAAAAGGTTTTGTCTGTTTGCAAACATGAATATCAAAACTTGAGCTTCACTGTGCTTTCTTGAATCTGAAAGCGCTAATATCTGCCAGAGGCTTTTTTTTTTCTTTTCTTTTTTTTCGTTCCCAAGTTCCTCACAAAGGCACCGTGCACACGATAATCAAGTTCAAGCAGAACATGAATAGGACAGAATGAGAGAAAGTGCTGACAAGACAGCAACAGCGGACAAGAACAGACGCAGTCGTGAGATCCTTTCAACCAATAGGCGTTACTCCGACTCTCTACGTCATAACCGCCAATGCCATTGGGACTTCCGGACTGCTGCATGGCTTCGGAATTTCAGTTGGCTGTAAATCTTCACTCAAGCAATAGATACACCCCGAAGCTGCACAAAACATAGAAAACATCATAACTGGTTTCTTGTGTAGAATTTGAGCTGGATCAGTTTCGAAATATAGACGTGTACGTTGGTCTAGTACAAAACAAACAGACAGACGTGGAGATTCCGGTGTAACGTCCCAAAACGCCCCCTTCCGTAGGTCACCCGGAGGCCGTATCAGTGTCCTAAATTTTCCCCCGGGGGATGCATCCGTGTCCTAAATCGTCGCCCGGGGGACTAGTCAGTGTCGTAAGCTGTTCCCCTGTCCCACTAGACAATAGAGGGACGCTGAAGAAACCTACGTATCTGAATGATCATGTAACTGTTCTGATTTAACATGGCCCTTCATGAAAAAAAATCGGATCCGTTCTGTAACGGAAAAAATATGATGGACGCATGACGTTCTCCAAAAGGAATCATCACAGTTATCTGAGCTACAAAACATGTCAAAGTAGAACATTCGTATGGCTTGACCTTTTTTATTTTACTTTTGTCACTGTGACAGCTTGGCACATGTGGACAGGATAAAGGGCATGTCTATGTTCCTTCAGGTCAATATTCCTTTAGGTCTATGTTCCCCTAGGTCTATATCCTTTCGGGTCTATGTGCCCTTAGGTCTGTATTCCCCAAGTCCATCTTTTCCCAGGTATATATTCTCCAGGCATATATTTGTTCCATCATACATTTACTTTTGGGAAGTGATCTGTTGTGGTTAGCAGAAGTTAGCAGTGGTCAGTGGTCAAAAAACCTGAAAAAGTACTAAAGTTGCACAAGAAAGTACTCATGATGCAAAAATACGTCAACATAACCTAAACTGCACACTTCTAGGTAGTGGTTCGTACAGGTCATTGAATAGTCAAACCAGCTCAAGAAGTATAAATCTTGTATAAACATGATAAAATGCCACATTCTGATAACGTTTAGGTAGTGGTCAGTAACGGTCAGAAATGGTAATTTGTGGTGATCTAAGGGGCTAATTCCTGTCACGAAATCATGATACTACAGCATAGTCGTCACAAAATAACAAACTCTGAACAATTTGGTAGTGGTCAGCAGTGGTACGTTAACGGTCAAAAACCTGCCAGACGTCATAATAATGCACAAACGTGACAGTGTGAACACTTTGGGGCTGTGGCTGGTTGTCAGTATGTGTGTGTTCAGATTTAAGAGGAAGGTGGCAGAGTGGTTAAGACACTTATATGACAATACAGTGTCCATGAGGGTCTGGATTCAAATCCTGGTCTCGCCCTTTTCCCCAAGTTTGAATGGAAAATCAAACTAAGCGTCTAGTCATTCGCACTAGATGTTAAAGCAAGGTTTTGTGCGCAACACGCACTTGGCACACTGAAAAAAAAACGACCCCAATGGTAGCATAACTGTTGCCCTCTGGCAAATTCTGCAGACCATATTCATTCTGATAGATCAACAAATACATATGCATGCACTCAAAGCCTGGCTAAGAATGTTGGGTCATGCTGCACATCAGGCATCTGCTCAGCAGATGTTGTGTAGCGTATATAGATTTGTATATAGATTTATATAGAACGCAGTGACGCCTCTTTGAGAAACTGAACCTGAAACTGTCGGTATGGGCAAGAGATGGTCAGTAATGGTCAGCAGCAGTCAGCAGTGACCAATTAATGGTCAAATCCTGTCAAAAAGTCCCAATTCTTCCTAACCGTTAAGAACTAATGTAATTTGAACACTCTTAGCCAGTCATCAGCAATGGTTTGGGTATCTGTCAAGGAGCTGCCAGACACCTTAATAATGCACAAACAGGACAAAACACAATCTGAACACTTTTGAGTATTGAACAGCAGTGGTCAGCAATGGTCACACAGTAGTGGTCAGTAGGAAAGCCTGCCAAGAGGTCAAAATAAGACACATGCAAGTCAAAATATGCACGGGATATGTCAGAACATAAAATAAAATCAGAAGCATTTGTGTGCATAGATGGTTGTTGTCGTCTCGTTCGTCATTTATCAGATGGATTCCCCCGTCTCCTAGACAAAGGCGGCAGTACGTCGCAGGTCCTCCAGTCCTCCGTCGAGAGCAGGTAGCCATTTTCAGGCTCAGGACAGGCCACAACCGCCTGAAACACCACCTATACAGGAAACTCCGTATCGGCGACAGAGCATAGATGGTGAGAGGGAATCCTTTGGGACAGATCGGCAGCATAGGGAGTGGGGGTGTGGGGGACGATGTCCCAGAACATTTCTGGGGAAACAGTTTAGGCCTATGACTAGTCCTCCGGGAGACGATTAAGGACAGTGATGCAATGCCCAGGGGAACCTACGGAAGGGGGTAGTGGGCACGATTTGTGACGTTACACCGCTGCACGCCCCTACATAGGGAGTGGGGGGGGGGGGGCGAAATTCTGTTCTCTCTCTCTCTCTCTCTCTCTCTCTCTCTCTCTCTCTTATATATATATATATATATATATATATATATATATATATATATATATATATATATATATATAAAGACAGTTCTGTCAACGGCCAGACTCCTGAGAAAGGTGCGCAAACGATTTTCAACTGAGACGGTTTTCTTGTCTTGCCTGTCAAATGGAGTGCAGGTGCATTATCGTATGATTCATGTGATGGTGGTGTGCAGCGGATGAGGTGAGGTCCTCACAGCTATCACGTGCTCTGCAACACTGCCTACAGCAACGTTATGCCTTGGTCTGTCTGTCTGTCTATCTGTCTGTCTGTCTGTCTGTCTGTCTCTCTTCCTCTCTCTCTCTCTCTCTCTCTTTCTCTCACTCTTTCTCTATCTTATCCTTTTTTTAATCTAATCTTGATTTAATCTGTTCCTTTTTGTACTGGAGGCTAGAGGTAATGAAGCATGCATACTTATTCCACTTCCCCCATTATACAAATTCGGTATCATTATCGTTATCATTATTGTTATACCTATCGTTCTCTCTCTCTCTCTCTCTCTCTATATATATATATATATATATATATATATATATATATACATATATATCCCTTATCTCTATCGCTGAAAAAAAAAGATGAATGAATGAATAACTTTTTAAAAGATGACTAAGATTGTTCACGGCCCATATAAGTGTAAACTCATCCCGGCTTTAAAAAAAAAAAGCTTCTTGTGTACAGAAAAAGAATACTGAAAAAAGACTCTGTCTCTCTCTCTCTCTGTCTCTCTTTCTGTCTCTGTCTCTGTCTCTGTCTGTCTGTCTGTCTGTCTCTCTCTCTCTCTCTCTCT